>NW_004443973.1:4791764-4849986 GCF_000243295.1 Trichechus manatus latirostris | reverse complement strand
TCATAAAACAATATGTGTATTACTGTTTAATGAGAAACTATTTGTTCTGTAAGCCTTCATCTGAGATACAATAAAACAAAAACAAAAACAAAAACAAAAACAAAAAACATAGTTAGAAATTATTCATGGCATCTTTTGGAGGCATGGATTTTAATTAACTGCTATTCTTTTGTGTTTCCTCCCTGAGGTGATTTTTAAAATCTTAAGTCCATAAATCTAATCAGCAAATTCTTGGGTCTATTTTAATATTGACATTAAAAAAAATTTGAGGACTGTACTAAGCTTTAATGAGGTTAGGAGAATGCAAGGTAAATCAAAATAACTACCACTGAAGTCCTTAAAAATAAAAACTTCTCCAAAGTGTTAAACTGAAACATGATTCCTTCAGACAACAATGCCCATAAGCCATATCCGAATGTGCAGCCAGGTTTTAGGAAACTGGTTTTGGTTAGAGTTCAAATGAGCCGGATCTTGAAAAAAATCGAAATTCTGAATGTCAAACTGTAATCCTAACAGGCTCTAAAACTACCCTGACTATAAGCCCAGAATATTAAGGGCAACAATGTCCAAACAGTTGCATAAACTCTTTGATATTCAAAAATCCATTGCTGTTGAGTCAATTCTGAGTCATATCGACCCTACAGGACAGAGCAGAACTGCCCCATGGGGTCTGCAAGGAGCGGCTGGTGGAGTCAAACTGCTGACCTCTTGACTAGCAGCTGTAGCTCTTAACCACTGTGCCACCAGGGCTCCAAACTCTTTGATAGAGGGTCTATTGCTGCACTGCCACCTATTGGCCTTAAATTTTTAGACATGAGAATATGAGTGAGTCCTACGCCTACCCTAAGTCTTCTCATTTCTAAAAACTGACATGCTTTGGGCTTAGGGTGGGGAGAAAGTGACTCTGTCATGGGTGTGTTACTTCTCCCCTCAAAACTCTGTAACAGTGTGATGATAGAGTAAACCAAAAATGCTAAACCACCTGCTGTGGAGTCAATTCCAACTCACTGTGACCCTATAGGACAGAGCAGAACCATCTCATAGAGTAAATCTTTCTGGAAGCACACTGCTACATCTTTCTCCTGCGGTGTGACTGGCGGGTTCAAACTGCCGACTTTTTTTTTGGTTAGCAGCCGAGCTCTTTAACTACTGTGCCACCAAGGTCCTGTGAGATTAAAGATGGTGGCAAATTCGTTGCTATTCCTCACACTGAGAGGTGGAGTTTAATTTCCTTTCCCTTGAATCTGAGTTGGCTTCAGTGACATGCTTGACCCATAGAATGTAACATAAGTGATGTGCTATGACTTTGAAGGCAGTTTCATAAGAAACTTTTTGCTCTCCACACAGGCCTCTTGAAACACACTGTCTGGGAGCTCTGAGCTGCTGTGTAACTACCTGAGATCACCATGCTGGAAAGACCACGAGTAGGCCCTCTGGTGGAAGTCCCAGCAGAGCCCAGCCTTCCAGTCATCTCCATCCAGGCAGACAAGAGAGTGAAACCATCCTGGGCCCTCCAGCCCAACCTATCCACCAGCTGAATACCATTCAAGGAACTCTGTTGATGCCATGTGGAACAGAAGAACAGCCTAGTCAAGCCCTGCTGGAATTCCTGACCCATGAAATTGTTTGTTATATAATAAAATGGTTGTCATTTTGAGCCACTGAGTTTTGGAGTAGTTTGTTAAGCAATAGATATGGTGATGTGTTGAACTTGAGGCTTAAAGCGTAGTAGAATGAAATGGAAGAAAAAAAGGTGGGCTGATTAGAGAAGGCAAAGGAGGAGGAATGTAGTAAGATTCTCCAAAAAGAGATCATAAATGTCATGGACACCATTAAAAGACGAGCTAGGGACTTATAGCAAGTTTAAAAAAATCAGAGCCACAAATTTTTAGCAAGATACTACCATGATTTCGGGCAAAACTCACAACTTCTTAAAGATTCAGAGGGAAAACAGCAGTCAAGTCTCACCTCATGCAGATGCTGTGAACTGTGATGAATAAACAGGACAAATGAATCTGCTGCAAATAAGAGCTGAAAATGCTCAACAGGCAAGAAGCAATCTTTGCACCCACTGAAAACCTTTCATCAGATGATTTCAAATTGGAGGTGTCTCCGGAGAAAATAACTTTGGAAATACAAACAGATTTTTATTTTTTGTACTTTTATTGAAAAGATACATTTAAAAAAATACACAGACATTTTACCATTTATAGGTTGCAGATATAGATGCTCTAAAAGAGTTCACTCTATTTTGTTGTTTTATGATACCTCTTGCCCCTGATATCACAAACATTCCAGTCTTGTTGATATCAGCTTAGAAAGGGGGGCATGGGGACAGGACTTGCAACATATTTAGTGAACAGAAGGACAAGTTGTTCAATTATAAATTTTTTTTTTAATCTTCTGTACATTATTGCATTAGGGAGCCACAAAATTATGTAGCATCATTACAAATGAGAACAAGTTAAAAATGAAGATAATTCTGTAGAAATACATGGATTCATTGTCTTCTTGCAGAATGTACAAGAGGTGCAAAAATGTGCAATTTAGGAAGCTCTTTTTCTGTTTGTATACATTTGCTTAGCAACTCAAATTGGTGAGGAAGCTACAAAATAAGTTAACCAAAAATAGCAAACAGGTAGTAATTATAGCTATGTTATATGGCTTTCTATTTCTTTTAAATATCTCCAAATAAAATGTGAAATAAAGAAAATACATTACTTTATCTTTTGTTCTCTTGAAGAGAAAGTTCAAAGCTATTTTGCTTCCTAACATTTACACAGCAACTAAAAATGTTTAATTCAGACAAGAGATACAGATCTAGTACTACACAAGATACAACAGTACTTGGGTCTAAAACAGTACACAATCCCTGTCAACAATAGTACACCAAAGAGAAAACGTTGTGATCTGTTGGTAAGATGGTATCCACAAGTGAGCACTTGTGTTCATCTATTTTTTGTTCCACACTAGTATATGCCCAGTTGGATTTCAGAGTTATTTACAGACGTATGAGGAAGACCCTAATTTTCAAGTCTGTCAGGAAAACATTCCATATTGTTTCTAAGCCAGATCACACCCATGGGAAAAATGTCAGAGAGTGATTTTTTTTTTTCTTTTCTGAGCAATACATTCTCAAGAAACCAAATATCTCAGGTACACGAATTGAATCAGACAGATGGTGGGGGGTGGGGGTGGGGTGGGGAGAGGAGGGAATAGAGTTACATAGCCTTGCTGCTCAGATCCCTAAATCATAGAAGCGGTCTATAAAGCACTCTTGAATCTAGTGATTTACTTATCTTTGGAGCTGGGGTTAGGGGTGAGATGCTACATTTTGTGGGTAGGGGCACTGCAACACAAAATGCTTAATCATTTTGGCTTTCTTTCTCAACTTTCCTACTGGCCTCAACTGTCTCAGAGCTTGCAGACACTAGTACGGAGCGAAGAGGATGGAGGCAGGAGTGGCCCTGATGGGCCCATGGCCCGGCCTCAGGAGAGCTGGAGGTATGGCTGGAGCCTGGAAGAGCGAGGCAGACGGCCTTGGTGGTAACGACAGTGCAGAGGACACTGCTGCTGCTGCTGCCAGGGGCGAGGACAGGAAGGCCGGGGCCAAAGGCTTCATCATATCTTTCTGGAATGCAAGTTTTGCCTAATGGAGGGAGAAAACCAGAAATGGGATGGGGATATTGTTTCGAATAACAACACCACAGACAGATTTTCATTAGTAAAACATCAATATTAAGAAGCCTTATATTTTAAAAATCTTTACACTCAGAAGTCAAGAGATGATTATTTTCATAAAGCTAGGTTCAGTGGTTCTTGGCATAGCTTTACTTTGATTTCTTTCCATTTCAACTCTTTTCTGGTGGTCTTTACTCCTGGGCACTAGAGCATACGAAAGCCTCTCTGAACAGGTACTGGTGTTATTTTATGCTGTTGCTCAGCAGGAATAAAAAATATATCCAGAAGTTTTCCTATTTAGGCAATGGAGCTCAATTCAAAATTCAGACTTAATCTTCAACTACAGTGCACCTTGAGAGAGATGTACTGGGAGAATATGTGTGACCCTTCACTTCACTTAGACAAGCTGCACTGAGGTTAGGTAACTGGGGTTCAGGGCATTAGAGACCCAAGAAGAGTCATGAAAGCATAGTCAGATTACATCTCTCTCATTTGCCACTTAAGGAGTAGTCCTTGAAGAGTTGCAGCTAAGTCAAATTTCTGTCTTTGGGAATGATTGTAAATGAACGAGCGACATTCTCTATTTAAAGGAATCCTAGGGTGAAATCTTCTTCTGAACGAAAAAAATCAACCCTTAAATTTCCCCTTTCACAATTAGGAGGAGTTTTGCAAGCTGGATTTGCTTACTGCAGGTAACACCTGCTGGCAGCATCTGATGGAGGCTTTGGGAGAAGCTGGAAGGTAATCTTAGCATCGGCTCCAACTGGCCAATCCCAGCTTCATCCTCATCCTGAACCCCACACTGGGCTGAGTCCCAGGGAGATGGTGAAATCCCTCCATCTGGATATTTATATGACACCTACTGCTAGAGCCACTAGGTATTTTTGCAAAGAAACTGAAAACAGCACATATTGAGAGCAGGTAAGACAGGCTGATTGCCAACATGCCTGGTAGACACAGAAAGAGAGCAATACAAACATTATTTTCTCACATAAAATTAAGAGCCAGCAAGGAAGAGGATATTAAATGGACGAATTTTTGTTTTACAAAACCAGTTCCAGTCCGATCCCTCTTCCCAGGTTCAACACATTCCAGGATTCCTCAGGCATCACTTGTCCTTGTTCCTGAACCTTTACTTTTCTTTATATGCTAAAGAAGTTAGTCTTTTGAAACGGTCCTGGTAAAGAGCAAGGTACCAGCTCTTGAAGTGTTTCAGTTCCTCTTGTCTGGGAAGGCTTTCTTCAAGGTGTCCTACAGCAGGGACTAAACAGTTTATTCTAAAACTTCTGAAAGTCTATGACAGCCATTTAAATTCAAAACTGTTCCTGATCAATTAGTCTCTAGGTCCTCCTTATCCACAGTCCCTGAAACCCGGCAAGTTTCACAAAACAGGTGAACAAAGGAGGTGAACTCACTGCTAAAATACTTGGGCTCCGCTGGAGTTTGTTGTAAGGGCTGTATTTCGGCTTCAGTGGTTTCCCTGCAACTCGATCCTTATGTCTCCGGCTAGAAATGTGCTAAAGAAAAGTTCAATGCATTAGTTGGCTCTAAAAGTGAGTTTTGTTCCATGTAAAAGATATTTCCTAGATAGTTGTAGCTGCTCTCTCCATTCCCAGCTCTGGGTCTATAGTTCCAAGATGGTTTGGGTAAAATCACCATGATCTCTAAATGAAAACTTGTTCCCCCCTCAATTGTAATGCCTCTCTCCCTTTCCTGTCATCTGTAACACTTATAGGATCTTGCCTGGTGCTACTAGAGTTACAGGTGAGTCTGTCTCCCTAACCAGATTTTGGGTACTTGGAAAACTCTCTTATCTTACCTGCTTGATATGTGAGCTCTAGATGACTGTTATATCTATCCCTCTATCTCTAAAACCTAGCCCAGGACCTGGCACTTAGTAGGTGCTCAAATTTCTGACTTAAACCATTTAAACACTTGGTGACTGATGTTTTCTCCCACACAGCAACTGTATGTTGTATATCGTATGTATCCTATGTTGTTGCTGTTGTTAGTTGCTGTTGAGTTGATTCTGACTCATGGCAACCCCATGTTGCGCAGAAGTAGTGCTGCTCCATAGGGTTTCCAAGGCTGGACCTTTCAGAAGCAGATCACCAGGCCTGTCTTCCAAGGTACCTCTCGGTGAGTTCAAACTGCCAACTTTTCAGTTAGTAGTTCAGTGCTTAACCTTTTGTGCCACCCAGGGACTCCTCAAAGAAGATGCACAATAAAGTGGAGATCCCAAACAGCAGTGAATACTGATTCAAGGCATATTACCTGTTTGAGTTGAATTTCTGAATTAACATGAACATCACAGATTTCACAATGAAATGTCTTGTTTTGTAGTCCTGATCCCTTACTGCCATTCTGCATCTTTAATCTTGATCCAGGTCTAGGATAGGACTTAATTGGACCAGCCCCATTACGAGCTTCAACCATTGTCTTGTGTTTAGAGCCTAAGACAGAAGGATACATGTATTAAATAGCTATTAAGAATTAAATGATGCTCTTTTTTTTTTCTTCTTATCTTGGAGAAGTTTATCTTCAGGCTGAAGTTCTCAACACTTAAAAAAAAATACCACTCTAATGCTGATTATATATATAATCATTTTCATTGTAAAAATGGGAAAATATAAAAATATAAAATGAAAGGAATATGGAAAATGTAGAGAAGCACGAGAAAATAAAGGTTACCCATATTTTCACCATTCAGAGATAATCACTGTTACCATTTTAGTGTATTTCCTTTCAGGCTTTTATTTTTGAATAGTAAAAATATAAATATATTTTCAAAATTGGGATCAATCTGAAATTTCACATATCAAATCATGTACATATTTTCTTATGTTTACATTTTTTTTAAATTGTGCTTTAAATGAAAGTTTACAGTTCAAGTTAGTTTCTCATACAAAACTTTATACACACACTTGCTATGTGACCCTAGTTGCACTCGCCATACTGTGACAGCGCATTCCTCCTCTCCAGCCCAGATTTCTTGCGTCCACTCAACCAGCTCCTGTCCCTTTCTGCCTTCTGATCTCGTCTCTGGACAGGAGCTGCCCATTCAGACTCATGTATCTACTTGAGCTAAGAAGCACACTCTTCACAAGTATCATTTTATGTCATAGCCCAGTCTAATCTTTTTCTGAAGAGTTGGCTTTGGGAATGGTTTTAGGTTGGGGCTAACAGAGAGTCTGGAGTTATCATTACATTTTAATAGCTGAATAATACATCCTATTATAATGGGGTTACTATAATTTATTCAACATTTCCTCACTGATGGACATTTAGGTTTTTTCAATTTTTTTCCTTCTAAATGTGATGCAGTGAACGTTGCACATAAATATTTGTATATTCATCAAAATGAGTTTTATAGAGTATTAGATGATCACGAGGAAATAAAGAACAGAACAAGTTTTATTTTCACCCTGCTTTTGCCTTGCTATTTCATTATGCTCATACTTTTCTTAAAAATCACTCCTTTGAATGAAAAAAATAGAGATGACATTGAACAAAGCTGTTTGAACAACAAAAGATATGGTATTCTGATGGGAAAAGTTGTATTTTGTTATAAATATTTAAATTCAAAAGATAGCTGCTAACCTGTGTTGTGTGCCTCTAGCTGTGACAGGGAGTTCACAGCCACTTTACATAGTGAACAATAGAGTAATTTTTTGGCTTTTTCTTCTTCTGATTCAGAAAGAGTACCAGGAACTCCGTTTGTGCTCTTGGAGGGAGAAGTGGCTGCTCCAGGTGGTAGGGGTGTTGTGCCACATTTGAGGAGAAATGAGCCACCTTCAGAGCTTGACGGCTGACTGGAACTGTTGGCTTTTAACTTCCCTTTATCTTCTAAGAGAGACAAAGAGAGATGCTTTTAAAGCTTCAAATATGACACCAACACCAAACTAAACCCACTGCCGTCATTGATTCCAACTCATAGTGACGCTATAGGACAGAGTAGAACTGCCCCATAGGGTTTCCAAGGCTGTAAGTCTTTATGAAAGCAGACTGTCGCATCTTTCTCCTGCAGAGCCACTGGTGGGTTTGAACTACCCTTTCGGTTAGCAGCTGAGTGCTTTAACCACTGCACCACCAGGGCTCCTTATATATGATACAAACACAGATGAATCACCATAAAGGAATTCAAAATGGAAATTTGATTTGTATACGTAGTTTTTACCGCAGCACAGATTTTAGTTCCTTGAGCTTGATTTAAGCAGAACTTCAAGACATCAGTTTCCGTATTAGTCCACCCCAAGATCATGGTGACTTTGTCCTCCCACTTGGAGCAGATAACTTCCTTTCTGATATCCTCGAGTTGTAAATCATACTCCAGGGAAGTCTTTAATATATAATACAATCAGCTACCCTCCAACACTATTACATAATATGATGGTAACGTGAAAGAAGTCATTAGGCAATGCTAGTTTCATTTGACTACTCATGCTTTAATTATGACAAAGTTAAAATTCAGTTTTTACATCAAGTTAAACTTTTTAACTTTGGAGTGTGGGATAGAGGGGACGAAAGAAACATGGTTAATTTCAGCTATGAGTAGTTAAGTTTTTGCTGCTCTTCAAATGTCACTGCAATTTATCCAAAGTACAAGAGGCAAGGATTCCATTCATTATGCGTATTAATTACTGCCAGTCTAAATGAAAAGTTCCAAATACTAACATTAACCATAAGCACAATACGAGGATTAGCCAAACCACTTACAAACATCTTGGCATTTTGATCATGTAGCTACTAAATGTTTACAATCCTCAAGGCCCATGCGTAGGCTGTAAGAGGGGTCAGAGTGACTTTAACAAATCTACCTCATTGGGGTTCATTTGCTGTTCAAGACAGGCTCTGTTCAGTAGCTCCTTTGGGAAAGAAACTGGAGCTTCTTAGGCAGCAACAAAATTCATGACATATTTAATCCTAACAGAGCTGGCGCTCTTAGAAAATGTCTACAGATATGCTGATAAGCTCTCAATAAGAAAGAAAAGGAATTAAAACTGAAAATATAATTGTTAATTGCCCTAGCTAATTTGGAAGTGTGTACCATTGGCCTGGATGACCAAGAGGGAAGGATTGACTGGGGAACAGTGACAAGGTCGTGTACGCCTGTGTTTTGTCATGAGATTCTGCATATGGGGCAAACCAAAGCTTTTAGGACTCACCAGAAATGGTGGGAGATGATATATTTGCTAAAATCTAAAGGAAATATCTATCCTAGTCAACAATCATCTGATTCAGCTTACATTGAAAAAAGGATAAAATTCTATTTTTCTCTGTATTCCTATTTCTTTAAGAAAAATTAAACAAATTTTCTTTTCATATCTCATTTTCAAAAGAGGTCATTTATTCATTAACAAACGTATACTAACGATCTGCTAATTGTTGATAGTATGCTAGACCCTGAAGAGAATAGTCAATAAAGTAAGTACAGACCTTAAGAAAGTAACAGTTTAGTAGAGGAAATAAGGTAGTCATTCAAAGACCCAAAATGTATGATAGAAACTTTAAGAGGCATGAGAGCATAGAGCAGGAAATGATTACTTCTGGTTGGGAAGAAAGAGACATTTTTCATAAAGAAGTGGCATTTTGGTTGTGTTTTGAAGGTCAGATTTAGATAAGCATAGAATAGAGGTGAAAAGGGGTGCGAAGGAAATTGTTAGAAGCAGAAGCATGAAGAAACCCTTACGGGTTAGAGATCACAGGGTTTGCTTGGTGGATACCTGGTAGCTGAGCACAGATGATGGCAATGGGAGATATTATTATAAAGGTGGATTGAATCAGAAGGCAGAGGATATTTTAAAACTATTAAAATAGATCCTCAGGGCAAAACTTTCTCTTTTAAAAAATATTGACAGGTGTGGTATGTTTAACATTTATATGATAAGACATTTAGATAAATTATATTTTAAATATTTTCTCCCAGGTAGGCCAGAGTTTTAATCTTTGAGAATGTTATTGGTAAATTTTAACTTTGGAACTATGTAAATGGTTCCATGGTTCCGTTGGATTGATATCAGCTAGTTCAAAAAAAATCAGGAAAGTCAATGATAAATTTATAGATATTTAAATTGTGCCATACTTTCTGGATGTGTAAATTTATAAGCTTCAAAACCTAATCATATTATAATATCTACTCCTAATTGCTTGATATTTTTATCTATCTTTTTTCTTCCCTTACTGGCATTTATGAAGCCTCCTTATTTTGTAGTATTTGAAAGTTTAATTAATGTACTGTTTACTTCTGTGTCTTGTAATAAAGATGCATGTCATCTGGAACATCTGGTTAATACAAATTCCATTTTTAAGTATTCCCTCACCTAATGTTAATTAGTGGGTCTTCTGACTGTCTTAATTATTTCCTAATTACTCAAACATCTTTTTTAAGGTTTTACCCTACAGGATTTTGAAGCAAAATTCGCTTAGCTACATCAGAATTGCTTTTTGTAACAAACATCCATAATTTATGCATCCAAGTGAACTCAGTCCTTCGAAGTAGCCTCCTTGGGAGATTCCACATTGATTCACTCATTCCAAAGCTCAAACATTTTGGAAACCCCTCTTTTGAAACTGCTTTCAAATCTCGTTGATAAACTATGTGAATAAAATCAATATTTTCTATTCACATTTTATTCACAATATTCAATATTTGTCACCCTTATTTTTCACTCCAAAATCTTTACTCAAATTAAAGATTTATTCACCAAATGTAGCACTATATTATTCAAACACAGCATCAGAGGACTAATATTTCAATACCAAAGATTAAAAAAAAAAGCCCAAAGTTCTGAAAGCAGTTTTAAGAAACTAATCCTGGTGGTAAATGGAACAGTTACATCGTGTACAGGTCTTAATTTTAAAAGCAATCAAAATAATATTCTACCGACACTGTACGGCTTATATTGAATTAGAACTTTGGAAAGTATAATCAAATTTTTATTATTTCACTTATAAAGTTTGCTCTTAGATTTAATTTTATTAATATATTTAGTCTTTTCTAATCGTATTTCAATAATTTAATAATAGACAAGTATTTCATACAATAAATATATGTTCAAAGGAGAAACTTTAAGAATAAAGTTAGACAAAAATTTAAAAAAATTAAAACCCCTCTTGATTCCATCTTCTAGAATAAAAGTCAACAAACTTTTTTTGTAAAGCACCAGACAGTAGATATTTTAGGCTTTCAGGGCTACATGTCTCATCAGCAACTTCTCAACTCTGCCATTGTAGTGGAAAAGCAATCATAGGCATGGCTGTGTTTCAATAAAACTTGACTTAAAAAATATGGTGCAGGCCAGATTTGGTCCTCAGGCAGTAGTTTGCTGACCCTTGATGTAAAATGACAATGTTTTGGCATGTATTACTCCAGACTATTTTTTACACAATAAACAAACAAACAAACAAAAAACCCCAAAACATTGCCGTAGAGTTGATTCCAACTCACAGCAAACCTATAGAACAGAATAGAACTGCCCCATAGGGTTTCCAAGGAGCAGCTGGTGGATTTGAAATGCCAATCTTTTGGTTAGCAGCCAAGCTCTTAACCAATGTGCCACCAGGGCTCCTCCTTTTACACAACAGTAAATAGTAATATACAGAAACATATTATTCTATAACTAACATTTCTCACTTAGCAATAAATCAAGAGCATCTTACCATGTCAATAAATGTAGAATTGGATCATCATTTATAACACCAAATATTTACTTACCAGGTATGCTATAATTTATTCAACTTATCTTCTCTTTGATATTTGGGTTATTTCTAGTTTTTGCTTTTATGAATGTCATAGGATACTGAATGGGACTTCTCCCGTTGCCTTGGAATGAAGAATATAGCCCAAAGCTGAAAGCAATCAGCTATGGAAAGCTCCCAAGGACCGCACCCCCGACACGTATCTGTAGGATTTATAAGACGTAGCAGATCTGGTCCTGACACCAATACCCTATCACCCACGTCGCTAGTCTATATAAGCAGTAGCTTAAAAATTGGGGGACTCATTAGAGTCATGAGTTTCTGGCCTGGTTGGGGAGCTTCTGAATTCAGCCAAACCAAGTGAAGCTAGAAGTGCATGTAAGAAGGGAACACAGGCATTTTATTCCTCAGACAACTGCAGGTCTTGGTGATTTGTCCTCATGCCAGGTTTAGTAGGGGAAAGGAAGGCAAGAGAGAAGAGAGATGGGGTTGGACCAAGAAAGGGTCAGAAGTGGAAGAACCTGCAGTCTCAGTTTGGCATGTGTAAGGTTGAGTGTGTTGTCTTTGGGTCAATAAGACACCTTGAAATGTAGCCAGGCTTAAGCCATTTTGCTAGCACCCCACATAAGAAGGTTGACCATCAGGACTCTGGTGGCAAGAGCTGGGGAGTGGACCTTCAGTGGCAGGAGCTGGAAAAGGATTGGAAGTGGTTAGGAAACGCCATGAAGACCTCACACATGGTGCGAGAGCACGAGAGAGAGAGAGAGAGCATCTGGATACCCTACATGCAGACAGCATCTATGATTGTTGTTATGTACAGAAACATTCACCCTTTTTTTCTCAAATCCTCCTGATATCTGACAATGTTTTTGAGGAGTAGGAAAGGGAGATTCAGCAGAGCTTATAGGCAATAAAGTTTTTACCCCACTGAATTAATATATTCAATAAGCTAGTTACATAAACAGCATTGTGATAACCATTCCTGTACAGACATATCTGTAAACTTGTCTGATATTTCCTCAGGGCATAATCTTTGAAGAGGAATTGCTGGACAAAGACCATGTACACTTTTCTGAGCCTTTGATTCACTTTCTTGAATAAAGGTGAGTGGATGGTAACATCTTTGTACATTTTAGTTGTGATATCATATAAACCATAGCATATAATGGGAAGAGTTGCCGGGAACAAGATAAAGAAGTCTGCTTTAATACAGTTTCTTTAAAGATTGAACCTCTGCATGTCACCTCAGAAAGCAAATGACAATAGCCTTTAAAAAAAATGCATTCCATGCAAAAATTTGCTTAGATATTGTTTTTGCTGAGTTTTTACCTCTTGGCTAATTTCCCAGCAGTATTAATGACACCCAAAAGAAGTTCTGTGATTCCCTGTGTGAAGTAAGAATTTCCTTGCATTTTTGTTTTTGATAACATGTGTCTTGATTTATCAAGCTGTACAAATTAAAACTACTAAGCGGTTATCATTTTCTACCTCTGAGAATGGCAAAGAGAGAGGAGGATAAGATACAGGCATCTACTTTTACTGCTTTATGGGGGTGTAAAATGGTATAGGAGCCCTGGTGGCGCAGTGGTTAAGAATTTGGCTGCTAACCAAAAGGTCGGCAGTTAGAATCCACCAGGTGCTTCTCGGAAACCCCATGGGGCATTTCTAGTCTGTCCTGTAGGGTCGCTATGAGTCTGAATTGACTCGGAGGCAATAGGTTTCAGATTTTGAAAATGGTATAACCATTCTGAAACAATTTAGCAATATATATGAAGTTCAAACCATTTCACAAGTACGTCCTCCTCTACTCATCTATCTGAAATAAATAACCATCCATCCATCCATCCAACAAATAATTATTGAGCACGTATTATGTACTATACATTATTATAGGCACTGAAGGTAGAGGTGGAAAAGACCAAGTCCTTGATTTAATGGAGCCAGTCATCTAGTGGGAGGGACAGAAAATAAATGTGTGCATGTAATATTTACATACATACATATATATTTATATATGCATATATAAAAATTATATGTAAATCATAATTTATATGTATATATAATGCTAAGTGTTCTAAGCAGAAAAATAAAGCAGGGCATGGTGATAGAGTCAGCTCAGGCCTGACTGATGAGGTGACATTTGACAGACACTTGAATGAAATAATAGGAATTCTGGGAGGAAGAGCATTCCAGGGAGAAAGAATAGCAAGTGCAAAAACCTTGAAGTTGGAACAGGAAGAATAAGAAGTCAGTGATTCTGGAGTGGAGTGAGCGGGGAGTACAGGATATGAGGAGGAGATGGCCAGGGACCCAATCACATACAGTCTGGTAGAGCATGAGAGAAATATGGATGTAATCTAAGTATGATTACTGAGCAGGGGAGAGAGGTGATCAGATTCATGTTTTCATAAGATCATTTTGCCTACTATGTAGAGAAAATTGACTGTGAAAGGGTAAACACAAGGAGAAGAGTTAGGAGACAAATGCAGTTCTCTAGGGGAGAGATGACAGTTCCCTGTACCAGGTGGCTGGGGTAGAGTTCTGAGCAGTAGTTTCAGGATATATTTGTAGATAGAACCTACCAGACTTACTTATTCATTAGATGTGAGATATCACAAAACAACGGGAATCATGGATGACTCTTACAGTTTTGGCATGAGTACTTAGTGAATGGTGATGCCATTTATTGAAATTAGAGATAACAATATTTTCTTCTGTGTATTTTCTCTATTTTTGAAATATCCTACTGTTAGTGTGTAAACTGTGTATTTTTAAATAAGCATTTTATATAATAACACTTATAATGGCATCTAATAAGTGGACAAACAGGAAATGAGGGCCGTATATTGGTAACCCTGGGGCAAAAGTTAAAGGGAATAATTTTAGAGGCAGCACATAATTCTGTTCTGTTCACACCTTTACCTGCTCTTAGGTATCCTTGCTCTTAGGTATCTCTGAATAACTACTGTAGGGTGAAGAAATATCACCGTGAAAAATTTCCAGTTCATCAATGGAAATAATTGAGCCTCTATAACAGAATCCTGGGTTATCCAAAGGTGAAAGGAAGATGCTACTAAACGGGGAAAACTGTGTTATATTCTCTTAGGTTTTTCTGTATTCATAGGGAACATCAGGAGTTACTTGCACTTAGCAATTAAATATATAACATTTTTAGGTATGTATTTAGGATGCTAACAAAACTTCCTGGTCTTTCAGCCATGAAAACTTGGCTATTCCTAGTTTTTCTGAGACTGATTAATCTCAAGCAAGTGACTTAAGTGACTGGTACCTTAATCTGTACATGTGCAAAATATACCATTTTCCTCATTGGGCTATCAGAACCACAGAGATTGTAAAGGTAAGGCAAGGGCTTCAGTTAGAGGGGACAAAGAAAATTTAATAGTTCTCAGGAGTAAGCTCAAGTGACTTGAACATAATGCTAATGAGGCCAAGGTCATGGGTTCTGTTCCACACTCAGGAGCTGCTGGATTTCTAAATGCATGCTATTTATCACTGGGGACTAAAAAAAGTTGTGGCCCAGTCTTTACAAGCAAATCACCACAACTGGACAATCCCAGCTCACATCCTGTGCCCTAATGCAATGATTTTAATTTTAAACTTTTCTTGGGAACTATCACTCATTTGCATATTCATGATTATGATTTAAAAAGACTAACATTTTGGATAGAGTTTAACAATGTGCATTTTCCTTTAATGAAAATGTAACAGGTCCTCTGTTTATCACGTGGTCATTTACCATTTGTCAAAAAGTCCTTGAAAACCAAGAACTTTGCTCATTGATTCCTACCAATGTCTTTCCAAGACAAGCCTTCCAGACTAGCACAGGTGCCCCAAAACTTGAGAAAACTGTTCAAGGAAATCAAGGGCTCAATTTCAGTAGAATCATACTTTCTGAGGTCATTCAAGGATACTGCTTGTCAATTTTTGCAATTAATTTTCCTTTTTACATTTAATATTACACTAAAAAGAATTAGGCAACAGAGGCAGGCAATGAAAAGGACAGCTGGTCATATTCTTTCCTGTATTCATGAGCACTTTGTCCAACATCTCATTATCATTCCAAAAACCAAAGCAATGTCCATATTACTGCTTAACACTCATTAAACCAACTTAGCTCACTTTGATAAGGAATTCTGAAATCATTCGCTTCTGCTTTATCTTCCCACTTTCTGAATAATGAGAAATAAATGGATGCCAGTCAGAATACCTACTTCCTAACCAGTTGTGCAGTCTTGTGAGAAATGAGGCTGAAAAGCCCATGGGGCTGTGCGCCAGACAAAAAAACACTGTAAACCTGTATGTATGTAAATTGGTACACTTAAGCCTTTGCCTCATTCTTCTCCTTATCTACACATTTGACAAAGAACAAGTGATAGAAACCACCAACTGATGACAGATACTTTAAAGTTTAAAGTAGAATTCCATTAAAATAGTTAATGGATTTGAAAAAAAAAAAAAAAGAAGGGGCAGTAGCAGCACACAAGCTACAAGGTGAACAAGCCAATCGGTACCATGGCATTCTTTGCAAAACAAAATGTAATAAGAGACGTACAGATGCTAGAGCATCATGACTATACCCCTGGAAGAACAAAGAAATGGGTATTCATTTGTAGCATAAGAGGACTGCACCTGTTCAAAGGAGCAGGAGGAAAAGACCAATATTGCAGATAATGATCAGATACAACAGTCCGTTTGCCTCATTTTATTTATTAGATGTTTTCCTGAAAGGTTATATGCAAAAAAGATCTTGGAAAACTGAGTACAGGCAGTCCCCAGGTTATGAATGCCTGACTTATGAACAACTTATACTTAAGAATGGATGCTATAAAGCCTGTTATATTAAACTTTTGAGTTAAATACATATAATGGTGTAACAAATGCACACACTACCTCCTGACGCTCATGAAAACACTGCACAGCTTGGAAGTGTTTAAATGTTTTATATGCATACCAACTGCCATAGAGTCGAGTCTGACTCATAGCGACCCTATCGGACAGAGTAGAACTGCCCTACTCTATTCTATAGGATTGCTATGAGTTGGAATCGACTCGACGGCAACAAGTTACTAAGACAAACATTTGACTTTAAACCAAACCAAACCTATCACCGTGGAGTTAATTCCCACTTATAGTGACCCTATAGGACAGGATACAACTCCCCCATAGGGTTTCCAAGGCTGTAAATCTTTATGTAAGCAACTGCCACATTTTTCTCCTGAGGAGCAGCTGGTGAGTTCAAACCACTGACCTTTTAATTAGCAGCTGAGCACTTTAACCACTGGGTCACCAGGGCTCCTTAAACATCTAACTCATGCTAAACAAGAACCGTATATACTTGTTCTAACTTACCGACAAATTCGACTTAAAGATAGAGTTAGGAACCGATCTTGTTCGTAACCTGGGAACTGCTTGTAATAATTTGAAGGCACTATTTAAATGATCTTTTTTTTTTTTTTTGAAAGAAGAGCTTTCTTGGAAATGTAATAATCACACAAAATTATTTTAAAATTCTGTAATTTTATAGATAAGGTTTGCCTAAATTAGGAATATATACAATGAAACATATACCTAGAGAAGAAGTCAACAAATCAAACAAACGGGAAAGAAGTGATTATATACAAGGAATATACTTGGTTAGCTTCCCCATGGAAGCTTTATCTTTCTTCTTAAATCCCCTACCAATACTCCAAACCTCTCATTAGAAAATGTCTGGTTTCCTATCTCTTAGAGAAATGGGGGACCAGGGTAAGTCCATCCCTGATGTCTCAATTTCTTCCATCTGCACCTATTTTCTTCTCACCCACCCTTCAAGGATAAGTATATGCTCCCACTTGGACTCTATCCTTTAAAGCCTTTCTCACTTCCCTGTAACTTTGACTTCTCGTTTCTACTGGGTTCTTCCTTTCTATCTATAAAATATGAAACATCC
Source organism: Trichechus manatus latirostris (assembly GCF_000243295.1). Lineage (NCBI taxonomy): Eukaryota > Metazoa > Chordata > Mammalia > Sirenia > Trichechidae > Trichechus > Trichechus manatus. The sequence goes on along the minus strand of NW_004443973.1, from coordinate 4,832,657 downwards.
ACATCCCAAAAGTCACCCCTTGACTCACAATTCACTCCTTGAGTTTCCCACCTATCTTTCTCTGGTGCAGACCTTGAAGTGTCATGTGCAATGGCTCTTTCTGTTTCTTCATCCAATGTCCATTCTCACCTTCCTGGCAAAGCCAATGTCTCTCTTCAGTCTTCTTTTCCACTGGTCACAAGTTGCTTCTTGAAATGCTTTTCTTCCCTGATGTCACAACACTTCCCTTAGCTGTTACTCCTTTAGCCACAACAGCTCATTCTAGGCCTCTATCGCCAGCTACTATTCTGTCTTCTCCTAAATGTTATCATCCCTCCAGGTCATATACCCTTGTCCTCTTCTTGGGCCTTATATGATTCTAATTCACTGCAACGTTTTCCTCCACCACACTGACAGATTCCTAAATCCATAGGTGAAGTCTCTGCCTTCCTCCAGGTTCAAAACCCTTTCCCCCCCAGTAATCTATGGGACATCTATTTCTAAATGTCTTGTGGGTATTGCAAACTCAACATGCCTGATTCTGAATGGATAATCTGCTCCACACAGGGGCCCTTCCAAATAGTCCCCATCTCAATTAATGGCATTACCAGTTATGTTAGAACTGTCAGCAATGACTCTTTGAATTCTTCCCACTTAGATTCTACATTCTATTAATGACCAAAGTCTATTGACACTATCTTTTAAAATTCTCTTCTACCAGCCTATTCACCCTTTCATCCAGCAGACATTTATTCAGCATCTACTATATGCCACTGCTTCAAGTCTTCATCTGTTTTCTCTATATCACCATAAAGCTTCCTTACTGATCTTGCAACTTCTAGTCTATGAGCACATCTCAGCCCTCCATCTCTTATGTATACTCTCATAATCCTCTGCATATAATTATATTCTGATCTTACATTGTCATGTTTTACACAAATAATGCTCATCTTCTGCGTTTTTTGCTGGTCACACCCTCCCCGTGAGGCAGCCTCACAAGCGCTGCCATTAATCCTCTTCCATGTGTGGCTGTAAAAAAAACCAGCATAGTGTGCTTACGAAAATACCTCGTGGAGGGAGGGCATGGCTGACAAATAAACACAGAAGGCATGTGTTATTCCATTAAACATATACTAATTATAATTATTTACTTGCACTTAAAAATTATTACTGGGATAGAAAGAATCTTGAGTCCTGGAATAATGTCTTAAATAATCTTTGTGCCCAGTGTACAGAAAACCATAGGTGGGCAATATGTTGGTTGAAATAATGAATGCCCAATTCAAGACAGTGCTTTCTAGCATCGCAAGTAAATGAAAAACTCACTGCTAAGAGCAGAATCATAACTCGTGAAATAAATATACATAGAACAGAAAGATAAATGCATTTCAATTGTTGATTATGTAAAATGCTTGTATCAGTGTTGCCAAGGTTATATATTTGTAATAATTATTCACTGTCAGTTGAGGTTGACACAATACTCTTAAGAATGGATCTCCTTGAGGTATACAAGGATAGAGTCGTAACAACAAACGTATTTATTTATTTTGATATTTGACACAATGAATAAATCTGTGGATTTCATTATCGCTTTTACTAGAAATCCTACACAAACTTACACACAGATTAAAAAAAAAAGCATTTACCTCTGCCACAAAACCTGAAGTACATGTGAAAACAAAGGACCACCAAATTATAACCAGTCCTCTTAGCAACTAGTGGAGCCCTGGTAGCGCAGTAGTTAAGATCTCGGCTGCTAATCAAAAAGTCAGCAGCTTGAATCCATCAGCCTCTCCTCGGAAAGCCTACAGGGCCGTTCTACTGTGTCCTATATGGCTGCTATGAGTTGAAATTGACTGGATGGCAACAGGTTTTCTTAGCTACTAAATTAGTGTCCTGCTCTCTGGCAAGATTTTTCATGGCGCTATAAGAGATTCATCAGAAGTTTCTAGCCTAACAACTCATTTTTGCAACGTTCTAGGCAGTCAATATTAAATTAAATCATATTTACCATTATTTATTTGAGTCATCCAGCAATTATACAGTTGCTGTATTTATAGTATAGTCTTTAAGAAATTTCAAGTGCTGTGTCCTTTCCTAGTATAATTTAATTTTTCCTGCCCTTGTAGGTAACAGATGTCCATCACTGACAGGGTCATTACAGAGGTTATGTGTCTTGGTGATGTACCACTCATGACTAACCAAAATCCCCAAGGCACATAACCTCTACAGCAGGTGGCCAGAGACTGACCAGAGCACTGGGAGTCCTTTACTCACTCATTTAGACTTCCTCCAATTAGATGCCTTATTTTGACTTGATCTAATTCTAAGTGTCCCCAAGGGTTATACCCAGGATAACATAGCATAGGCTGATTTATCTCACAACATCTACTAGTTAGTAGACTTGCTTCATTAGTCATAGGACTTCCTGTTGGAAAATGTCTGATCTCATGGCCCTACTTTGAGGTGAACTGCTGGACCACTTTTGGAAGCTTAACGACTTCTCTATATGGATTATGCCATTTTGTAGATGTGGAATACAAAGAATACTTAAACGACATGCCCAGAAACCCAAAGCGGCCAAGCACAGACATGCAAATTAAAGATAGTTTTAAAAATTCTCAGAGCACTAAAATATTACACGTTGGGTCAACCTGATGCTTGTAGGCCCTTCACATCCAATGCCACATTATCATGCCTCTAGTGAAATTCCAAAAACCCTATCTCTTCAAGCAAGGTTGAACACTGTTAAGCTTGCTAATTCCTAATTAACTCCGCTTACGTGTAATTTTCTTATCTTGTCCTTTAGACTAATCCTGAAAGCAGGGCAAATAGTCTGTAAATTAAAGTACTTTTCACTGGATCAGAATCTGTATATATTTACCTTAAAAACCAAAAGAAGCTTATTTGTTTAAAGAGTCCCTGGGTGGTGAAAACAGTTAGTGTATTCAGCTGCTAACCCAAAGGTTGGAGGTTTGAATCCACCGAGAGGCACCTTGGAAGACAGGCCTGGAGATCTACTTCCAGAAAATCAGCCATTCAAAATCCTCTGGAACACAGTTCTACTCTGACACACATGAGGTCATCATGAGTTGGAATCAACTGGATGGCAACTGGTTTTTTGGTTATCTGTTTAAAGTTACTGTTTTTTTGGTTATTTGTTTACAAGTTACTTAGGGCCCATGAAAATGAAGTGATTAATTTTCTAAGTTCAAAATAGACCCTGCACTGTACTAACATTGTCCAGTAATGCTCTGCCAGGCTGCTCTGATTTAGTAGCTCCTGGCTTTTTCCATTTGTAAGCCTGTGTCAACTGGATTCTAGCCAGTGGACTATGCAGCAATTTTGAGGTCCAATGAAATGTCAGCCACTGCCCTTCTTCTCTGAGCACCCCATCCAACTGCCCGTTGTCCTCTGTAACACTTTGTTGTGGAGCAAAAGCTGCCAGTCTCATGCTCAGACAAAACAGTGGCATCTCCAACTATCTCCATGTTAAAGCTGTCAGCCTACACTCCATATCAGTGAACTGGCACTGATGTTAGTGAACTTGTCAGCTTTTCTAGGCGAGCACAAAAGAGGGCTTGTTTGCTAGAGTTTGAATCTAATGAACACCTTGCTCCTATTTTGTGTAGTTTTCCAGCCATTAGACTTGTACAATACAGAAATCATATTTCAACTTCTTCAGGTTGCAAAATTGCCCCTTTTCCGATTTGTCACCAAGAGATGTGAAACAGTTATTTCTGAGGCAGCTTTATTATGGAAAATAAAATAAGTAACTCATGTCACTCAAATGAAGCCCCTCAGGGAGTAGGTCCAGTAGAGATTCAAAAGCAAGGAATAAGATTAAAAACTAATTTTCTAGGTAGAATGAGAGGCAGGCTCTTTTTCTTCTAAATGAATGGCCCTTCACAGAGGAAACACAGATTCACAAGGTACCAGAAAGACATTTGGATTCTGCTCCTCCTCACTGCCCTTCCTCGCCAGATGCAGAAGTTAGTAAAGGGTTTAGCTTTGACATTCCAGATAGGGTGAGGTGCGTGCTGACAATGGAAGGTCAACCCAAGAGCTATTGAGGAAACTGAGTCATTCTTCATCTGGTCAGGGCAGAAAAATGACTGTTAGCAAGCATGTTTATCACCTTAGGCTGCTCCAGGAGACAAGTATTGGGCCTTCTCTCTTTATGGACCTAACAAGGTATTGCCTGACTTCAGGACACTGCGGATACACTCAAGGGCTAGATGGCCCAGACATAAAAAAAGCTGCTAATCCTTTAAAAATATATTGCTAAGGCCAATCATTTCAAATCTAGCATCCGTGTCTAAATTCAACCTGCTGCATCATTATTAAGTTGTCAAAGCCAGCTTTATATTTATGACCTGTAAGTTCCAGGAGGAAATCTGTTGAGCATAGAAAGTCTTCTTTAAAAAGTGATACTGGCTTAAGAAGCCTGGGCTCCTGAAGAGGTTTGCCAGGGGGTTCCTTACTATGCTAGGGCCTTTGGGAATATTGCTACAAAGGGAATTATGACTGTGACCATAATAGAATTGAGTAAGAAATAGATAAGACATTCACTGCATTGCAAACTGTGAACCTCACAGTACAATACAAAACAAACGGCTGAGAGTTTATTTTCAAATCCTACCCATGCCTTATGATGTATAAACCTCATGAAATCATTAGAAGAAGTTATTATAGAGTCCCTGGGTGGTGCAATTGGTTAAGCACTTGACTGTTAGCCAAAGCTGGGCAGTTTGAATCCACCTAGAGGTGCCTTGGAAGACAGTGCTGGTGATCTGCTTCTGAAAGGTCACAGCCTCGAAAACCCTATGGAGCAGTTTTACTCTGCATATATGGGGTTGCCATGAGTCAGAAACAACAGCAACTGATTAACAACAACATTATAAAAAATAGCATGCCATATAGAGAATAGAGGAAAAAATCTTATCATACTAAAAAATTAGGATTTTTTAACCTGGGGTCTGTGGACCTCCAAGGGGCCCATGAGTTTAGGGGATTCATGAGCTTGGATGACAAAAAAAAAAAAATGCTTCTTTATTTTTCATTTACCTCTAATTGAAATTTTGCATTTCCTTCCATTATGAATGAAGGCAACAAACTATAGCAGTCTTAGCAGTACCTGTAACTTTGTTACCAACAGAAATCATACAATTTCATTAGACATTCCAGTTGTCATAGGAAGTGTGAAATGCCATTTGTGCTCCTTATCACTATAAAATTATGGTAGATATTAGACCTGCTGCTGGATATTATTCAATATTGCCATATCACTACATCACAATAAAACGTTGTTAACTATTATAATATCATTGATTTTCTTTGTAAAATTATACATTTTCTTTTATGCATTACAAACATCATTCTAAGAAAAGGCTATAAGCTTCACTAGTCTGCCAAAGGAATCATGGAACAAAGAAGAGGATAAGAACCTCTGTGATTATGCCCATCATTTCATTCTGTCTTCATTATGTCCTTACCCGTCATCTCAACCACTCTCTTTTCCAACATCTTATATCTCCTTACTTGCCCCCAACTGTCCCTTCATTGCCTCAGTTATTTCAAGGGAGGCAATCTATCACATCACAAGTCCTTTTGAAGTACTATTTCCTCTTCCCCTCCACCCTCAAATCAGGGCCCCCTTTTTGCCTACCTAACTTCTCATCCACTAGGCATTCCCTTGCTTCGCAGACTTAGTCAGGGTCCCTTTCTTTTCACTCACCAGGTTGGTCATCACTTGTTCAGCAACTACCCTTCTAGACGATATGTTTTCATAATGCAAGGCCCAAGTCTGTCTGATTTATCACTACATGCCCAGTGCCTAGTATAATGCTGGGTGCACAGTGGGGGCTCAATGAGTATATCCAAGTACACAAATGAATAAACCATTTTGTAACTTTTGATTTTATATATTTTGTAACTTTTCGGTTTAATATGTTACATGCATTTTCCATGTTGCTAACATTAAAGGTGCATAATATTCTATTAGGTATAAGTACTTTATTTAAATAATTTCCTAGTATTGATCATCTTGTTTCTGTTTTTCATTAATACAAATAATCCTACAATGGGTACCTTCTTGCATAAAATTTTATTTTTCTTCCTTTGTATTCAGGATTATTTCCATGATTTAAAATCCATGAAGAGGAATTAATTGGTCTAATGGAATGAACATTTTTCCTGGTTCTTGATTTATTTTAAGAAGTTGCTTTCCAAAAGGCTTCTCTCAATTTAAAATTCCATAAGTAATATAAACAGAACATCTGCTAATGATTTTTCAAAGAACTTACGAAATTTTTATTGGCTATTAATCATTGTATTGTGTGAATTACTCAAAGGATTGTGTAAAATTTTAGTTGAAAAGAATAAAATAAATAACTTTTCCTAAACTCAAAATTTGTATATAAATTGATTTCCATATTGAGTAAAATTATTTTATTTATTAACATAGAACTAAGGAACAAAATGGATCCCTGGTGGTGCAGTGGTTAAGGGCTTGGCTGCTAACCAGAAGGTCGGCAGTTTGAATCCACCAGCTGCTCCCTGGAAATCCTATGAGACAGTTCTACTCTGTTCTATAGGGTATATGAGATCTCTATGAGTTGGAATCAGCTAGATGGCAATGGGTTTAGTTTTTTTTTGGAAGGACCAAAACATTGTGCTAGGAAAGATAAATGATTTTTACTCAGGTATGGCTATTTTACTAGCTAAATGATCAAAAATCATTATAAGACTCTGATAGAAGTTCAAATATTTGACAGCAAGGAAAAAACAATCACTGTTAAGTCAAGAAATTCTAGGATTTTCTTCATTTCATATTTGAAAGAAAGAAAATCATGTATTTTCTAGAGGCTAAGCAATTAATAACATATAAGAAATACACATTAAAAAAACCATACTCCAAGAAAATTTTTTAGCAAGAAACTAGAAATACAATATATGGGCTGACAAGTTTCTCCTGATTTACTGACACAAATACCAGCAGGAACTTGTCAGACAAGGATATGTTTCTCATTTGGATCACACCCTCTGCCCCACTCCTTTGATCTTCGGAGCCAACCTGGGCCCCAAGCAGGGCTGCTTCTCCACATGTAGCACCCACTTATCTCCTTCAGCAGATGGGGGATGTGTTGGGCTGTTCCTTCTTTTAAAACTATAGCTGTACATATAACAGACTGTATACCCATGAGGTGGGGCATCTACCCTGTTGAATTCAAGGAAAAAGCACTAACTTCTTCTTGCCCTGTCCCTTCTGGGGAGGACACCAGAGCACCTCACATTAAATTACACTTAATGATATTCATTTAATATCTGTTAACTATATGACTACTGTGTGTAGGATGGAGTAGCAGGAGCTGCAGGGGACATAATGGGTGAGACACGTTAACCAATGGCAGGATGAATAGAAAGACATTTCTCCCATTACATTAAAAATGTGAGGGAGACCTAGAATATTCTTCCACATCTTTAAATGTCCCAAAGGGAGAGTCAGGCTCATCAAGCCTTAATGTCCTGGAATGAAAACACAAGTGAAAATAATTACTATGAGGCAATAAAACAAGCACATAAAGAGGAATGTAGGTGCAGGTCACTGTTCTGTGCCAGCATAGCATGAAGTGATCACAGAGCCAAAATAAGGATGCTGTTGTTAGGTGCTGTTGAGTTGGTTCCGACTCATAGTAACACTACGAACAACAGAACAAAACACTGCCCGGTCCTGCGCCATCCACACAATTGTTGCTATGTTTGAGCCCATTGTTGCAGCTATCGTGTCGATCCATCTCATTGAGGGTCTTCTGTATTTCAGTGACCCTCTGCTTTACCAAGCATGATGTCCTTCTCCAGGACTGATCCCTCCTGATAACATGTCCAAAGTATGTGAGACGTAGTCTCGCCATCCTTACTTCTAAGGAGCATTCTGGTTGTACTTCCAAGACAGATTTGTTTGTTCTTCTGGCAGTCAATGGTATATTCAATATTCTTCACCAACACCGTAATTCAAAGGCATCAATTCTTCTTTGGTCTTCCTTATTCACTGTCCAGCTTTCAAATGCATATGAGGTGATTGAAAATATCATGGCTTGGGTCAGGTGCACCTTAGTCCTTAGAGTGACATCTTGGCTTTTTAACACTTTAAAGAGGTCTTTTGCAGCACATTTGTCCAATGCAATAGGTCGTTTGATTTTTTGACTGCTGCTTCAATGGGCATTGTTGTGGATCCAAGTAAAATGAAATTCTTGACAACTTCAATATTTTCTCCATTTATCATGACATTGCCTATTAGTCCAGTTGTGAGGATTTTTGTTTTATGTAGCGGTGTAATCCATACTGAAGGCTGTAGTCTTGGATTTTCATCAGTAAGTGCTTCAAGTCCTCTTCACTTTCAGCAAGCAAGGCTGTGTCATCTGCTTATCACAAGTTGTTACTGAGTCTTCCTCCAATCCTGATGCCACATTCTTTTTCATATAGTCCAGCTTCTTGGATTACTTGCTCAGCATACAGACTGAATAAGTATGGTGAAAGGATACAACCCTGACATACAACTTTCCTGATTTTAAACCATGCAGTGTCCTCTTGTTCTGTTTGAACGACTGCCTCTTGTTCTATGTACAGGTTCCACATGAGCACAATTAAGTGTTCTGGAATTCTTATTCTTTGAAATGTTATCCATAATTTGTTATGATCCACCCAGTCAAATGCCTTTGCATAGTCAATAAAACACAGGTAAACATCTTTCTGATATTCTCTGCTGTCAGTCAAGATCTACCTGACATTAGCAATGATATCTCTCATTCCACATCCTCTTCTGAATCTGGCTTGAATTTCTGGCAGTTACCTGTCGATTTACTACTGCAACCGCTGTTGAATGATTTTCAGCAAAATTTTACTTGTATGTGATATTAATGATATTGTTTGATAATTTCCCCATTCAGTTGGATCATCTTTCTTTGGAATGGCTCAAATATGGATCTCTTCCATTCGGTTGGCCTGGCAACTGTCTTCCAAATTTCTTAGCACAGATGAGTGAGTGCCTCCAGCATTGTATCCATTTGTTGAAACATCTCAATTGGTATTCTGTCAATTCCTGGAGCCTTGTTTTTCACCAATGTCTTTAGTGCATCTTGGACTTCTTCCTTCAACATCATCAGTTTTTGATCATATGCTACCTCCTGAAGTGGGTGAATGTAGACCAACTCTTTCTGTTACAGTGACTCTGTGTATTCCTTCCATCTTCCCTTGATGCTTCCTGCATCATTCAATATTTTGCCCATAGAATACTTCAAAATTGCAACTTGAGGCTTGAATTTTTTTCATCAGTTTTTTCAGCTTGAGAAATGCTGAGTGTGTTCTTCCCTTTTAGTTTTCTTACTCCAGGTCTTTGCACGTCATTATAATACTTTGTCTTCTCAAGTCATCCTTTGACATCTTCTGTTTAGCTCTTTTACTTCATTTCTTCCATTCTTTTTAGCTACTCTACATTCAAGAGCAAATTTCTGAGTCTCTTCTGACATCCATTTTGGTCTTTCTTTCTTTCCTGTCTTTTTAATGATCTTTTGCTTTCTTCATGTATGATGTCATCCCACAACTCTGGTCTGGTCTTCGGTCATTAGTGTTCAGTGTGTCAAACCTATTCTTTAGATGGTCTCTAAATTCAGATGGGGTATACTCGGGGTCATACTTTGACTCTTGTGGACTTGTTTTAATTTTCTTCAGCTTCAACTTGAACTTGCATATGAGCAACTAATGGTCTTGTTCCCCAGTTGGCCCCTGGCCTTGTTCTGACTGATAATATTGAGCTTCTCCATTGTCTCTTTCCATAGATGTAGTCGATTTGATTCCTGTGTATTCCATCTGTCGAGGTCCACGTGTATACTTGCCATTTATACTGTTGAAAAAAGGTATTTACAATGAATAAGTCATTGGTCTTGCAAAATTCTATCTTGTGATATCTGGCGTCATTTCTATCACCAAGGCCATATTTTCCAACTACCAATCCTTCTTCTTTGTTTCCAACTTTTGCATTCTAATCACAAGTAATTATCAGTACATCTTGATTGCATGTTCTTTCAATTTCAGACTGAAGAAGTTGGTAAAAATCTTCAATTTCTTCATCTTTGGCATTAGTAGTTGGTGTGTAAATTTCAATAATAGCTGTATTAACTGGTTTTCCTTGTAGACATGTGGATATTATCCTATCACTGACAGTGTTGTACTTTAGAATAGATCTTGAAATCTTCTTTTTGATGGTGAATGTGGTACCATTCCTCTTCAATTTGTCATTCCCAGTATAGCAGACTATGTGATTGTCCTTTTCAAAATGGACTATACTAGTCCATCTCAGCTCCGTAATGCCTAGGATATAGATGTTTATGTGTTACATTTCATTTTTGACAACTTCCAATTTTCCTAGTTTCATACTTTGTACTTTCCACGTTCCTATTATTAATGAATGTTTGCAGTTGTTTCTTCTCATTTTGCATCATGCCCTGGGGTGGGGGCAGGGAGGGCACGGTTGGCAAATAAACATAGAAGGTATGGGTATTTGCATAAAAATACAGTAAGTCTAACTAACACTCTTGACCTGGTTTTCTACAATATAGTATATCAGATGCAGCATAATGGGCAATGATGATAGCTGACCACCAGAAGGGGCAGATGTCACTTCTCACTGACAGATGGAAAAAAGGACAGTTAAGACCCCACGGGAGGATCAAAAATTTAAAATCTGTAAGAACATCAATAACAGGTATTTCTATTATGCTTCATATTTTGCAAAGGTCTTTCACAATCATATCATTTGATTCATACACTACTCCTGTGATGTAGGGGGGGCATCATTCCCACTTTACAGATGAGAAAACAGAGGCTCAGTGAATTTAATGCTTTCCCTAGAGCTTCAGTGAGTCAAAAGAGAAAAGAGTACCACAGTTCAGAGATGTGATATCCAATATAGTAGTCATTAACCATGTGTGGTTATTTAAAATTAAATTAATTAAAATCAAGTAAAATTAAATGTTTAGTTTCTTTGTAGCACTAACCACACTTCAAGTGCTCAATAGCAATGTGTGGCTGATGGCACTCATATTGGACAATGAAGATTATAGACCATTTCAGTCACTGCAGAAAGATTTATTGGATGGCACTGATGTATAGAAATAAGAGCACCGATTCATTCTTGTACAGTACAATGCCCAGTATCCATAACTGTGAACTTGAATCTCAGAGAAAAAAGTCAGGCAAGAGGAAGATACTTTGGAAATGTTTCTATGAAAAACATTTAAGTAGCACTTTATAATAAAAGGTTAACTTTAATTGTGTGGCTCTAGATGGTAATCAAGGAGCTCTGGTGGTACAATGGTTAAGAGCTGGGCTGCTGCTCAAAAGGTTGGTGGTTTAAACCCACCAACAGCTCCATGGGAGAAAAGACCTGGCCATCTGCTTCTGTAAAAATTACAGCCTAGGGAACACTATGGGGCCGTTCTACTCTGTCATACAGGGTCACTATGAGTTGAAATCGACTCGATGGCACATAACAACGAAGACTGTAAACATCCTCAGAATTGAGGCCAGAATCCCAATAAGTGCCTAGCGCAGTGGCCTGTACACAGAATGTACAAGTATTTATTGAGTAGCTCTATTTGATCATCCACTCATGTCAGAAAAATAAGTCACTGTAGGAGAATTTTTCCTCAAGCAAGTAAGTGGAAATGTGTCATAAAAATGTAAGTAATAACCTTTGCTGGAATCTCAAGGGCATTTACATTTGTACATTGAAAAATTTGTTCAATGTACATAAAAAGCTCTTTTATATTCTAATATCTTTTCAATGCAGAAATGTTGTAAATAAATGTAATCAAAAGGGATGAATACCAGTTAGAAGTAAATATGTCTGAAGATGAGAAAGGTTTTTAATAGTGATGTAAACTTTAACAAAAAGAAATACAAGGCTTTGATTTGGGGGGGGGCAGTTTCTAATACATCCCTAATAAATCATAAGTGAGCAGATCCTCAGGAAATCATAAGCCAGTTTCAACTTCTGGTTCACTTTTTTTACAGCAACAATGGGGAGTAGTTTTCAAAAGTAGAGAAACTAACAGTAAATGACCCATTGCTGTCGAGTCGATTCTGGTCATAGCGACCCCACAGGACACAGTAGAACTGCCCCATAGGGTTTCCAATCTTTACAGAAGCAGATTGCCACATCTTTCTTCCACAGAGCGGCTGGTGGGTTAGAACCACCAACCCTTCAGTTAGCAGTCAAGTGCTTAACCACTATGCCACCAGGGCTCCTCTTAGCAGTAAATGTTCAGCATTATTTCAAAGTAATATAAAGTGCTCAAAAGTTTCAAAAGTTAGTTTCCAGAGGATGACAAATACTTAACTGCCTAAGAATCTTCAGCCTTGCCTGGCAGGACGTTGCGGTCAAATTCAAGGTGCGTAGGCAAAGACAAAAGCAGTTCCATTTTTTAATGCAACTTTTTAAGTCTTAATGATATATGTACATTTCATGAAAATATGAGCCTTAGTGTAATGGTCTGTTCTCTTTAGACAGATGGGACTCATTTGTGTTCTACATGATTGTATCCCAGAAAACTTCAGACTTAAGATGTTTGTCAAAAATACAGTTAATCTATTATTTTATGAGAGGATACTAAATCTCGACCTCCTGCATTTGGATAGATGTATGCCAAATTTATGACAGCGCTTGTCTATAAACGACAGATGCTGCCAAAGCAGAAAACTATCATTTCTTCTACTCAACAGCACAAGGTCCTGCTGCTAGAGACAGAAAGGGGGAAAGAGGCAGTTAAGAAGACCTTGCTGGCTAATCGAAGGAGCCCTCGGCAGTCTGTGGAAATGAGTTGTCGCTTGGAAAACTTGGCTCCATTTGAAACAACACATAAAAACTATGAAACACACAGGGGAACCCATAAAAATGACGAGGCGAGGGTCTCCATTTGTATTCTTGGCACAAAAACTCTTTGCAAAATTGAAAATACCCTTACATAAGGCAACAGGGTGACCATAAAAATCTGAACTGCAGCCTTCCGAGGCAAATCATACTGATCTACTTGTTGATAACCACTCTGGGTTCACACGAGGAATTGCCTCCATGCGAAAGCACAATATGTGGAGAACTAAAATGAGCTGTTTTGGTGTATCCTTCCCTCTCTCTCCCTCTTTCTTATGTCTTTTCTGACATGATCATTTCAGTCTCGGTCGGTCATGGGCAGGGGCAGATTAACCAGTAAGCAAGGTACACACAGGCTTACAGTAAGCAAGGTACGCATGGGTTTAGTTGTGTTTACTTACTATCTGTAGTGCACAATTTCACATAGGTTTCCTCACATCTTTGATGTGGTGAAAAACAGGTGAAATTATGCACTACAGATTAGTAAGTAAGCACAAGAAAGCCCGTAGGTACCTTGCTTATTGGATAATCCGTCCCTGGTCATGGGTATGGGATAAAAGAAACAATCTCCCGAAGTTTACAAAGTTGTGACTTTTAGTTGGAATGATTCAAAATGCTACTGAACATGTGGACAGTGTTAAAAACAACCCAACTGTACCCCTTTAAGAAGCAGTTCAAGGCTCCTGCCATATTGGCCATGCCCTTTCCCAGCATTAACCTCTGTCTCAGTTGGGTATATTTGACTCTAGACATGTAAAGCCCACAATTGTCAAGCTGGAGCTTTGAGAACATTTTGTCATTTGCCATTGACTTGAAATGAGTGTTTTTATTCAAACTTGCCCTTGAAAAGGTTTGTTACTGCTAAAGCTTTATTCTATCACAACGTAAATGCTACAGACAAAATACTGCATAGGAACTAAGGATTACTGATAAAACAAAGCCTGAATAGCTCTTTATTTCACTACCACAGCACCTACCAAAAAAGTATTAATAGTCAGCAAGCAATTCAAAAGTATTGTATGGTCCTATTCACTAATTCTAAAAAAGTGGTATAGTGGTTTCTGGCTTTGCTGCTTGGGATACTTGTATTTACTCCTCTAAGTCAGAGAAGTAAAGGGAATAAATGGGGAACGCAGAACAAGAAGCCCGGAGGAAGTTCCTATTGTCATTCCAGTGGGATTTGAGTTGTGCAACCTCATGCAAGCCATGCAACCATTACAAGACCCAAGTTCTTCATTGTTACTATATTTTTGGGAGTAGCTCAAAGGTGGCAGCTATATATTATTATTCCTCTTTATATTCCTAATATCCTACAAAGTGAAAAAACAAAACAAAACAAAACAAAACAAAACAAAAAAACACCACTAGGTAGAAGCTCTTTGTGGACAAAAAAAAAAACAAACAAACAACTTTCTGTTCACTGTTACACCCCAGTATCTAGTGACTATACTCCTTTAGTATAGATAATATAGAATTGTTCAGTGAATACATGGATATCAAGTTTGTTGAACGAATGAATAAAAGATGTATATTAATTTCTGCCCTACCTAATCTGACAGGATTGTTGTGAGGGTTATACAAAAACATATATGTGACTCCATTTTGTAAACTGATCCTATTTTAAGGTGACCCTATTGTTATATTTTAAGCAAAAAATGCTGGTTCCATCGTCTTTGCTCTTAATTGCATTTATAAATCTATCTATAGCATTTTGAATCAATCCACCTTCTTTTCATTTGTTTAGACGGCAAATGAATAAAAGCAGTTTAGCTCTAAATAGCTTTATATACTTTGAAATATAAAATGTATTTTCTCCATCTTGATACCTAGTTAATTTAAAAAAAAAAAAAAAAATCCAGTGCTAAAGCCTAGACATATGGACCATTAGGTTGACTATCAAAATATTTTACTCTTTTCAAGAAAATGAGGTTTTTTGAAGGCTCTGTATTTTTTGAACCTGTTACAAGTTGTTAAATGCTGTCATAAGAGCTTTCAATTTGATGTATGGGGCACATTATCACAGGGAAGCGTGCTGTCATATGGCATTATGACACTTGAACCCCAGGGAGAAATTCGGTACAGTGTCTGGTCAATATGTTCTAGCCATCTTCCTGAAGCTGCCTAATGCTTGCTGTGTTTTGACCCCAATTCTCCCAAAGCACATTTCTCCTCCCTCCCACCGTGTTTCGAACTCCCCCGATGCATCATTAAAGAGCCGGGATAGATCCTAGGAGACCACAAAGGCACTCCTTTGGATTTTACATTTAATTCCACCCCAACTTCTAAAAAGTGAACAGGACCACTAATCTTACCTAAATGTCTTTAATGAAACATATTTATATATTTTTCACTCATGGAGTCAGAGCTTCTTATAATAAATGAAATTCCTGCTATTGTAGTTTAAACTCATTTTGTTTACTAAATTGAGAGGAAAAACAAACAAAAACTTGACATGATACCCTGAAGTTTTTCTATATGATAGAATCTATTATAATAAATCTCTCTGTATTACACAGATCTGGATACAGCATAAGTCAAATTGTACAGGCAGGGTTACAAATATCCAACTTATGGACAACTCGTACTTGTCCATTAATATTATGTAAATTTGCCCTCACTTTGAAAGGATTGAACCAACCCCTAGTCACAACAAATTCTTCATCACAATCGCCTTTACTTGCTGTACATGCAGCTTTTAAATCACTGAAAAGGCTTCAAGCTTTTTCTTGCACTAATGTGAAACCAAACCAAACCTCTTCCTGTCGAGTCGATTCCAACTCATAACGACATTATAAGATAGAGTAAAACTGCCCCATGGGGTTTACAAGGAGCAGCTGGTGGATTCGAACTGCTGACCTTTTGGTTAGCAGCCAAGCTCTTAACCACTGCGCCACCAGGGCTCCTTTCTTACACTAAAGTAAGGCTAAATAAGAACCGTATGCACATATTCCAACTTAAACTTACAAATTTGACTTAAAGACACAGTTAGGAACGGATCTCGTTTGTAACCTGGGGACTGACTTTTATCTCCAAATGTAACATAAAAGAGAGAAATGGTTGTCCCAGTGCCAACTTTGTAAGTAAAGAAGGCTTCGCTAGCTCTTAGGACATTGCTAGGTCAGTTCTTAGAATAAATAGTTTATACTCTCAAGGAGCAGAAGGAGGCCATCTGTGGGTTCCATGTTCCTTGTCAGATACTCTGAAATCATACTTCACCTTGACTGATGTTCAGTGAACCCCAGGATGCTGTTCTCCAAGAAACTCCCTTCCTTAACATTTAGTTATTTTCGCCTCCTCAAAATTTGCCCTCGTTGAACAACTATCTGTTGCTAAGCTATTGCTCCTAAAACATGAGAATAGAACTTAAATTAATCAATCCTATGGATATTAGGAACACCTGGATATTTGAAATCTGGCAGCTGGGACATTGACAAATGGACATTTTAACTTTTCATTCAAGTACCTAAGAATCACATAGATATACTGCTTAAGCCCACGTGACAGGTACTCTTCATTTAGAAGAAAAAGACCAATGCTCAGGAATTTCAGTCTCATAAGAATTGCCAATCATCCATGAATTTTCACTGTGATTGTTACTCTAATTTTTGGCTGATTCCTTGCAGGCAATGTTGTCTGAAATAAAACATTTCAGTCAATTAAGTTTCACAGTAACCATTCCGCTTCCCACTCTCTTCCTCTATATAGCCCACCTGGGTAATTTACGAAGGACTTGTTTTCATGTCTGCTCTTCTTCTAAAACAGGGTTTTACATGAAATGAAATCAAGTTACCAACAAGAATCTCTGATTCTGACAAAGCTGTGGGAGCTTTTTAAGGATTTAGAAATAGGTGGTTAACACCAGGTTATTTATTACATTGTTTAGTCCAGATTTCCCATCTGAGCAAAGCTTCTAATTTTCCAACTTGAAAATTCTATAAAATGTCTGGGAAATCTTGCTTAGAAGCTAGCATTCAGTGGAAGGTGACAAAAGAACATACACCTATTTAGCAAATAAAACCTACTTTATTTTTAAATCTTTCAGTAACTTTGGCATTGCTTTTGTGGATATAATAAAGCAAATAAAAATGTTTCATTAGTATTAATATTTATATAAAACATGGGAGATACAAATAAGTAACTTTAATGGTCCAAGCAAACAAGTTACCAATTTATGCATATTTTGAGTAAGGAAACATGGAAAATTAGGTAACTCCAAAATACAGGTGATTTCCATTACTTCTAGTCCAAATATGGACGGGAACATGCTGAGTGAGGTCAATACTGTTAGACCATAGCTACTTTGGGGAGTGGGTACGGAAGTGTCAGAGGAAACAGAGAATGAAGGATTAAAGATCACCTCCTTTCTACTGGGACTCTCTGGGTAGTACAAATGGTTAAGCACTCAGCTACTAACCTATAGATTGGCAATTTGAATTCACCCATAGGCAACTTGGAAGGAAGGCTGATGATCTACTTCCCAAAGATCACAGCCGTTGAAAACCATATAGAGTGCAGTTCTACTCTGACACACATGGGGTCACCATGAGATGGAATTGACCTGACAGCAACTAGTTTGGGTTTTGGTTTTCAAATCCACTGAAGAAGAGACACGGTTGTGGAGATTTCTTTCCCTTCTCCCAACACTTGCTTCCTAGGGTTCGTCTAGATTTTAGTTTTCTTCTTGTTTATACCGCCACTGTAGTTGATCCTGGTATGTTCCTATTGCTCACCAGGCAGAGACAACTGTTTAGGAAGTTTCTCTACTTCACTGAGCATTGGCTAGTATTCGAGTGTTAGAATAAAAGCTTTGCATCATTAAAGTTTATTTCAACAGATACTCACTGAGCACCTTGTAGGTACAGGCATGCTGTGATTGTCACCCAGACCCCTTACTGAGATTTTCTATTTCAGTACTTCATTCTTTCCTTACTTCTGCCTCTAATCTTTGACTTTTTCCTTCTACTTCCTTTCGTCTCCCACACTGTTCCTTCTTCCTTTATCTTCTGTTCTTTTATTGATTCCTCTCTTACTGATCCTTCTCTGTTTCCGTTTTTCAACTCTCTTTTCTACTCACTATTTTACTACTTTCCTTCTATCAAACTCAGTTCCCAAGTATTTATATATTTTAAGTGGAGTATTGAACACATGCCGTAGCAATGTCGGAACATTTACAGTGCTCACCGACTGTGCTCAAGTCACAAAATAACCTGAAAGAATATTATTTTACTTATAAGTACTGTTGGATCATAATTCAGGTAATAAAAATCTTTGACAGAGTACTGTTTCATAGAAGCAGCAATATCCTGTAGAAAATGAAATCTGACAGGAAGTCAGGAGATGAATTGATCCTACTCTTTCAAACACTAAGTAACCTTCAGCAAATAACTGCCACAAGCTATACACATGCCTCTGTTTGTTTTTTTGTAAAATGAAGATAATATTTGACCCTAACATCTGACAGAAATGGCTTAAAGATTAATTAGATAATATAGATTAAAACATTTTGTTATTTAGAAGGGGAGAAGTACTATGCAATAATCCAGTACTTGTTATTATCTGTTCATCAGATAACATGTCTTAGTGATTCTATCATACAAAGAACAAAAAGTCTTCATTATCAAATTTTGGTTAGCTCTCTCCTAAGCTACAGTTTTTGGAACCAGCATTTATGGGACCTAATCAATAATGGTCCCTTTCTGCATAGTCTCTTTGTATGAATAGGCTTTTCTGAACCCTCCTCTGATAGTAATGGATTTACTTTTCTCCAAAGGCTCTTGGCTGCCATAGGAAAGCATTCTTAAGCCACCTCCTCAAATTTACAATGATACAGAGAGCAGAAGAGAATCAGAAGTCTGTTTGTGTGTTGTTTTTCCAACAACAGAGATGTCCCTCGAGAGAGCCCAACATAAGGAAAAGGAACATATCCTCTTAATCTTTCACAGACACTGTTCTTCAATTAGTCATCAAAACAAGATGACATATCCATCATGGGCCCTGAGGGGCAGATATGAGAGTGTAAAGCCTATTAAACATCCAATTTCATGGTATCCATGCTAGGAAAATGAAAATTTTCCCTTTCCACTGAAACATTCAGTTTGAATCTACTCAGAAGTACTGCTGACTCAGTGGAACTATGAAATAAACACTCCTCTTAAGAGATACTTCCACTAGTAGCTCGTTTCCAATTATATAAAGTACTTTTGTTAGCCAATTCATAACTTTGTAAATAATTCCCTCAAAATCTTTGCGTTTCCTTTGTAATTCTGAGAGGAACTCTATAAAAGTCTTCAAAAATCAAATTTTTTTTTATTATTGGACGCATCCCCACATTCATTTAAAATTCTGCTCTTATGTCCCTCCACTCCTCTTATCAGGGTATGAGAATATAAAAATGTCTATTAGAAAACACGTTTAAGATTCCTCTACTGAAAAAGCCTCTAGCAAAAACTAAACATAAGAAGAATAGAAAGGAATAATAATTCACTCAGTATTTTAGATTCGTTTCCTGATTTTTATCTATACACACTGTAACCAAGTAGCTTCTACTTCTACATGCACATATACTTATATATATAAATATATATTTATACACATACACACATATATACACTTAAATGTATATATTTAACAATGCAGAATGGTAACGTATCAAATGCTTAGATTCCGTGCAAACATAAAGCACTTCCTGTGAAGGAAACATATTAATATTATAAAAACAAATCATGGAGAGTAGCATGCAGCAACTAGGGGGGAGGGGGGAGGGCAAGGGGACAGGAGGAACACAAAAATGTAAAGAACAAAAAGTGTCATTGACCTGATTTGTCAGAGCTGTTGCCTGTGATTGGAGTGATGGAGCAGCTGGGATTAGCCTTTGCGCTGTCCTTGGAAGAAACCATTTTGGGTTTATTTTTCGTTGCCTCTAGTGCTTTGACCTTCTTGGCATGTTTACTTCCTTTGTAGTGGGCCTCGGCCTGGCTCTACAAAGGAGAATAAATCAGGCTCATTTTCTTGCTACTTACAAACACCACAATGGATGATCATGCAGGAAAAAAATACATTCAGTCATAGGCACCACAAACATTTACAACTCAGCACTCAACTATGCTTTTGGCATTTAATCAAGTGGTAGACCAGCATCTAAGAGGTTTTAGCACATTGAAACCTTCTATATAACATGGAGCATTCTTGTCTTTAAAAACCAGACATTATACAAGTGGACAACAGGGCTAGCGCAAAATTGTCACAAAGGTGGATTTGGTCATCAGTGCCCTGCGACTACTGCCCTGTTGGAGTTACTTTTCAAACATCTGGCCTTCAGGGGCCTCAGACGGGCTAGGAGCAAGCTTCTTGAGTGTCCAACCAGAGCATAACCTTCTACAACCATCCCATCTTTTCACCCCTTCAGTTAAAAACCTGTCTGTCCTGTGTCTACTTTCTTCTGGACTCTGCTCTGAGACCAAATGATCTGATAAGGTAGCATGTCAGTAGACGGTGGTATTGTCATTGTGTGCCATTGAGGCAATTCCGATTTAGAATGACCCTATATGATAGAGTAAACTGCCTCATAGAGTTCCCTAGGCTATATTCTTTACAGAAGTAGATCACCAGGTTTTCTCTCCTGCAGAGTGGCTGGGTAGGTTTGAACCACCCACCTTTTGGTTAGCAGCCAACCACTTAACCACTGTGCCAAGAGGGCTCCTTTAAAAGATGCTAGAGAGTGGAAATAGCACAACAGTCTTGAGCTATCTACATGTTCCTCATGTGCCATTTTGGCAATTCCAGTTCCAAGAACAGATATTATAAGCTACAAAGGAGGTAGGGACAATCCTTGTTTTGGATCTTAGATGTGATTCTGCAGTCAAAGCTGTTAATGTTCAATTCATTTATACAAAGCATAATCGCAGGTAGAACTGTGACTTCAATACTATATCAAAAAGAAGAAAAAGAAAAGTGACTATTAAAAATGTCCAAAAGACAAAAATAAATTACAGGAAATCAAGAAAACATTTTGACAATTTATTGACATCTGGAAAGTTCCTCTCTGCCTAATAATGTACATACACATTAACATAATAATCTATGTATATTCACTTCACTTTTATTTTAAATATGCCCCCTAAATATAAACACATATTTGGGAAACAAGCTAATATGGTATATTAGCTCAGCTATAAAGGTGAAATGAGCAATAAATCTATCATATAAAATGAGTTTTTGTTAGAGGATTTCTAAAGTAATACAGGAAAACCTGCAAAAGCTGGAACCTGTATAAGGCGGAAACCTGTCAGAGAAGGCAAACTTAAATATTTTTCAACTAATAGAGAGCAACAGAAAAGTGGTAAGACTGAACCCTGTCAAAGGTAGAAAATTTGTGAGAACCAGAAAAACAAGTCAGTCCTGTTGAGTTCTGGCTCTGACAGGTTTCGCTGTAATAATTCTTTTTATGTCAGTTTTCTTTATATACGTGTACGTGTTTGAAGATGATTATACTTTTCCTCAGCAAGCAGAATACAGGTAGTATGTGCGTGTGTGTAGGTAGAAGTGACAGTGGAAAAATGGGCTCTTTGTCCCTAGGGGCAGGTATGAATTGAATTATGTCTCCCAAAATATGTCTTAGAATTCTAACCCCAATACCTATGGATGTAATCCTGTTTTGAAATAGAGTTTTCTTTGTTATGTAAATTACAGCATACCTGAGTAGGGTAGGTTCTAAATCTAATCACTTCTGAGAGCAGATTAGACACAGACACAGACAGACAGACAGACAGACAGACAGACAGACAGACACACACACACACACACACACACAGGAGAAGACAGATGCTATGTGAAGATTATCTACAAAGCCAAGGAAGGTATCAACACAGCTAAGACCCTAATTTGGATTTTTAGCATCCAGAATTGCGAGAAAAAATTTTTTTTTTCTTTAAAGCCACCCACGTCTAGTATTTCTGCACTAGGAAACTAAGCCGGGCTCAATGAGCCTTCACCCACACATGCGGTGACATGTGTAATGCAGAGCCATACATCTGCAAGGGTTAACTAGCACAGTGAAACATTCAAGCTGTGGGAGATAGAGAACAACAACAAAATGACCAAAGAAGAGTGTTATTACTGGAGACTTCCTAAAATTGGTAACGTCTGACTTGAGGTTTGAAGAAAAGGATGAATATGAATTGGTAGAGAAAAACACATTTCTGGTGGGAAGAAGTAGGCCTAAAGAAAGGACTGGAGTTGAGTGCCAGAGCAGTGAGGGGTATGGCTGGAAAGGGGCTCATGTGGGCCTCGTGGTAGACTATCTTCAATAGGAAGCCAAGGAACCTGGACGCACTACTCCGTGGAGTAGGACATCATTGAGATGAGATTTTCAAGCAGGGGCATGATGAGGTAAATTTCAAATGGGGTCGATTTCTACAACAGCTATTTATTATTTGTTGATTGAAAGAGGAAAGAGAAGAGACAATCTAGGAGGCAGCAGGAAGAATATATAACCTTGAGGTAAAATCATGAATGGAAAATATGAATATTAAAAAAACCCTCCTAATTAGAATAAAATCATCAATTTCTTGAAGCCTTGGTCATTATCATATCAGTTAGTCCCTCTGCCCTTTGCTCAAACGAACCATTTCAGTTCTAACTACTAGATACCAAGTACTCTCTCAACATGCCATGATTAGACTAAGCCACTTAAGGCTAACTTTAGCGTGTTGTTGGAACATTTATTCCGATTTCCCTGGCTATTCTGCTCCAGCTCTCCAGGCCCATGTTGCTTTGCACTTGGCTGACATCCATCTATGCTTGGTCCAGCAAAACTGGTGATGTTGAGCACCACTTCAATGCCAGTATCACTCCCATATTTTGGTGAAGGGCAAAATCACTTCACCCTGAGCTCATGAATGATGCTGATGAAGTTGCTCATGCCAAATATTATATCTAATGCAATCACAAATCTCAAGGTTCATGTAGGAAGCATTATACCCATGCATTTGCTCTCCCATCCAAGCTGGACTGATGATAAATTAACACATTCTGTCTTTCAGTATTACTTGACTCTCCTGTGCTATTTCTTGTGGGTTGGGAGGCAGTTAGGAAAACAATACATTGCCTTGGTAGTAGTGTAGTCTAGGGACAGGTTTTAGTTCTGTATTAGAATTGAAGATCTATCAGTGATTTCCCTAGTATATACTCCAGATTACCCAGGACCTGTAGCCTTGTACTGACTGTACGCAGCCCCTTATTTCCTGATTATTTTTTTAATAAATAATCTTTTTAGATCACCATTGACTTATTATGGCTCTTATCTGGTTTGCTCAAGGACTTTTCATGATGTTCTCTGTCAAGCTGAAAAATAAAAACAATCCCAAGAAGGCAGAAAAATGTAACATTATTTTTAAGTCCTTTCTTTATTACCAAATAAGTATGGTTAGGAGCCCTGGTGGCACAGGGCCGCTAACCAAAAGGTTGGCAGTTTGAATTCACCAGCCGCTCCTTGGAAACTCTATGGGGCAGTTCTACTCTGTCCTATAGGGTTGCTGTCAGTTGTAATCGACTCAGTGGCAGTGGGTTTGGTGTTTTGGTTTTCACTATGGTTAAACCCAGCTAATCCAGTTGCATAAATTAAGAAAATGTACAAATAAACATTTAAAAATTGATAATGTGAGAAGTAATGATAATAATAACTAATATTATTGAGCACTATGCCAAGTGTGGCCCCAAGTGCTTTATATGTATTAGTATTTAATCTTCATAATACCCTATGAGGTAAACAAAAAAATCCATTGCCATTGAGTCGATTCCAACTCATGGCGACCCTATGTGTTACAGAGTAGAACTGCTCCATAGGCTTTTCTTGACTGCAATTTTTATGGAAGCAGATTGCCAGGCCTTTCTTCCAAAGTGCCACTGGGTGAGTTTGACCTACCAACATTCAGGTTAATATCTGAGTGCAAACCATATGTGCCACTCAGGGAATGAGTTCCCTATGAGGTAAGTACCAGCAGGGGTGAATTATCCAGTAAGCAAGGTAAGCACAGGCTTACTTGTGCTTACTTACTAATCTGTAGTGAACCATTTCACTTGGGTTTCACTTTGATGTGATGTGGTGAAATGGTTCACTACAGATAAGTAAGTAAGCCCAAGTAATCCCATGCTTATTTTGTTTACTGAGTCATCTGCTCCTGTCAGGGATTGTAAATCTGAAAAGAGGCTTTGATTCTGTAGGAAGGTGCTATGGTGTTAGAAGAGAGACAGATGCCAGCCACACCTAGAAGCAGAATCTTTGAAGTGGTGAAAAAATGTGAAATTGTTCACTACAGATTAGTAAGTAAACACAAGTACGCCTGTGCTTACCTTGCTTATTGGATAATCCATCCCTGGGTATCATTATTAGCCAGCATTTTATAAACCAGAAACTTAGCATAGAGAAGTAACTTATCAAGAGTAATACAGGTATATATAAAAGCCACTTAGTAGATCTCAAATACTTACATGTATACCTCTCTCTAATTATATACCCACACACTATACATACACATACCCACAAAAATTTAACATTATAATTTTATTAGAAGTGAAAAGTAACACACAAAGAATGCACATTTCTTGTAATGATGTAGTGAAGGATTATATCTTAATGTCACAGAAGTTTTTATGGGTAAGAAATATCTACTTAATTCCTGGGAAATATACTAGCATAATATAGTAGGTCCAATCCTTCTGGTGAGTAGCTAAGAAAGTCTCATTTTTTAGGTATATAGTGATTTTAGAAGACATCAGGAGCCCTCTTAAAAACTCATCTTTCCAAGTACACTGTTACTTGGAAAGTGCAATGTTATTTTGGTGCCCTTTAGCTAAAGAAACACAGTTCTCTAAATAAAACTGCCTAGCACAAGATAAGCAGAGTGTCACTTCCTTATTACTATTTCCTGGCATCACTGCAGAAAGTTAACAGCATCAATTAGCACTTCGGATAAAGATCCAGCTAAGTGACACCACACTGGATGCCAAGATGGAAAGCACTCTCGAAGGCCATGATCCACTTTAAGTTCTGAGGTACAGAGAGAAGTCCAGCCAGGGTCTTAGCTTTGAACCGGTTTGAACCTTTGCTGAGAATTTGCATTTCCACTCCAGATATACTGAATCAGAATCTACATTTTAACAAGATCCCCAGGTGATTCTTATGTATAATAAATTTTGAGAGCCACTGCTCTACTAG
The DNA here is from genome assembly GCF_000243295.1 of Trichechus manatus latirostris. Lineage (NCBI taxonomy): Eukaryota > Metazoa > Chordata > Mammalia > Sirenia > Trichechidae > Trichechus > Trichechus manatus. The sequence continues at coordinate 4,807,536 of NW_004443973.1, read as the reverse complement.
TGGTTCTCAGAATTGGTCCCCAAACAGTAGCAGTAGCATTGCCTGGGAACTTGTTAGAAATGCAAATTCTCAGCAGGGGTTTGAACCAGACCAACAGGTACAAAGCCCTGCTTAGTTCCCACTGATCTGGGAACAATGGAGTGGAAGATTTTTGGGTGAAGTCAGAGTGGCAGATGCCACTCACTCACATTTGGCATCTTTCCAATTCCCCAGTGGTGTTCTCGATAGTGGCACTTTGCTAACTTCAGTAGTGTATCTGAGGGACTGTCAGTCAACAACTTCTAAATACTGAGCAAATCATCAAGTGAAACTAAGACACTGTTGAATAGCAACAAGATTAACCTGACTTCATTATCTAGCGATCTCCTTAATTGAAAAGTGAAAGAAATAAGGAACAGAGCCAGAAAATCCATGAACTAGGCAATACAGTCAAGCCCAATCACCTATGGCTCTTGCATCACTTCTAAGAGACTTAGTTGGCCAAGCCAACTTATTTTATACCCCAATAACTAATAAGCAGCCACATGTTTGTCTAGCACTAATGACTTGCTATTTTTCCTTCGGAAGTGCTGCTGTGCCCCCAATTAGCCCTCAAGAATTGCTAGAATTAGAAAGACTTGCCTGAACCACTACACTGACCTCCACATAAGAATTCATAGGCACCTACATTCTTCTCTCAGAGGCCACTCTACTAGCTACATGACCATCCACTGGTAGAGGAATGGCTTTAATAGGAAATGACATCCTGGAATTTTCTATTAAGCTCCATCTTTGTTACTAAAGCCCTTCACTTTCCCAGGACCTCTGCATCTCTCAGGATCTCATTAGCTCAAACAAAGAAGATAAAGAATGAGATAGCATATTGCTTTGAAAATAAAAATGTAATCAAGCATTTTTAATGAGAAATTCTAAAATTCACTGTGCTGATATTTCTGGCTTTTACCTTATTTCTAATTTGGACATTAGAGAGGTGGCTAGAATCTTGAAACATGACGCTAAACTGGGTTCAGTTTCTATGGAAAGAACAGTGCCAAACACATTGATAAAGTGGCTTGTGAAAGGCAATGCCCCTGAGCATGTACCTGACTATTTACCGACTGTGGGACAAAGAACTTAGTTTGGACCTTTGACTCTGGTTTCTGAAAATAGCCTGAACAATTTAGGTGCTCTTTGTCTTTCTAAAATAGCCAGGCAAGTAGCGGCTAGAAAGGTCCCATACCTGGAGAATTAACTTTAGGAAGGGAGGCAGGCCTAAGGTAATCATATATATTCACTGACTGGATAGATCATAACTACGAATTAAGGCCCAAGTCATGCATATTTGTTGAGATCCCAATGACTAGGGGACCTGGGACCTTGGACCATCCTTTTTTGGGGCCTCATGGATCGACAAAAATATCTATGCATGGGAGAGGGTGTGGTGTGTCCCTGGGGACATTGGAAGCCTCCTGGTGTGGGGACCTCTTCTAGGCCTTGCCTGATGTGTCTCTACACTTGTATCTTCTCTGGTTACAACAAACAGGTAAATGTAAGTATAGGTAATAGTTTCTGTGAGTTCTGTACTTCTAGCAAACTAGTGAACACATTAGGGGCAGTGAGAACCAGCAGACAGGCTGGCGTTTGCTTATTTGGCAGGTGCTGGAAGGACAGAGTCCTAAATTGTGCAGACTAAACTCTGGGTGGTTAGGGTCCAAGAGGGAAAAAGTGCCGCGTGGGTGGCTGGTGTCAGAATGATGAAGTGGGAAAGTGAGGATATGAGTTATCTTCACATTTTGGAAATTAGCCTTATGTTAGCTATTATTCATATACAAATGAAGCCAATCTACTTGCATTGAAAAAAGTTATTGGAACTATTCCCTTAATTAAAGAAAATACATCATTAAAACTCCTGGCATTTGTTTTTTCTGGGACCTTAGATTTCAATGTGCTAAGCAGTGTTAAAAGGGAAAAAGCAGAGGTCAGTTAATTTTCAGAAAATCTCTATATACAAAATGCCAAATAAAACAGATGTCATATGAACTACCATAAAACAGGCAAAACTAACAAGAGGAAAATCTGACTGTTTATTTTATAAGGAATTATTTAGCACCTGCCATGTGCTAGACAACGTGAAAGAATAGTAGTTGGAAGAAAAGACATACATACAAATAACTATAATCCAAAGTTGAGAGCGGAGTTATAAAATGGGAAGTACAGAGCAACCAAGAGCTATGAGAGTTCAACCATGGCCTCATCCACCTTGAGACCAGAAGAACTAGATGGTGCCCTGCTACCACTATCGACTGTTCTAATCAGGGCCACAATAGATGGACCTTGAAAGAATGGGAGAAAAATGTGGAACAGAACTCTAAATTCCTAACCAAACCAAAACAAAAAACAAAAACAAACAAACAAACAAAAAACAGACTTACTAGACTGGTTTAGACTGGAAGACTCCCCGAGGCTATTGCCCTGAGATACTCTTCAAATCTTGAACCAAAACTAACCTCGCGATCACCTTGTAGCTAAATAACAGACTGGTTCACAAAATAATGAATATCACCCGTGCTCCTTTAAAAAATCACTTACATGAGACCACATTTTCAACAATTACTTAACCAAAGATGAGAATGTAAGGGAGCAGGGAAACCAGATTAATGGAGATGGAACAACCAGAACAGAAATGAGAAAGTTCATGTAAAGAATGCAACCAATGTCACTGAATAACTTGTGCAGAAATTGCTAAATAGGAACCTAAACTGCAATGTAAATCTTCATCGAAAACACAATAAAATATTATTTTTTAAAAAAAGAGCTATGGGGTTGAATGGACACAGGAAATCCTGGGTGGAAAGGAGGAGTCTGCTGTCACAGCATAGGGAGAGCAACTAGGGTCTCACTGCAAAGTGTGTATAAATTTTTGTATGAGAAACTGACTTGAATTGTAAACTTGCACTTAAAGCACTAAAAAAAAAAAAAAATTAGAAAGCAGAACACAGTTGGAAACATTAAAAGAATTGTTATCTCTATCAACCGCTAAACTTAAGGACCTAAAAATAGGTTGTTTTCTTCAGGTGCAAAAACTATTTTTTTTTTACATTGTGGTATATATACATATAGGTAACAAAACATTTGCCACTCCAACTATCTTCACATGTACAGTTCACTGACATTAAATATGTTCATCATGTTGTTCAATCGTCACCATTCCGAAATTTTCCATCAAGCTTAACAGAAGCTTTGTGTCCCCTAAGTGTTGTGTCTTCCTTTCCCCCTCCCTCCTGCCTCCCCCTGGTAACCACTAGTAAACTGTGATCTCCGTGCACTTGAGGTGTAAAAACTTTTAAAACTTAAATTATGATTTGAAAAAAAAAAGAGCTATGGGAGTTCAGAGAAGGAAATTGCTTCAGATTGGAAGGGATCAGGGAAAGCTTCATGAAAAATGGGCATCAGAGCTAGGGGCTTGCTACAGGGGCAGGATTCTGAAGTGACAGTGTCGAGGGAAAGGTATTTTGGGCAAAGGGAACAGCATGTGCTAGGGCACCGAAGCCTTGTGAATCCTGCAGTGTTCCCTGAGCACATTTGTTTCTCAGCTTAACTAGAGCACAGTGATGTAAAAGAAACACTAGGGAAAGCTTGTCATATCAGGCCACCTTGAAAATGATTCTCCTGTAAATCAGAAAACTTACATGGTATCATACAATTAAAAAGCAAATATTCTATTTGTAGGCATTTTGTAGAGAAAATGATTAAGAAGTTAAATGTTGCACTTACATCACGTATTTTATCCTCTGCTCCAATCTACAATCTTATATTAAAATAACAAAAAATATTCATATGGAAGCTTTAGTAATTATTTAAGATATTAGCATGGCACTTAAAATATTATAGTTAACTATATTAAGAAACAAACTAAAGATTACTGAATAAGAGCTAAACATTTGAATCTGTGTTTTAACAAAAATCTATTTTTAATTATAAAAATGCTCTTTGCATATACTTGTTGTCCTGATAAGATCACACACTATCAAAGACAAAGCTACAACGTAAGAAACATAAGATGCACCCAAGAGAAAGGCTTACTTAATCCAAAGACTGCTAGTAAGTCTTTCTGCTGATATTGGCATTCCTAAGGCCTGCAATATCAGTAATAACATACTACTGGCTTTGAAATTCACTTCATTCAATCCTCATTTACTGGGATCTGTTAAAAACAAAGTCCAGACAAAATTATAACCATTATGAATGTTTTAGCTTAAAAAGACATAACATTTTTGCTAATTTCTAATTTAGGTAGCTAAATACAACACTATAGGTTAGTATGGCCTGGCTGGGCCACCACATTGAATAACTCCTCTGGTGGGCACCATTCACATATAGCTCAATATTAATGGTGTCCCCTGGATTTGTGTCATATGGCAATGGCATTCCATTTTTACTGCCTTTATAGTATACATGTGAAAAAGACCCAACAACTCCAAATATTTCTACATTTACCAAAGAGAAAAGTAGTAGCTCTCTAGGAAGAAGATGATGTGTACTCTACACTGCTAATTCTCTTTGGGCTTAATTTAGATTCTAAAAATATTACAAGACAAAAGTAGAATTCTTTGGTTGGAGCTGCTTTAAAATGCCACATTTCAATATATGAGCATTACATATACATTCATTCATATTATCAAAACATTTCCATATAGGCAAATGAATTCATTTCTTAAAATGCTAAAATCTTCGGTGGGTTTCAAATTAATTTTTTGAATGCAGCCTAGTAGTTAGCTAAGAGTCTTGGTGCTCATGTTTCTGGTGCACAATTCATTGGTAGACTTACTTTATATACTGAAACACGGAAAAGCTATAAATGGACCAAAGAGCTGTGACAGAATTTGCCTGATGAATTAGAAAGACATCGCAGTTTGAGTTAAAAAATCAGCTGGCATATAGCTAGAGTAAAAAATGCTTGCTTTATAAAATGGTTTCTTGTAGAGGTCCAAGTGAGTAACATTTGAACATTTTTATATCCCACTTGAAGGTGAATTATTAATTTTAAATGGTTCTCGGAAATCTAAACGACTTCCCCTGGATGTATCACCTGTTTTGAGTTGAGCAGGATGGGTCATGAGAGAGACAGTTATTTGAGCTTGGCTATATCAACTATACTCTGAGCCCCAATCCTTTACATGATTTAAGCTCTGCTCCATCTCTCTCCTCAAGTTTTTACCTTTATTTAAATTAGGGCATAATTAAAAACTAAGGAGCCCTGGTGGTGCAGTGCTTAAAGTGCTCGGCTATTGACCAAAAGGTTGGTGGTTCAAGCCCACCAGCCACTCCACTGGAGAAAGATGTGGCAGTCTGCTTCTGTAAAGATTATAGCCTCAGAAACCCTAACCTAGTTATACTCTGTCCAGTAGGGTCGCTATGAGTTGGGATTGACTTGATGGCAGTGGGTGGGTATAATTAAAAACTAACGTCTTTTAAAAACAAGTTTACCATATAGGTTTCCAGGCAAAGTTCATGCCAGAAGATTAATTTCTTAATTCTATGAACGATTACTACAAATTAAAGAGATTGTATTTTGAAAAAGATTTTTCCCTACTAACCAATGGAATTACGTTTATGTGTTTTTTCAACTTAGATAAGGATAATAAAATGAATTTTAATGCCACAATTTATTTAATATCACAATTTAGTTAAATATTCTGCAATCAAGTACCTCAGATGCTTACCCTACGACAATAAAACTGTTCATTTAATTCTTCATTTTACATTACATTGTTGTTGTTGTTAGGTGCCATCGAGTCGGTTCTGACTCATAGCGACCCTATGTACAACAGAACGAAATGCTGCCCAGTCCTGCACCATCCTTACAATTTTTGATATGTTTGAACCCATTGTTGCTGCCACTGGTTCAATCCATCTCGTTGAGGGTCTTCGTTTTTTTCACTGACACTCTCCATTATATTATTATTTCTAGAAGGTATATTTATGTTGTCTTTTGGCTTGGGAGTCAATACCTGAGTCAACTGAATGATAAGTATAGGTGTAAACGCTTAGTATGTGCACTAGATTTTAACTTAGGCAAGATGAAGTAAATGAACCCTGACAAAACATGCCCTTAACTTCTCTGCCAAATCAAAAAAGGGAGGAAATAATGAACTCCACAGAGAATGCACTTGATAAGCCATATTCTCTAATTTATTATGCCTAGAGTAGGAAAATTAGTGCTCTGTACATTAACATAATCTTGAATATGAAATAATGCGAACATTTATAATTCATCAAAATATCTAATTTTCTCAAAGAATTATGCATATAGAGAACTAACATTTTAGAACTTCTAAACCTTAGAAATTTTATGAAACACAGATATCTTTTATTTTTGTAATACATCACAAAATATTAAAAATTTATTAATAATTACTACTGTAATATTTTGAGTCATTTATTTTTATAATTTTCCCAGAAGAATTTAAAAATGGAAATTATCCACCTTCCTCAAATTAATTTCACATTTTATATTAAACTGGGAAATTTTAGTTAATAATTCTCAGCCAACTTGAAATACAGAGAAGGAAATCTCAGAATTTCTAGTGATTTCACAGTTATATCCCAAGATTCTAACGTGTTTAAGAGTGTTGCCATCTTTCCGGGCGGGGGGATGGATTGCCATTGCGTGCTTCATGAAGAGCAATTTAACAATTTGTTACTCAGTGATAAGTAATGCAATATACCTCAAGTCTAGCATTGAAGCTGAGACTCTCCAGCTAACTAATTCAAGTCTTCTGATGGTCTTGTAAATTAGGCTACAAGGCTTCTTCTACACATTAATTTTTAATCAGTCTAGAAGGTATGACACTTACTTCCATTTCCATATTAAAGAAATTTACATAAATGATACTAAATAAATCTAAAATTAGAATTTGCATGTGTCTCCTTATATTTGATGATTAATATTCTTAATGTAGACAAAAGTGGCAAAGTAACTTTGAAAGTGCAATGCTGAGAAAATAGGCTAAAGAATGTCTTTGGTAATATTTTATGTGTTTTACATATTTGTATATTATAAATTTACTATTACTCTTTGGAAAACCTGTTTTACAAAATAGGATTTTGTAAAACTCATAAAACCCTAAATCAATTTTTCAACCTAGCAGACATAGTTTATAATTCAAAATTAAATGAAATATGTACATGTAAAGATTAATAACAGATACTTTAAAAACATACAAATATAACTAAGAGGAAATAATGAAACTATATATCTTTAATAGTCACTTAGCCAAAAAGAGTCATGTTACGGCTCTCTCTACACTAAACTACCAGATTAATCCAGAAGTTTTCATATGAGAGATTGGTCTACTGGAAGCAAAACACAAATAAAAATGCCTACAACTTTGATTCACCCCAAAATATTGAAATATTCCAATATAATTAGCAGATGCTAAGTAGACTTCCCATTGCTGATTCTATCTGCAAGTCCTGTGTGATATTGTCTAAATATTCTACTCATCAATAATAGTCACATCACAGGTTATTCATATAATATACTTGGCTTCAGGAGACTCAAAGATGAGTAAGACATAGTTTGTGACTTCAAGGAGCTTAGAATGTGGAGGGTTTAACAAAAATGAATATACCACAGATACAGCACACAGTAAGGGGAATCTTTTCAAAGCTGGAATTTAGTACTAAGAGGGTCCATTCATTCTTTTATTCAACAAATATTTATTGAATACATTATGTTCCAGGCATCATTCTGAGTGTTGGAAGATACAGGGATACACTAAAACTTACAGTCTAGTATGGAGACATAGAAATAAAATATACATTTTAGGTAATAAGTGTTACATGATAAATTCATGACTATGTTAGGTAAACAAAAAAAAAACAAAAAACAAAAACACAAATCTGTTGCCGTTGAGTCGATTCTGACTCCCAGCGACCCTGCAGGACAGAATAGAACTGTCCCATAGAGTTCCAAGGAGGGTCTTGTGGATTTGAACTGCCGACCTTTTGGTTAGCAGCTGTAGCTCTTAGTGTTATAAAAAAAACATACTGAAGGGTAAGGAGGAGATGCTGTTATGGGGTGGGATACCATTTTAGATAGAATATCAAGCAAAGCCTTTCTGATAAGGGGGCATTTGCAGAGATCTGAATGACATGAGGGGGTTAACCAGGTAGATATTTGGGAGACGAGCATTTTAGATCAAGGAACAGAAAATCATAAGGCTTTTAGCTTTTATTCTGAGATGAGCAATCCCTGCTATGAGTTGCAATCGACTTGACAGCAGCAGGTTTGTTTTTTTTGTTTTAACCTTGTTTTCCTTCTGTTTATAATAGGATCGTTTTACTTCTGTTTATAAGGCATCACTGTTTGCTGTGTGGAGAACAGAGTGTGTATAGCTCAGGGACATTGTGGGTGGAGCCAGGTAGAAGGGGAGCTATTACAATCATCCAGGCTAGAGGTGAAAAGGGTTTAAAATCAAATCCCATTGAAAGATACGGAAGCTTTCAAAAGCATGATTTTTCTTAACCAAGATTTATAATCTGTTCCAGATCAGCCGTCTTTGGACTTCAGTCCTCCATAATTTCTACAGAATTTTGTTTCTGTTCAATTAGCTGTTACTTTTGCTTCTTCTAAATTTAAATTTTTGTCTAAGTAACACAATCACATAGTCTAACATTCATACAGTACACACAGTGAAAAGTCTACCTCCCAGACCCAGCAACCACTGTTAACACTTTCTTGCATATCCTGCCAGAGATAGTTTACATGCCTATCAAGCAAATATGTATGTGTGTGTTTTTCCTTTCTCCCTATTTTTACACAAATGAGTTCATACTACATATGCTGTTCTGAACTTTGCTTTTTCTTATCTAACAATTGATCATGGAGATTTTTCATATGAGTACTTAAAAAGTGTCCTCAAGTTTTTCATGCCTGTGCATATTTATTTCATTGTATAAGTGAACTATAATTTATTAAACAGTCCTTTATTGATGGATGGTCCCTGGGTGGCACAAATAGTTTGTGTCTGACTACTAGCTAAAAGATTGGTGGTTTGAATCCATCCAGTGGTGCTGCAGAAGAAAAGCCTGGCGATCTGCTTCTATAAAGATTACAGCCAAGAAAACCCTATGAAGCTCAGCTCTACTCTGTAACACATGGGCTCACCATGAATTAGAATAGACTAGATGGCAATGGGTTTGGTTTTTTTAAATTGATGGATATTTCAGTTGTTTCCAATGTTGTCCTATCACTCAAGATACAAAATAAACATTACATGCTTTAAATGTTATTTTTCTATTTTTTACAACTAGAAATGATTTTTTTTTAAAGTACTTTTTAAGGTTGAGTTAGAGGAGAAAATTCTAATTTTCCTGATTAGTTTCCATACCCTTATTTGTGACTGAATTTATACATATATATGGGCAAAATTATATGTCCTACTAAGCATATTTCCAGCAAGCAGACGACAAAATGCCTCCTACCCAGGGGCCTAAGTATGGAAAATAGGGACTAGGGCAATGAGTGTTAAATTGCTGAATGATCTCTCACAGCTGGTGATGGAAACTGATGGCCAATAGAAACTGCTAAATGGCACCCTGCCTCAAGGGGCACAAACCCTACCTGTTGCCCAACCCCCACCCCCAACCTCCCAGTTAGGCCTCTGCTCCTACCCCTACATGAGGCTTAATAATACATAAAAATTTGGTGAGAAAAAAAAAAGAGTCTTGAGATGGGCTACAAATAATGGAAAGGATTTTAAAGGCAGAGGTACATATTCTCAATTAGGAAAGGAAAAATATCTCCAAGAAAACAAACCTATGTTTAGAGAAATATGAATAATCCAATTTGAATGAGATGTGTGTGTGTAATGGTTAAGAGCTCAGCTGCTAACCAAAAGATCAGCAGTTTGAATCCACCAGCTGCTCCTTGGAAACCCTATGGGGCAGTTCTACTCTGTCTTATAGGGTCACCATGAGTTGGAATCGACTCAATGGCAACAGGTTTGGTTTTTTTGTTTAGTGCAAGAAAAGGCTCAAAGCCTTTTCAATGATTTGAAAGCTTCATGTGCAGCAAGTGAAGGTGATGTGATGAAGAATTTGTTGTGAGTACGGGAGGATTCAATCATTTCAAAGTGAGGGCAAATTTACATAACATTAAAGGGCAAGTATGAGTTGCCCGGAAGATGGATGTTCGTAACCCGGGGGCTTACTGTATATGATAAGATGATAAATGAAACCCTGGGAATGGATGAAGATCCTGAGGGATTAAGTACAGAGAGAAGAAAATATCTTTGAAGAAATAATCTTGAGAAGTAGCTATATTCGATAGGTGGGATGAGGAAGAGAAATCAGCACAAGATACAGAAAATGGACCACCAAAAAAACTGGATAAAAAGAAAGTAATAAGACAGAGACCATGGGAAGTGAAAATTTCCAAAGAAAGTTAAAAATACATACACACAATTATCAAATAGAAACTACAGACTTTCTGGAGTTCAATAATTTCTTAAGTGGTAAAATACTTCTGTGTAATTTCAAAGTAACCTCATAAAATAGCTGGAAACTAATATACTATGAGGTCTTCATGTCCTGGAAGAATATTTGATACTGCTGCATGGAAAGTGTAGTGGTAGTCATGTTTAGTGAAATAAAGGACCTACTTACAGATACTGGAGCCCTGGTGGCACAGTGGTTAAGAGCTTGGCTGCTAATCCAAAGGTTGGCAGTTTGAATCCACCAGCTCCTCCTTGGAAACACTATAGGGCAGTTCTACTCTGTCCGATCAGGTTGCTAAGAGTTGGAATCAACTCAACGGCAGTGGGTTTTGGTTATAGTTACTACTTCAAGGAAAACAGTAACACCCGGCCCATCACTTCAAAGAGCTGAAGAATGCAGAGCCATAGAGAGAACACCCAACACAATGTCAGGTCACAAAAGTTCCTCTGAGTTCAATAGTAAAAATAGTTACAAATAGCTACCATTTAAAAAGTTTTTGATGTGTACCTGGCACAGTGCTAGCTAAGTACTTTACACATAATATCTCATTTAATCCTCATAAAGTCATATGAGGCAACTATTATTAGCCCGAGTTTACACAGACTCTGAAAAGGTAAGTAATAGCCCAACATCACACAGCTAGAAATGGAAGAGCCTGGATTCAATCCATTATTAAAAGACTGGACTTTGAGCAACTATACAGTAGGGCCCTAAGACAAGCCCCTAACCCAGGGTCCAAATAACATTCATAGAGGAGGATCCAAAACAAAATAGCGTCTTCTCCTTTAGCCACTTTGATAAAAGATGATCTTCATTTCCTTCGATAGGATAACTAGAGGAGAAAGCAGATATTGGGATGTGACCTTTAAGGTCAAGGTATGGTTGTTCATTTCATGTGTGTAGTTTTCATTATAGAGAATGGATTCAGTCACTCTCAACCAACCCCTTGGCTTGTCATGAATTGAATATCCCCTTTAGGATTTATTCATTCATGAAATAGTTTTTGAATGCCTACTGTGTGCAAGGCACTGTGCTAGGCAATGGGGAGACAGCAATGGACAAGACAGACCCAGTCTCTGTCTTCATGGAACCAATAGTCTTGTATGTGTGTGTATGAAAATATATTAAACAAATAATTACATAAAAATATCTTCCAAACTGTGATACATTTCATAGAGAAAAATTACTGGGTATTATAAGGTTAATAGGATGGGGTGAGGTTGGCTAACTTAGACTAGGGAGTCTAGAAAAGCTCCTGTGAGGAAGAGACATTTAGGATGGGGCCTGAAGGAGGAGTATGACTAGACAAAAGTGGGAGGGGCAGAAGAAGCTTAGCAGATTTATAGAAATGAAAGAAAGCCATGTGGCTGAAGCGTGGCAAGCAGTGGGCATGTGGCAAGAAACAGACTAGAGATGCGCATAACTGGTTAGAAATCTGAATTCTGGGGCTGCTAGGGGACCAGCAGAGTAAAGATTCTGGAACCAAGAGTGGGCATAATCAAATGAGCATCCCCTCCAGATTCCTGGCTTATTTCTGCTTGGATGAGGTATACCTTACACTGCTATAGAGACCATAAAAGAAACAGCCATGTGATCACATAGGCTGTAAAACTATAAGTAGAAGCTATAGTCACCGGTTGGCATATTTCTGAGGTCTGGCTGCTTAATCAGTCTCAGTGTGGGGTGATCAGATTCACAATTGACCAATTTCTTGGTCATTGGAAAACAATTCTTACATGCAATTGTTAACTTATTTATCAAAATAGCCTCATGACAGAACACAGAATCAATGATTTATTGATTATTTAGTTAATTTGACCAGTGTAGATAACTAAATTGGACAATCCAGACCTTAAAACAATGTTTGTTTGATCTGAAATATGAAATCTAGGTATTATATTAATTAAAACATTTGACCTGAAAGACTTTCAGAGGAATGTTAAACAAGTAACAAAATATACTTTTTTTTAAAAAAAAAGATATTAGTTTCAAACCAGTTGCCATCGGGTCAATTCCTACTCATGGTGACCCATGTGTCAGAGTAGAACTGTGCTCCATAGGGTGTTCAAAGGCCTATTTTTCAAAGTAGATTGCCAGACCTTTCTTCCAAGGCACCTCTGGAGGTTAGCAGCTGAGTGCATTAACCATTTGCACCACTCAGGAACTCCTATGATTTCAGAAAAACTTCACTAATGTGAACTAATTTGGGCGAAAGAGCATAATGAAATAATTTTAAAAAGTCTAAAAGTAAAACTCTTTAAAGAAATGCAGTTAGCTGATAACTGTTAACTACTAGCTTCTAGAGATTCTTAGGTGACTTGTTAAAATAAATATATAAGAATTGTTATAAATTTTACCATTGCTGGTATTTTAATGAGTGCCCTTAAAGTGCTTAAGTATACTTAAAAAAAATTGGTTCTACTGGTGTTCTGTGCTTTAACTGCCTTTACAACATTCTTTGCATTATCTTTGAAGAAAGAATTTGGACCAAACAAAAGTACAATTCAGCCTATACCTGAATTATCACAAATTCCTAATTAGTATAGTCCAAATTAATAAGAATTTACTGTGCTTATAAAAATGGAAATGTATGCAAAAGGCAGTTACTCGATGTCTAGATCTCTAGAAAGCCAGCTTGAAGAGAATATCTTTCAGATATTCAAATTTTGTATTTTTTAATCTACATCTGCAAATTCAGTGATTCTATTCTGGCATTCGACAAATATAGACATCCATCATTTCCCAACATTTACAGATGTTAATGAGTACTCCCTTCTATAACCATCTGTGTAAATGTATAAATTAAATCTTAAAAAGCAGCTATTGGTATTTTTAGCTTAAAAGCGTATAAAGAACACTTTGTTGGGTTAAAAATTTAAATTATAAAACTATAAGAAATTATCCAACTACCCCTTTAGTGAAACTATCCTTTTCCATTCCTGTCAAATGATACAAGAAAAAGCCAACAAAAATTCACAACATAAAAAAAAATCATCACATAAAAAAGATTCCATAGGTATCTCTCAAATAATATACAGCGTTATTTCTTTCAAGAGAAAAAACCAGGTAATCACTTTGAATTCAGAGTTCAGAGATAATGAAAGCTACTTTTCAGAGAACACTTAGTGGGCATCACCAAAGATAACAATGAAACTATCTGGTGATTATGAGTATAAATCAGCACTACTTATCTCCGATGCAAAATGTAACATGCAGCTAATGCAAAACTAGAACTCCTATTAATGGAATAACAAATCTCAGTCTCATAGCGAAGGGGAGGTGGTGGGAGCATCCACCTCAGGTGCAGGAAATACAGGGTTGCATTGTCAGTAGTGACTTTAAAAACAATAATAAAGTTGACTAAAAATCGGTCTGCTTTTTATTAGTACTATATGCTGGTAATTCTAAACGACAGCAATAAAATCCACCTCCCTGAAATATATTTTTGTTGGTCTAAGTTGTAAGCAATTGCTATAGTAACAGTTGAGTTTTCACAATACACATGTAAACTTCAAATTTGCACATTTTTGTTACATATCTTTTAAGAAACTTCATGGGTTAATACAGACAACTTTTAGTTATACAACTGGACCCCCAATGTATGGTGGCTCTGCTACATCTGTTCATTTCGAGAGGAAATTCCTAATGGTTAGGACTCTTTCGAGCTTGTTTCAGATGGAGTTCAAGTCAGCAAACCTTGTGCCACTCATATTCTTACATAGTTGATTTCAAATAAACAATGACAGCACAGTAATTGTAAAGTCAAAGAAACAGAACTTGAGATAATTCAGTTTTCTCTAGGTGCCTACTTGGAGTTTTCATTTGTGTTTAAGATTCAAGAGAAAGGCACTGAGGTGTATTATTTTTGTTTGGTAAATATAAATTGTAGCTTCTGCATGAAATATTTTACTGAATTTGGCTAATATTTTTAAAATAGAAATTTATGCTTTTTAAGTAATTATGGGTTTTAACTACTACTTTTCTGTTAGTTATACTGTGGTGGCTTGCCTATTGCTGTGATGCTGGAAGCTTTGCCACCAGTATTTTAAATACCCAGCAGGATCACATATGGTGGCCAGGTCCAGTGGAGCTTCCAGTCTATAACACACTAGGAATAAAGGCATGACAATCTGCTTCCAAAAATTAGCCAATGAAAACCTTATGGATCACAAAAGAACACTGTCCAACTTTCTTGCTTTGGACATGTCATCAGGAGGGATCAATTCAATAGAGGATGTCATGTTTGGTGAAATAGGGGGCCAAAAAGGGTGAGGGAGACCCTTGGTGAGATGGATTGGCACGAGAGCCGCACCAATGGACTCAAATATGCTGGCAACTGTGAGGATGATGCAGGACTGGGCAATATTTTGTTCTGTTGTATGTAAGGTTGGTATGAGTCGGAGTGGACTCAATATCAGCTAAACACAACAACATGTGATTTAAATCTAAACATTGAAAAAGAAAATAACATGTCAGTGGTACACTTAGTAGTTGCCTAAATTGTATCTTTTGTATAATTTTGATTTTACAATTCACTTTTTAGTTACTGTAATGTTATAATTTATTAGTGTGACATGCTAATATGTAGGTTTACTTTTTTCCCCCATTTAAAAAAAATAAATATTTATGCAATTAAAAAGGATCAGTTCATTACTTTTTTCTTTCTTTGGGCTGAAATATTTATTTTTTAAATGAGATGATAATATATTCAGACTTCAACAAAAGAAAAGTTCCACTGCCTGAGTTTCTTTTCTGGCTATTGTTATTATTCATGTAATTTCACAATTATTTCTGAAAATGCCTCTGTCCTAAAGAGGCAGTGTTAAAAATTATCTGCTCTAGGTGTCAAAATAGGTATACCACTCATAAAATAAAAATATTAATTTATGAAACGCAAAAACACATTTCTTAATATGAAGGAAACACAACAAGAGTTGAATCATATTTTCAGCCTGCAAAGGTCAGAATCTTAACAGAGCGACGTATTCTTGAGAATTCTTATTCATCAGACCTGTTTTCTAAGTAGTGAATACAGCATTAGCTCTCCGTGTGCACCAGAAGATAGAAAAAAGCAAAAGCCATTTGCCATCGAATTGATTTCGACTCATGGTGACCCCATGTATGTCACCATAGTGTTTCAATGGGCTGATTTTTCGAAAGTAGATCATGAGGCTTTTCTTCTGGGGTACCTCTGGGTGGACTTGAACTGCCAACATTTTGGTAAGCAGCCAAGTGTGTTATCTGTTCGCACCACCCAGGGACTTCAGAAGATGGAACTAAAGGTGGGGGG
>NW_004443973.1:4739593-4791177 GCF_000243295.1 Trichechus manatus latirostris | reverse complement strand
TTAGAGGGTTAATATGTTGTGGGGTTGTTAACCAATGCCATAAAACAACATGTGTACTACTGTTTCATGAGAAACTATTTGTTCTGTAAGCCTTTACCTCAAGAACAATTGAAAAAAAAAAAAAGATGTAGGTAAAAACTGTGATTAAATCCTGGAACATGTTGTCAAAGGAAGCTGTGGAACACTCACTCTTTGAGAAGGGAAGATTCAGTAACCTGTCTTAAGTGATCATGGTTTCAGGTATGCAGAGGCACAAAATTTTGCATACTACTAGCGTGTTCCTGGAACCCTATAGCCTTTCCATGGACCGTATCTTTAAGAAGCCCTGTTTTAACTCTAGTGTTTTATAATTCTTCAATTCTCTTCAAGTCCTGATCGTCTCTCAATTTTACCTCCTCCATGAGCCTCTGTGTAGATATAGAGATAATATACACGGACAGTATTTAGTTCAGAGCCTGGTGGAAGAGTAGCAATCCATCAAATGCTACTTCTCCACTTGTAATTATTCTAGCCCATATGCTCTGCCCTTTCCTAAATCTATATTACCTTACAGTTAATATCCTGCAGTTCAGCAGCATCTCTGAGTGTATTAGTTTTGTTTCCCCAGCTAGATACCCAGGTCTACAAGGCTCAGGACTCTTGTTTTGTATTTCTCAAGTTTTCCTTTCTAGACAGGAAGTATTTTAACACCCTTCTCCTGTCTCTGGTCAAGTTTACTGCTTCTTTTATTCTTCTTGCAGTACTCACATTAACCAGCTAGACTATGTTGCCAACAGTCTTTGTAGCTTAAGACTTTAGAAATTGGCTAAGGCAATACTTCCTCATATGCTGTCCTTTTTTTCCCTCCAAGCCATGTATCACAAAGTTCCTTACGGCAGTCAGCCTTTCCAGAAGAACTGCTCTTTATGCTGACCCACCATATCTAAAGTTCTCTGGCCTCTAGGGCAAACGGCTGTCACTTGGTTCAAAGAGCTGTTTGAGAGATCAAAGGAGGCAAAAAGGTACTTTTTTTGCAGGACATTCTGAATTGTACTAAATCACCTACTTGCTTGGAAGCAGTGCAGTAGGCAAGATTACTTTTCATTCCATCCAGCTTTTTTTGTTTTTGTCTTACATAAATGCTTTTTTTATTTTCTTGTTGTAAAGGTTGTGAAAATAATAGCCAATTGCCCATTCAAGCATACAGAATAAAAGAAACCGAACATGTCGTAAATACAGCCTGAATATAAACTTTAAACCAGCTACTAATCATGTCAGAAGCCTACAGGTGTTCACTCTAGAAATTCTACCTGATTCTTAATTACATGTTGAATAAATTTTTAGCTTTAGAATTCAAAACTACACAAATCGAGTGAAATATCATCTTATTGTTAAGGATTCTGCAACCAATCTTAACTGAATAAAACTATACTAAGTGATGAAGAAAAATACACAAGTCCTCAACAGCCTCTCCCAACCCCCAAAATGGCAAGATAACTTTTTCCCCTAAATTTTACTTATTTTGTTGCTGCTGAGAATACAGCAAAACATACACCAATTCAACAGTTTGTACATGTACAATTTAGTGACATTGATTACATTCTTTGAGTTATGTGACCATTCTCACGCTCTTTTTTTGAGTTGTTCCTCCCTTCAAGACAACTTTTAAATGAACAAAATCACCCATAAAATGATTCTAAAATCTTCTTAGGGATCTTTTATTTTTGACTAAGAGAGTAACTAACCCTGGAATTTTAGAAAGGAGAAGCAAAGACCCACGATGTTTTTTTTAAAAGGCTTTATTAATGTTTGGTTTAATGCAAACCAACATTTAATGGAAATACACCAAAGCTTACAGTATTTGATGGTGAATTGTAGATACTTAATAGTTTTCTGTTGAGAATATATTCTGATAAATGGGGGTGGGTATTGATTCTTCTCTTTTAACATCCATATTTACTGTTCTTCACAATATCATATTAAGCTGATCATCCTAACCTTGAACATTATTGAACACATATAAATAGCTAAAGTAACATATCATGTGAGGCATCTGTGCTTTAAGAAAAGGCAGAAAAATATTGAATTATGTATGCTGCATGATTTCCCTATTCAGTTAATTATAGGATCTGATGAGTCTTCATACGTCATAAAGCTCACTTTTTAAAACTTCACTTCTATCCTAATCTTTTTTTTTTCCGATGATGAACTTAAAATCAGTCCTAAATTAACCAAATACCTATTTAAAATAAGGCAGTGCTGAGGAAGACTATGACGTATTTATAATACAGTGCTAATTTTGAAGCAAGTTTTTTTTTTTTTTAATTTAATAAGTAACTATTATACGCTCCTAAAAAGGCAACTAAACTTGGTTAAGACCTTGGTTAAATAGCAGCTATTGAACAAAACTTTTAGCACGGCATGTCCCTGTTCCCTGTAATCATGCTATATTTTTGTCATGTTGAAGCAAAAAATGTTCATCATTTTGTCAGCTCTCTGCAAAGCAGGGAATAACCTTCCCAAGCTCCTGAGATTTATGCTTTTAATTACCTCCTATCTGCTTCACTACCCTCCAAACCTAAGAATCAATATAAATAGTCTTACTTATGGGAAAAATGTAAAATATTTGACAAAAGCAGGCTATCATTTTCTAGATTTCCATTTGATGCTATTGATTCCTTCTTTCTTCAGTACGTTTTTTCTTGGCAGAATCAGTTAGTTTTTCAAACTTGCAAAATTATTCATTTATATAATAATTTGTATTCTTTAATAGCAGATGTAAACTTTACAACCAGATTTTCGGTTCCCAATCCACCAATGAAATTATTAACACCGCGGTATCTCTTTATTTAATCACCCACTGCGGAGTTCAGTTTAAGTTGTTTTTGTTCTTTTTTCCCCAAATCCTTCATCATAAACTCACTTTTCAGTGCAGACCAACTTCTGTGGCTTCTTTTGTTTCGGAACAAGAAGCATTATTAGCATACGTGAAACCTAACAGGCTAGGTACAGTGTTCTTAAAGCTCTGCCTTTCACATTTCACCAGCACCAATTCTTTTAAAAAACAACAAATTTTATGTATATATGCATAATTGATACAAAATTGCATATATAAAATATACGTACAATTATATAAATATAAATGTAGTATAAATATATATGAATAAAGGAGCCGCTATCTGTCTCAAGAAGAGGCCTGGTGGCACAGTGGTTAAATGTTTGGCTGCTAACCAGAAGGCTGGCAGTTCGAACCCACCAGCTGTTCCACAAAAGAAAGATATGGCAGCCTGCTTGCATAAAGATTACAGCCTTGGAAACCCTCTGGGGAAGTTCTACTCTGTCCTACAGGGTTGCTATGAGTTGGAATTGACTTCCACAGCAATGGATTTTATATGTCCCAAGAGCTTTCAAGAGAAATAGAGCAGATGCATTTGGGTAGCAGGCAGTGATCATATATGCACATATGAGAGGATGGAACAGTTAAGCCGTAGAATGAACACATGTCTGCATATTTGTTGTATATATGTGACGGTGATGTGGAGTGGGTCAAATATTGGAAGATGAATGTTCAACGTTTTCCCTGACGTATCAGTTTAGATAATATATCATCAAATCTGAATTTTCAGAAAAGGCAGGATGAACTTGTTTCTTAACAGTATGTTGGCTAGATTTTCAAATAATACGCTCAGCATGTTTCTCTTTAACCTTCCAGGTACCTTTTCAAGTGAAGTACCTCTAAATTTAAAGCAATGGATCCAGTTATTAACCTAAAAAAAGCTTAATAAAGACTCTATGAATGTCCAAGAAAGGCAGAGAAAATAGTGTAAACTTTTGTGCCAGAGAAAGAAAAAAAGGAGAAGAGTTAGAAGAGAGAGAGAAGAGAAGATAGAGAACAAAGGAAGGAGGCTTGTGATGGTTTAGACGAGAACATGTTCTGACAGGAGACGAGAAGCACTAATAACATGCAGACAGAATTTCTGGGGTTAAAAACAAGCACTAGGCAGCCAACAGCAAAAAGTGGAATCCCCTAGAAGAATGTTACATAATGACAAAGAAAAAGGTGGCTTCTTCATAAAAACTCAAGTTGGTGCCCTTGCAGCTGAGTGCCTCTCCTGCTTTCGCTTCAAGGGACATCTTCAAACATGGGTTTAACGCGGCTCCTGTTTCACGTCCTCTCTGATTTCTTAGGGAAGGAACCACAGCTGCTTCAGGGACTTGCTGCCTCCTGGCAGCTGGTGGAGAGGTGGAGTTAGGTCTGGTGGCCAGAGGAGATGGATGATCAACCACCAGCATGTGGAAAGGGAGTTTATGTGTGACCCCAAATCGTGGATCCTCCCTAACATCATGACTGCTGAGGTCTCTGCTGGATGTCAGAGAATGCCAGGGCCTCTAGTAGACATGGTACTGAGGCCTCATAAGTGGCAGATGGTAAATGGGGAAGTTTGTTTATATAAGACAGATGAGAGTTTGTACTGTATTATTATATTAACTGCTAAAGAAATCAGGAAATGGGTATAGAATTAAAACCAAAGAAAGAGATACAGAAAGACCCAGGAAGGCACAACTTAGTCAACCTTATCCGAATGGAAACTACTAAGATGACAAGATGCCAAATGCAGAGTGAGGTGGCACTGCAGACATATCAGTTACACACTAACTGCAGTCATATGGGAATTGAGAGTGATCGTGGAGCGACTGTACTTTCTGAAAATTCAAAGAGATTTATAGTAAAGAATAGGAGAGTCGGGCTACCTACAGAAATGTTCACACAAGCGGTTGATCACCCCGCCATTTTAATGTCTAAGCAAACCCTGAATTTCCTGTCCATTTTTACTTAGTCAGTCTAATGAAAATCAATGAAATGCCATGAGGTCGTCTTCTTATAGCTTCAGACATGAGGAAATAGAGTGTAGCAAAAAGAACAGTGGGTCAAAAATGAGAGAGAGAGATAATGGATAACCAAAAACCAAAAAAGTATACAAAGATCAGCAGCAACAACAAAATCACAAACCTAGAGTTATCACAAAGTAAGGCAAAATAAAGAAAATGAGAACTACAAGTGATTTGAAGTTTAAGATGCTATTCAAAAGGTAATACTGTAAATTTGAAAAATCAAATGGGTTAGCTCCAAATGAGTAATGAAAGCCTATGGGGTCAGTGATGACAGACACTGAGTCTAACACTTAATCATTTGTGGTGTTAATGCTGAGTATAAAATTTTCAGGGTCAATTCCTGAATCAGAGTATATAAAAGCTGATTAAAAAATCATTATGCTCTTACTTCCATTTGCCTATTAAGCATAAGGGACCCAATCATATATAAAGAGTATTTATGATTACCTGTGTTCTGAGATAATAATAATAAAAAAGATCATCTTTGTTTTTAAACAGTCAAGAGAATCAAGTTGTCCTGATTTTGTGTAAGAAGCTGCTTAAAAATCAGTTCCCTTCACCCCCCTGCTTTCATTCTCCAAGGAATTGAAATTATTAAAATTATGTGGGATCTGCCAACTTTCAACCTAGCCAAAAGAGAGAAATGTTAGTCTTAAAAATACTTAAAAAGCATATGTTAGCTCTAGATTCTGGTATTTTTGTACGAAAACTGAGAGCTCGGTAAGTTTAAGAGTCTTATTTAAAACCAACTACACAACAGTATGCAGAGCTATTTCCCTGGCAAGGCTTAACTTTGGAAAGGGCACTTCCTAGCTAAAGGGTAAAGATTCAGATTTAGGCTTATCAATTTATGACCATACTACATTTGCAATGCACTCACTCAATGGAGAAGAAAGAGGCATTCAGGCTTAAGACAACCTCATTCAATACTCAGCTTAAACTGCATTTAAAAAAAAAAAAAAAGGTGGGAAAGAGGAAACTAGGGATTGGGGTGCTGTACACATCTGTGCAAATGGCTGGAACTCAGTTGGAAAGACATATTATTCCTGGACTGCAATGCCTGCCCCCTGGCAAAGTTAATGGTGTTAATTTGTAAAAGTTCACTTGGGAAATGTTTGTGATTAATGCTTGCTCATTTACATAACACTGTACTGTGTAAATAAAGCTGCAGCCTTTTGCTTTCCAACAGTGGAGTTCTACTGAAACGATAAAAGCTGGAGAAAAGAGGCTACAGGACACTTAAACTAGGTCACATTGCATTTTAATGCGTGAGCCTGCCCTGGTACATTTTATATGGATAATGGAGAGCTGCAATATGCCGTCTGTTTACTGTGCAAATCTGCCTTCCAGATTTTTCAATAAACATAGTTTCTACACTGAAGAGTGAAGCCAATTCAGTCTCAGGATGATTTAGAAATGTTATTAAAGAAAATAAAGATGAGCATCTTCTTAATTCTTACACTAAAATGTAAATAGGATAATTACAAAATAATAAACTCTCCCTCAAATAAAAAAATGCTCAGTTTCAGAGCTCGGTTATGCAGATTATAGCACCATTACTAAACACTGAGAACACGTATATGTCAAACTTGTGAATTTGCCATCCAGATTTTGTGGCTTTACTGCCGAGAGTCTACGCACGACTCATGAATTTAATTTCTTTCTCCATTATCAACGGAGCTTTTGAGCAGTGACAAGGAAGCTGGTGGTCACATGCTCATGTGTGCACATTTGTCCATGTCCCTACAAGTAAATACAAAGAAAATGGCTGACATCAAGTGGAGCTCAAGTCAAAGGGAGCCTACTCCCAGAGTTCTTCTAAAAATCCCACTGCTGTGGAGTTAATTCCATCTCATGACCCTATAGGACAGAGTAGAACTGCCTCACAGGGTTTCCAAGGAGTGGCTGGTGGATTCGAACTGCCAACCTTTTGGTTAGCAGCCAAATGCTTAACCACTACACCACCAGGGCTCCAGAATTCTTTTAGGTAGTAGAAAAAGATTCTCATTGCTCCCTCCTCCTACCACATTACCCAAATAAAAAAGCAGAATTCTTAGTCATCCTTTCTGGATCTTAGCTGTTCCATCTGTAAGATGGAGGTGTTAATATACTCTGTTCCAACAGAGATGCCATGAAAATTATTTTTAATCACAGAGCTGAAATGGTTCTCCCAAAGATCATGTAGTTCATTTTAGGTCATGTTATAGATGAGGAAACTGAGGCTCACAGTGGTGAAGTGATTTACCAAGCTCAGAATCAGAATCTAAATCCTTGTTCAAGGGCTCTCAATCCAATGTTTTATACCATGCTGCCTCTTTATGGATGGAATACTAAAAATACAGAGCAACAGACCTGGATCATATTCTGAGAGGATCTATGGAAGGACAAACTTTGGATATTTTCCTTCTCACTAATTTTTTTTTTTTTTGCAATTTTACTTTTCAGTCTGTTTACATGTATTATGAGATGTTTTCAACATCTGGCACTGCTGTGGTGAGAATGCTAGTGTTAAGATGGAGTATGTTTTCAGGTGGGCCTTTATAAGTGGTCAGTTAAGTAGTCAGTCTTTTCATTTTATATTCATAAAGCTATAGAAGCTTTAATTTCTCCACTTAACTGCAGAAATTTGGATAATTGTGTAAAATTATTAAATATACTTGAATCTATTTCTATATTATTTTGTCTATTATAAAAGTTCTTTAATTATTGTAGCTTAAATCTAGTTCTAATATTATACCTTAATATATCAAGTAGTTAAGTCTCTATCATTAGTCTTCAATTTCCAAATATTTCTCAGATCATATCACATTGTTTTTTCATCAGGTTTACTAAGGTATACTTTATACACAGCAAACAGTCCCCTTTTATGAGTTTTGGCAAGCATAGACAGTTGTGTAACTATCACCATAATCAAGATATAGAATATTTCCATCATTCCCAAAAGTTTCCTCATGCCCCTTTGTAGTTAATTCCCTAACCCCACCCCAGACCTTGTTAAACGCTAATGTGATTTCTGTCCCTATTGTTTTGTCTTTTCCAGAAAGCTGTATAAGTGAAATCATACAGTATATAGTCTTCGTGTCCAGCTTCTTTCATTTAGCACACTGCTTTTGAGGTTCATCCATGTGGCAGCATGTATCAGCACTTTATTACTTTTATTGTTGAGTGGTATTCATTACCTTTTTATTGTTGAGTAGTGTTCATTGTATGGTTGTACCACAGTTTGTTTATCCATTCACCAGATAATGTACATTTGGGTCATTTTCAGTTCCGGGCACATATGAATAAAACTAC
The DNA here is from genome assembly GCF_000243295.1 of Trichechus manatus latirostris. Lineage (NCBI taxonomy): Eukaryota > Metazoa > Chordata > Mammalia > Sirenia > Trichechidae > Trichechus > Trichechus manatus. The sequence continues at coordinate 4,783,011 of NW_004443973.1, read as the reverse complement.
TATAAACAGCACATATGTATGAAGATATGCTTTCATTTCTCTTTGATAAATACCTAGAAGTGGGATTATTGGGTCATATGGGAAATATATATATAACTTTATGACATTTCTCATAAATAACAGCCAAACTGTTTTCCCGAGGGGCTGCACCATGTTACACTCCTACTAGCAATGTAGGAAAGTTCCAATTACTCCTCTCCTTGCCATTTGGTATTACCAATTTGTTTAATTTTCACCATTCTAATACATGCAGTAGCATCTCATTGTGGTTGTAATTTGCATTTAATTTGCAACGGACCATTGGTTGATGTGTCTATTTTTTCACCAATACCAGAGTCTTGATTACTGTTGGTTTTATAGTTAAGTATTGAAATCAGAAATGTGAGCCCTCCATCTTTGTTCTTTCTTAAAAAGATGTTTGGCCATTAAAGACTTGGCTTTTCTATATGTATTTAAGAATCATCTTGTCAATCTCTACAAAAAATCTGGCTGGGATTTTGACTGGGATTGCACTGGGTCTATGGTTCAATTTGGGGAGAAATGACATCTTGACAATACTGAGACTTTCAAAGAATGAACACTGAATGTATCTCTGTTTGTTTAGGTACCTTTTAATTCTTGAATATGGACTTAAGAAATATTTTATTAGAAAAAAAATTTTTTCCCCTTGGGCTTTTAATTGAAATTACATTAATACAAATTTGTAAATTCATGATGAACATATCTCCTGTTTTTCAATGACTATAAATTTTATTACGTTTCCAATGTAGAGCTATTTCAGCATTCCCAAAAAACATTTATACTGTGAAGTGCTGTTTGGAAAATGGCTTCTGAGGTTGAGTAACTCAGGATATATAACATACTACATGCAGCCTTTAGATTTGTATTGGTCACTGGCCTTATTTTGTCATTGAGTATCACAAATACTGTAATGTTGATTATTTTGCTTTCTTATTATTTTATTTATAGATTAAAAAAATCTTTTTTCATAAAATATATTGTTAACTTTTCAGCAGGATGGTTATGCTGGTCAGAGAAAATAATTTGTATACTTTTCCCTCTTCTTTTCCATGTTCTGGGAAAATAAACAGTATATAGTATATTATTTGCTAAGGTATTTAACAAGATTTGGCATATATATGAAATGTGCCATTTGATATCAAGAGTAATAACAATGGCTTTTTTCACTGTTCATTGCATTTTTAAACATTTTAAAATATTTTCTGCTATTCAAGTATTTTTGACAAGTAAATATATTTGGTATGATTGAGGGTAAAATGGTAGGTATGAGTTATTACATTGAGAAATGCTTTAATTTTTATATTAGCCATCTACTCTATTGGCCAAGTTTCTAGCATTGAGCTCCAGTCCCTTGGAAGTCTGGCACACTGAAACAAGTGGGCCACCAATAGGAGTGACTGCTAGGAAGTATGTAAATATGAAGAGATGCACATATTCAGATCAATCAGACTTTCAGCTTGACAAACTACAGAGAGCAATGAAAAGGAAATACTCACATCCGAGTTAAAGCGAAGCTGACAGACATTACAAGAAATAACTTGTTTCTTCTTTGGGGGAATAGACACTCCAAATGTGTGGTTTATGACTGCTTTTTGCACAGGATCCATCTGAGGAGCAAATGACAAAATAGTCAATTTATAACTTTAAAGCATACACAATAGTGTTAGCAAGTAAAAGCAGCTATATTATTCCTTATGGTTTTATCTTTAGTTCCCAATCGATGAAAATAATGAATCTCACTCAATAGTAATGTGCTTGTTTTGTTGCCAGGAATTAAAAACAAAAGATAAGAAAAACAAAACAAAACAAATGGTCAGAAATCATAAAACAAAACAAAACAAATACAGGAGAATCACCACTTCAAAGAGATCTTATATCTATATAAATCCAAAACCAAACCCGTTGCTGTCAAGTTGATTTCAACTCATAGTGACCCTATAGGACAGAGTGAAACTGTCCCATAGGGTTTCCAGGGAGTGGCTGATGGATTCAAACTGCTGACCTTTTGGTTAGCAGCCGAGTTCTTAACCACTGCACCACCTGAGTTCCATATCTATATAAGGAGCCTTAAAAAACCTTAAAAGAATCATAAAACAAGAATATTCAAGATCCAGGTTTAAAATTAACTTGCTAATATTTTCCCCATATAAGGTGATAATACTTAAAAGATGGTCTCAAATGATCTCTCAATAACAATTATTACAGATTTAAAAACATATTTACGCTTCTTAATTTCTGATTTATGGCAGTCATAAATGACAGGCTTATATATCACAACACACAAAATGTTACTCTTTATTTTAAAATAATTTATCTTTCATGTACTATAGATTGAAATTGATTCTACTGGAAATGCAGGTCAGAATTGTACACTCAAATGCCCATAGCAGATTGGTTAATATGCATCCCTGGTTTAAATATTAATCAAGTAAAGTTTTGACTTGTAACCTGTGATATTTCCCCCATTGGTTTGCATGTATCACTCATATTCATGAAAGCACTCAACCATAAAAAAAGCATGGCACAAAGCCATTAAAATGCTTGGAAGAAAAAAGACTTCTATCCGCAAAGCCTGAAAACAGAGAGACACAGCAGTGATTCTCTTGTGTACTCCAAATAATCTCCAGCATTAGCGTTAGACAACTGGCAATTCAAAAAACAATGTAGATGATGAACAAAGTGTTACTTATAAACAGATGTCACATGAACAAGGACAGATTCACAACACCATTGTCTAGGAAATAGCCCGAGGTAAGAGTTTAGAATTGGATTAGTTGATGAAGTTATACAGGGATGAGAAATGAATACCATTCCTGATCATGATTATAGGTCAACAACGTGCAAAATTAGAACTTAAAAACATTAGAAAGGAGGGTGGATTTCAGAATTACCAATAGTAAGGTAGCTTATATTCTGACTATACAGAACAGTTATGGTTGTTTGGGACACTTATAACAGGAATGAAAAAAAATGCTAAGAGGGGACTTTTCTAGAGTCATAGAACTGTTCTATATCCTTATTGTAGTGGTGGTTACACAAATTATACATACCCCATAAAAGTCAATTTTATGTATGATAATTTAAAAAGTAAAAAAGTATTGTAAGAGTATTATGCTTAACTACTAAACATAAAATATCATTACTGGAAAATCTGGGGATTCTTTATGTTCAAGGCCATTAATTGATTGTATTAAATTTTATTAAACGAGAATAAAGAAAAACCTCTCCTTGGGGCAAAGGAAATCTCAAAGGGTCAGACTGTAAAACTTCAGTTACTTCTTTATTTTACTCACAAGTGCATACACTTAGATGGCATCTATCCATTTTGAAAACATAAAACTGTATTTCCTGATAATTAAGAGAGATGATGGCAAGTCAATTTGGATAGTCTTAAAAATAAAATAGCCTAACTATGTTGACAGGATGAAAGAGCTACATTGTTCTGCAAAGTTAAAAAACAAGGGAATTTTATTGAGATATTTTCTGTTCTCAGGCTCTGAAAAATACTTTACATCTGGTAATGTGTGAACTACTTTGGCTAAAATTATATAAATATTTCCTAAACAGCAGTTTTCTGTGTACCTCTTTTTTTTTTTGTCATTTCCATATACTACTGTATTATTATAATTAATATTTCTTCTTTAAATCAAATTAAAATTGACTTCTTAAAAACTTCAGCAATAACATTCATTAAATCAGTTTTAAAGTACTACGTACTTTCTTTCCTATTACTCATTTCAATAGATACATTGAAAATTAACACTAAAAATGAAAACTTACATCACCTAAAATAAATGCACATATTCTAGTTATTTCCATACCACCATGTGGAAACATTGAGACAAAAGATAAATCTGACAAAAATCTAGTTCCAAATTTTTAGTAAACCAAGATACTTGTTGACAGTCCCAACACCACCCTCGAATATAAACATCCCTTAAAATTTTTGAAATCATTCGGTGCCTACATAATTTTTCAAATGATTCTTCATCCAGCTTTATTTGGCTCAAATGTCACATTTGCACCACATCAGCCTGAAAATAAACCATCCGTGCTCCCAAGGCTGAGAGCTCTCCAAAGTAAAGGCAGGCCAGTTCCCAGCCATCCCTCTCTGAATGCAAAGTAAAAGATGTTCCTGTAGAACTCTCACACGCATTGGCTTTTCTAGTTTATATTTTAACCCTAATGGTCCCCATAAAATCAACTAAACCAGCACAGCCCTCTTAGTCTTCCCTTGTCACCTGCCATTAACTCCTGCTGCCTTTCTATCCTTTGATCTATTCACCACTAATCATATTAAAAGTTTCTCTCTCATGTTTTTTACTTGGAAAAGATTTTCATCATTTTCCACCTGATTCTCTATTTCCTTATAGACATTCTGGGAAGAGATCCACTTTTTTTTTTCCTGTCTAGATCTCTTCTATCTTCCTCTGCTGTTTATCATGGCATTCCATGATTATATTTCTTATTCAAATATCATTTGGGGGACATAATATAGTTGAAAGAAGATTTTAATGATATGAAAAAGAATGTTCCATTTGCCAATTCATTTGATACCTTGAAACAGACACTGTTTAGCTGATGTTTTGAGTAACTGTCATCTGACGCAATAACGACAAATACCTGAGTCATTTCAGTGGGCTACAGATTGGGCAGTAACATGGAGAAGGTTGTCAAATAGCTATATATTTATATATTTAAGTAGAAAGTGATAAAATCCTGAATTTTTGTTTCAGCTTTCCTACAATACTCTTAAGAACTAAATAAAAATAACAACCGTAATGTTAATTTACATTAGGTTTAATTCTTTTCCTCCACAAATGCAATATCAGTTCTCTGTAATCATAATGAGATATGTTTAACTAAATCAATGGTAATTCTTTTATTCAATCACCAGTTTTCAGGATGAATGAAACATTCAGTATGAATAAAAATATTCTCATAAATTCTAAAATGCGATAAATGCAAGTGATTCAATTTAGTATCATAAAAATAGGTATCTGTATCATAATTTCATATATAGAATACTCAGGTAAATAAGTAGAGATATTGCAAGCACACCAGAAATTCTCATTTTCAGAGATTCAACTGGCATTTCCCAGACATTTGACTGTTAAAAATAAATAAGTGCTTTAAAACATCTTCATGAAAATGTGTACATTATATAACTTTTAAATGAAAAAAATGCCTTATTACACAGTCATATAAAATTAGCTCATGTTAGTTCACATTGCACAAGAAAGCTCTCTGTGGATTGAGAAAATTATGACTCATTGGTAGATAATATTACAACTCACAGAAGGTTTTTTTTTTTTAATGGGAAAAGGAAAAAAAAAACTACCACGCAGCTTTAGCTACCAACATACCTTACCTGGCAGAATTTATTGGTCCCAAATAAGCCTCTTCTTTTCTAAAAAAGTAAAAGTTAGAAGTAGTCATCTGGAATTTTGAGTCTAGTAAGCACATTTATACAAAACATAAAAAAATTCATTTTCTTTGCTCATCTCTGATTAAAAACCTTAAAATGCTTACTAACTAAAAAGCAGCAAGAGTTAACACTTGCCACTTTCTCTAATAAAAATTATGTAGAAATGAAAAGCAAACCTATTAGTGCAATTAACCGGTAGGTAATAAAAATGAAAGATGGGGTTGTGGCTGTTACCAGGAATTGAGGAGGTAATTGGAGGCTACATATGGACAAATTAACTATTATATTATAGTACTGATAAAATGAGTTAATGAAGCTGACCCTATCACACCATCTATTATATTTTCAATATAAAAATAAGAACAAACAGATCTCTTTGGTGTATTCACCAAAATTATGGGAACTACAAATCTGTGTGAATTTGTTTAAAGATCATTGCTTTCAGTGAGTATACAAAAAAGTAATTTACATCTGCACAGTGTAAGCAATCATATAAAAATATGCAGCTGCGAATAAAACCTAGCCACAGGGAAAAGAAACATACTGCATCCCTTCACTAAAGGCAGGATGAATGCTATCAGACAGGAGAGTATCTAAGATATATGAACTCGACGGCAGTGGGTTTGGTTTTTAGTATGTTTTAGATGCTGTCCTGGGCTATATGGGTAGATGAATCAACCACAAGAAAGTACATAGTTTTAGAGGTTAAAAAAAAGTAAAAATGATAGTACACACTATTTAACTGGAGGCTCAGAAAAGAAACATCCATTAAGCAAAGTAATGAGGTATGAGAAGGCATGTAAAGGTCCATCTCCTTTTCTCTACCCCCTACACTTTGGTCCTTTTCCCCTTTTTCTGATTTTTCTCACACTTTAAGCTTCAGGGTCCTCTCTTTAACAGCGACATCAGTGTGCTATCCTCCTAGGGGCACTGGCTTTTAAATTCCTTTTTCTAGCTTTTTAATAACACCAACGAACATCATAATAATAGCTTAGATTTACAAAGCTCTTACTATGTATGGGCCAGAACTGTATTAAGGGATTATCTTGTGGAGTCTCCACCATCACATGTGTCAGATACTATAATTATCCTCCTTTACAGATGAAGAATCCAAGGCTTTGAGAGGTTCAAAAACTTGTCACCTCGAGTCCGTGGGTGCTGGAGCCAGAGTTTAAACTCAGGCAAGTGTGTCCAGAGACTAAGCTCTTAACTCTGCCCATACTGTTCCCTACTGAAGGAACATACATATAGATGATGGGTACCATGTGTGGCACTGCTGTAGGGTGTGGGGTTGGGGAAGAAAGGATGGGTGTGTTCCTAGAACATCTGCAGCAGGGAGGGCAGCTGCCAACTCAAATAAGGTCTACTTGACGCTTAAGTGTAAGTTTCCTGGAGAAATGGGCCTCAGTTTTCTCCCTTCTGGCCCATTTGTTTTATTCGTAGGATAACTTCTTGTATAACTTCAGGAAAAGCATAAATTAAAAAATTGGGCTGTCCTTCCCTCTTTCTCCATTGTAAATGTTTGGTTTGCAAACACACAAAAAAATTCCAGGAATATTTAAAGGTTACACTTTAGCAGGTGGCATTCATCATTTGCACTTGTCCTAGATTTACTGCAAAACAGACCTTGGCTACGAAAGCCTGGTGACTCAGGGCTTTCTGGAAGTTTGGCAAATCATCAACTTTTTAACCATGATACTATGGAATTACAGTAATTAAAAAAGAAAAAAAACCAACTTTTTTATCCCTTCCTGTTTCCATATTGCATTTATACAAGAGAATGTGACAACAGGGCCTCATTAGAACTTCAAATATTCATGAAGTGACATATTTTAAAGTGATAGCTGCATCACTGAAGATCAACATTTCTTTGAAGTTACTTTAAAAAATTTTGCCTTTCATATTTAAATACTCAGACCACATGTCTATATATTACTATTTTGCTTTTTTCAAATTCTTGAAAAATTAAATAGAAACAAAACAGATACGACTATTAAAAACATAAATTCTCTCAAAGATCAAGAAGTATAAACAGTCACATATGATTCGTAAACTTATTTCAATCATACTACAACTTTTTATTATTTCGGAATCAAATTAGCAGGCTCAATAAAAATAAAGCATATGGGTCGTTACACTGGGAAGGCATGCTACTGTGAGACCTGCATTTTTGTACCTGAGATGTGTAAAATCTGAGACTTGCCTTGCCCGTGCTGCATTCTCCTACCCAGAGCCCCCCGACAGGGTCTACCTGAACGTTTTCATTGCCGCTGAAAGGAAGACAAATGGCATGTACCTCTCTCCACAGACTGTTGACTAAACTGAAAGCCAAATGTCTGGAAAGGTGCTTCCCCTAAGAACCTTCAGTTCTCTGCTGAAACTGCACATTGTACCTTGCTAACAACAACATCAACTGTGTCCCTCTTCCATTGGGATATCATTACCCCATCAAAACAGTTCACCACTCACTCAGAACTGGTTGGTATAAAGGTGAAAGTAACACAACACACACTTTAGAAAATAATAGACAAGTCACATTACATCTAAGTCCCAGACCCAATAAAGCTGTTATTATTATATTACCAAAATGTTTTAGGCTGCTAAGTATTTTGAGGGTGGTTGATAACTGGCAGTATCTGATTGCTGTAGCAATTAAGTGGAACCTAGGATTTCATCTTTTCCTACTATTCCAGAGTCACATCTACTGGAGGTGAGTACTGGTTATAGAAAATACAAGTGAAGTTGACCCAGAAATGAGGCAACCAATCAGAGTGAAGCACTGGGTATTTTTTAATTTTCAAAGGATGTAAGGAGTGGCTTATCAAGAAGACACACTGGAACTCCATTCAGCAGTTAAAACCAAAAAAACCAAACCTGTTGCTGTCGAGTCGATTTTGACTCATAGCCAACCTATAGGAGACAGTAGAACTATCCCATAGGGTTTCTAAGGAGTGGCTGGTGGATTCAAACTGCTGACTTTTTGGTTAGCAGCTGAGCTCTTAACCATGGCACCACCCCCATTCAGTAGTTAGGAGGATTTAAAAAACTAATGTTGGTGGAATAATTTATCCCTTTTTGTCTCTTGGGAGCAAGGTACAACTAACCAATAACATTTCATTTTACTTCTGTTTATTATTATTATTTTTAATGCATCTAGAAAGTGTGATAGCTTTGACTCAAATTCCAGGTTGTCAGGCCGTCTTTGAGAATCTCTGGGATTCTTCAACAAAAATTTTATATTCCATTGACAAAGAGGGGGACAAGAATAAGGAAAAAACATTGTTATGTATTTTGAAAGGGAAACTAAGGTCTGCATTTCTAGTAGTTTTTCTGGAGAAATTTCATTTTGGTTCTATATTTTGGAAGAATAGAAAGAAACATACTCAGAATGCTAGGAGTTTGTGTTTCTCCCACAAAATAATGATCCTTTTCTAGATAACTCTGACAGGAAAAGATGCAACCTTTTTAGAGGTTGTGTTTTATATCAGGTGAAATACAAAGTTTTATTTGTGGAAATTTTTTCTCCTTTCCAATACATTACACTTTTATGAATATGATTGTTAATTTGTTCATAGACTTACTGTATTTTCCTGAAAGTTTATTTATTTAACAGAAGTTCATTAAATACTTACCATGCACTGTTTTAGAAGCTGGAGATACAGTGAGAATAAGCCTTCAAAAATCCTAACTCTAGTTAAGGGGATCGACCTACATATCTAATAGAATAAATAAGGTATTTGTACAATGTGGTAAGTACCATGAAAAAAAATAAAACAAGAGAATAGGAAAGAAACAATATTTTAACACAGATTACCCCTAAATACATCATGGTTTCCTAATACCACTGTGATTCAGAGAGTTCTTTATGTAAAACTATTCCAAATATGTAAAAATAAGGATGTCACTCCATGATTTAGGGAAGTTGATAGAGAATTCAGAATTGTACAATGAGGAGAGCCTGCAGATTAAGGAGCACGCTCCTCAGCTTTCAAAGTGGTATCTGAGAGTTCTGCAGAGGATAGTCTTCAATTACAAGGCACCAAGAAAACAACTGGATCTCAGAGTCAACACTATGATCATATATATCCCCAAGAAGAAGGGGAAATGAAAGTAATCTACATTATAGAGAAGTTCTCCAAGCATGAGTTCTAAATGCTAGACCCGTCTCATGTGGAGCCCTTCCTAGTGAGTTTCTGTACCCACCCAGCGTGGTTAGCTGAGTAGTTGGTTAGCAAATAGCAAAATGACCACGAGTTACTTCTTTTGTTTTTTAAACAAGTACGTATTTTGTCTATGATCTAACAGTTGCTTGTGAAGATATTACAACAAAATAGTGTTTTTTATCCTTAATGCTTTTAGAACCTTAAAAGCGGTGGTGGTGTTGCTGGTTGCCATCAAGTCGATTCCGACTCATGACGACCCCAGACCCATGTGTGCAGAGTAGAACTGCTCCATAGGGTTTTCAAGGCTGTGACATTTCGGAAGCAGATCACCAGGCCTGTCATCCAATGTGCCTCTGGGTAAGTTCAAACTGCTAATCTTCCAGCTAATAGTCAAGCGAAAAGCAAATGGATGGGTAGTTCACTATCTCTCTCTTTAGGGGAAAACCAGTAACATTTTTGGACAGATAATTTTTTAAACTATTCTGAGTAAAATAATTTTAAAGTTCTTTATCAGACAGTAGTTGTTTTATTAATGGGAGATGCTATAACATTAGATCTGTGTACCTAACTGCAGCCGAATGTCCAACTCAGACAGTAGACCCTTGTATGTAACAAACACGGTCAGTACAAATGTAAAATGTTCCATTTCCTGGCTGACTCCACATGCTTGGTGATTTTCCATGCTGCCGGGGATAAAAAGTGATGCAGCAAAGCTGTAGTTATGCTGCTGGGTAATTTAAGAAGCCACCACAAAGAACATTTCAAAAAGTTCAGGTTAACAAATAAGATTTTCAGTTTGTGTCTGTAATGGGCATGGGACCTAACTGAATGTTCACTCGCTGTCATTTGACACACACACACTCAACAATATTTTGGCTGTTAATGTTCCTATTAGAACTGTAGACAAAGAAACTAAAAAACGGAAATTCTGTGGCATAAGTACCAATATTCGGGTTAAAACAATGAAGACTGAAAGGTTTATCTAGTTAATCTAATGTATTAGAAGAAGTCACAGCCCACTCTAACCCTCAATTGCAACTGCTGCTTTCAGTGTAGGGAAAAAGCAGTAAGGTAATGAGCTGAATTATGTCTCCTAGGTAAACCCAGTGCGTTACTTTTTTTGTTTCCATTTCTGAACACACAAATGCTTTGATGTCACTGGAAACCATTAGGAGGTGTTTTTCCATCAGGATACAAAGAAAATTCTGAAACACTTTTCATTTTATTTCCAAGACTCCAGGTTTTATTCTTCCAAAAAACAAAAATTTTTGGTCGATGTATGCATACAGATTTGAAAGATAGTAAGGTAAAATAGAGTTCATATGAAATTGTCAGATGCCCTTTTGAGAGAATATGAGAAAAAATACAAAAATTTCAAGAAAAATTAAAAACTAGTCTCAGGTAATTATTAAGAATTTAGCTCTATTGTTAATGTTAATAGCCCAGAAAAAGAAATAAATTGATGATAAACACTGTTAACGCTTTTTGTCTAGGGAAGTTGCTGCCCTCAATTTACACTTTATATTTCTCAGTGAGATATATTCGTGTTTCAAAACAACAAATAAACAACGAGCCTGAGGCATACGTTGTAGCAATGAACTGCTTCACCAAAAGATAAATACCAACAAAGGTGTCTAGACATACAATTCAGAATGAGGAGAATAGAAACTATATTCACCAAAAGAATCCAAAGTAAATTTGTCGTGTTTCCTATGTTATTTAGTATTGTATCTCCTTAGTGTGAAATAAAATGAGAAATACTTCATTTCAGAAATATGGGTTGAAGAATAGTTTTTCAATAAATGTGCAAAATACTAAATAAGATAGAGATTACTTTGAGGATAGGTCATGAGAAGTGATTATTCCATAGCACATTTGAAGACGAGATCCATTCTGAAGTTTGGAAGGACAGGCCAAGATCTAAGAAAGAAGACAGATCCTAGTTCTTCACCTGCCCTTTTGTTCTTTTTTAAAACGGTGACTTGAACACAATCCCTAAAACTTGTCCACAGACTAAATTTCCATAACATAAAGTTCAGTGCCAAAAATAAGAGACAGAGGAATATTGGAGCCCTGGTGGTGCAGTGGTTAAGAGCTTGGCTGCTAACCAAAAAGTCAGCAGTTCGAATCCACCAGCTGCTCCTTGGAAACTCTATGGGGCAGTTCTACTCTGTCCTGCAGGGTCACTATGAGTTGGAATTGACTAGACAGCAATGGGTTTTTGGGTTTTATATATATATCATATACACATATATAAAATTTTTTAAATAGAATTCTTTATTTTTAGGAGAAAAAAATGGTGTACAAGTAACCAAAAACTACTTGCTGATACTTATATACATCATTTCCTCCAAATCCAAAAAAGTAAGGAAGGATGTGTTTGCCTGTTTCCTGGCACATGGGCTAAAAAAATCTTACAAGGGCTTTCTAGGAGACTGAGGAGGTAATGAGCTTTCTTGATTTAAAAATCAATACACCTCCTGAACAGCAAAATGCATTAACTGACATCCTTTCAAAACCACTCTGTCAAAGCCAAGTTTGAAAGGCTGTTCAGTAACTAATCAGATATATCCTGATGCTGAGGTGAAACAGGTCTGTGACACAAATTAAAAAGGTATAAGATAGAAGGAAAGCCCCACAGACGGAAACCTGAGCCTGTTTGGATGCACTATTCATTCTGCAAAGCAAAGCAGAAATAAAACATTTTTTCCCCAAATGGAAGACAACACATTTCTTGTCCTTGAAGAAACATGACAATTGAGGACTGGCGAGGCTCATTCCCATAGGCTCAATGCAAGGCAACAAATCTGAAACGTCCAGTCCTAAACATCTTGGACTCCTAATCCTCAAAGCCACACTCTCATTACACAGTGGTAACATGTCAGAGATCATCTACATTTTTAAACTTAAAAAATATATATATCTGTTTCAGTTTTAGCCCTAGAACCTCTCTCCCACCCCAAAACGAATCCTAATTAAGAATTCAATACAACAAAACACTTAAAACTGAGTTCCGGTTAAAACAGGTAGGTCAGGTCCCAGACCTACTGGTGTGTGAACCACTGTTTTATGTCCAGCTTCCTCACTTGAAAATGAGGAAAGAGATTTGGAGAATTTTTGTGACCGGGTTAGGAATCCTCAGAATCCTCAGATAAGACCAGAACTCTGGTCTCCTGCTAGAGTTGCCAGAGTTAGCAAATAAAAATGCAAGATACCCAGTCAAATTTGAATTACAGATTAAAAAAACAAAATTTTTTTTTAGTATTAGTATGTGCCAAATATTGCATGGGAATTACTTATATTAAAAATAATTCATTGTTTATTTGAAATTCAACTTGTATTGGGCATTCTGTATTTTACCTGTCTTCAGTCCTGGAGTCCCATTCAAGGGTGTCATGGCTATATCAATGTTGATACTACTGGTCCGCCATCTCCTTGCAGGCTCACCTTGACACAATTAACATGTTAGACATTTAATTAGGAAAGTAACCCCTGGGTGATTTTATGGACAGGAGATGTAAAATAAATTTTGCATCATATATTCATCTTTCTATTGTCTTTTTGTATACTATGTATATGTGTATACGTATTAGCTCTTCTCAGAAGAAGACATTTTTGGTTCAAGTTTGTCCCTGGACTTACACAAGATATAGAATACTTGTGAAAGTAAAGTAAAGAGCTTAAATAAAGTGCCTTACTCTGCTCTCTGCAGCAATAACTACTTTATTGAATAAGTCTCTGTTAATGGTACAGCTTGACATTTAACATTTGTCCATTTGATTTATAACTATTTTTACATGATTGCAAGGAGGCTACAGTTCAAAGCAAAAGTAGTTTAAACTGAACTTTTTTTTTGGTTTTTTTTAGCTTTGTAAGGAAATATATAGTTACTTCTAGGCAAAACTCTTATTTTATCCACCAAATCAATTTTAAATATACACAAAACACTCTCTGTCTCTATGTTCTGAATAGGGTAAAACATATATCGAGAAAAAAGAATACAGCAAATGAAATTACCAAGTTAAAAATGCGTCCGTTTGCTTATATTTTGGCCATGGATGTGGCATCAAGATTTCTAAATCAAACAATGGAGAAAAATCTACATCAATAACACAGCAAGTTGTCATGAATCATGCCAAATCCCTTGGTAATGTTCATGAAAAGTTTTAATATTAGGAGGCAAAAAACATTTTCATTTGTAATCTATTGTAATATCAGAATAGAAAGAATAATTCAGAAAGATTTCTGAAAACCTTTACTAGGAGTGGTCTTAGTAAAAATTTTCAGAAATGTTTCCGAATTATTGGTGCAGTTGTTAAGATCTTGGCTGTTAACCAAAAGGTCAGCAGTTTGAATCCACCAGCCGCTCCTTGGAAACCGAATGGGGCAGTTCTACTCTGTCCTAGTGGGTCTCTAAGAGTTGGGATTGACTTCATGACAATGGGTTTGGTTTTTATTTTCTTTTTTTTTTTTTTCATTCTGAAATTCAGCCTATCAAGATGCTTGGACGTTTCAAAGTCTTGACAACACTGATTTGAAATTTTTATTCACCCTTCTGCCTATCCCCAACCTCTAACACTTCCACTAAAATCAGACAAACACCTATACCTAACAACATGAGAAGATTATGTCACTTTATTTTAAAAATTTAGTCTAATTAGTCAGGAAGCATCAATCTCTGCCTCACAACAGAACGATACCACAGTATCAATTGTTGGCAGTTTTCACTGCAGTCCGATTGGACTTCCTGAAGCTGGGGTTAAAAGCTGGCCTCTGCAAATCAATCATACTCTCAGCAGAGAAGACTATTTCAGTGATATGAAAGCGGAAATGGAGACTATAATCTTTTGTGATTACCCTCGAGGCTGAAGTAAACACAAAAAGGAAACTCTGTGAATTGCCAATAATTTCCTGCAATGACCGACTTCCAGGAAATTCTGGTATTGCTCTTGCGCTATAACAAAATGACGGCTCCTCAGATGGTAGCTTCAATGAGCTCCGTATCTACATGTCACGATGCTACTTCAGAAGCTACTTACTCATTAAAGGGGCCAGGCTTGTAAGGCAGAGACCTCTCTCTGAAGACAATGGAGGGTCTGATTGCACAAGGGGTGATGAACTGTGTGTTACAGCCTGTCCTTCCAGAAAGTTCTTTTATAAAGAAACTTTTATAAACTGATTTAACCCTTTCATGACCAAATTATTTTATGTTTGTAATTTTTTGGTGATGTAATGTTTTTTCACTAATGCAATGCATACTGAAGCATTCAGTGTTGGTAATCTTTTGTTATGTAAAATGGTTATATTTAAATATTATGAGGTACACATATATACCAGTGGACACTGGAGGTAAGATAGGTAGAATGAGGCAGGGAAAAACCATTGTGTCTTATCAATTTTTTTTTACTGAATGAAATTTTTGCAAACATGGGGTAACACAGAAAGGTACCCTATACTGGCTGCACATAATTGCTATTTGAGCCTGCTTCTTCTTAGGGCTGCATTCTCCACGTCATCTTCTGGTCGTCCTAACAGGTAAATGATTTCCAATCTTCCGGAACCTCAAAACCAATATGAGAATACACAAGGGGAAACACCGCATAATTTCAGCCTCCTATAAAACTAAAGCTCCAAAAGGAAGTGCTGTCGTGGGAACATTGCCACTGCAATAAATTACTTCCTACTGCAAAACTCATACTTACAGCTCAGAAACCAGATCCTTCACAATTGCATGAAACATACATGCAGAATGTCAAGGACACTGTAACCTGTGCTTACACTGTATTTTGCCTAAAAATAAGTTTTTCACTTGAATATTACCTAATCCTGAAAACTGTACCTGCCCAATAACACAAAGGAAACCATAAATATCCTTACAAGGTTTATCTCGCTGGTTGGAATCCCAAATGGCAAAAAAATACAATTGGTACTTATTTGTACCTTTGGTCATGAAGTACATCAAGGATGCGTGTTTACAGCGTATTTCACCTGAAGGTAACTTCTGCACTTAAATACAGGCATACCTCGGAGATATTGGCAGGTTCTGTTCCAGACCACCGCAATAAAGCAAATTATCGAAATAAAGCCAGAGACACAAATTTTTTAGTTTCCCAGTGCATATAAAAGTAATGTTTATACTATAGTCTATTAAGCGTGCAGTAGCATTATGTCTTAAAAAAATGTACATACTTTAATTAAAAAATATTTTATTGCTAAAAAATGCTAACCATCATCTGAGCCCTCAGCAAGTTGTAATCTTTTTGTAATCTTTGTGGAGGGTCTTGCATTGATGTTGATGGCTGCTGACTGATCAGGGTGGTGGTTGCTGAAGGTTGGGGTGGCTGTGGCAATTTCTTAAAATAAGACAGCAATGAAGTCAGCCACATTGGTTGACTCTTCCTTTCATGAAGTATTTCTCTGTAGCATGCAATGCTGTTTGATAGCATTTTACCCACAGTAGAACTTCTTTCAAAATTGGAGGCAATCCTCTCAAACCCTGCTGCTGGTTTACCAACTAAGTTTATATAATATTCTAAATCCTTTGTTGTCCTTTTCAACAATGTGCACAGTATCTTTACCAGGAGTAGATTTCATCTCAAGAAACCACTTTCTTTGCTCATCCATAAGAAGCAATTCCTCATCTGTTAAAGTTTTATTATGAGATTGCAGCAATTCAGTTACATCTTCAGGCTCCACTTTTAATTCTAGTCCTCTTGCTATTTCCACCACATTTGCAGTTACTTCCTCCACTGAAGTCTTAAATCCTTCAAAGTCATCCATGAGGGTTAAAATCAACTTCTTCCAAACTCTTGTTAATGTTGATATTTTGACCTCCTCCCATGAATCATGAATGTTCTTAATGGCATCTACAATGGTGAATCCTTTTCAGAAGATTTTCAATTTACTTTGCCCAGATCCATCAGAGGAATCACCATCTATGGCAGCTATAGCCTTACAAAATCTATTTCTTAAATAATAAGACTTGAAGTCAAAATTACTCTTTGATCCATGGGTGCAGAATGGATGTTGTGTTAACAGGCATGAAAACAACATTAATCTCCTTGCATCAGAGCTGTCGGGTGACCAGGTGCATTGTCAATAAGCAGTAATATTTTGAAAGGAATCTTTTTTTCTGAGCAGTAGGTCTCAACAGTGGGCTTAAAATATTCAGTAAACCATGTTGTAAACAGATATGCTCTCATCCAGGCTTTGCTGTTCCATTTATAGATCACAGGCAGAGTAGACTTAGCATAATTCTTAAGGGCCCTAGGATTTTTGGAATGGTAAATGAGCACTGGCTTCAACTTAAAGTCATCAGCTGCATTAGCCTCTAACAAGAAAGTCAGCCTGTCCTTTGAAACTTTGAAGCCAGGCATTGACTTCTCTTCTCTAGCTCCTAAAGTCCTAGATGGCATCTTCTTCCAATATAAGGGTGTTTCATCTACATTGGAAATCTGTTGTTTAGTGTAGCCACCTTCATCAATTATCTTAGCTAGATATATATTCTGGATAACTTGCTGCAGCTTCTACATCACCACTTGCTACTTCATCTTGCACTTTTATGTTATGGAGATGGCTTTTCTCCTGAAACCTCATGAGCCAACCAAACTCTGCTAGCTTCAAACTTTTTTCCTGCAGCTTCCTCACCTCTCTCAGCCTTCACAGAATTGAAGAGAGTTAGGGCTTTGCCCTGGATTAGGCTATGGCTTAAGGGAATGTTGTGACTGGTTTGATCTTCTCTCCAGACCACTAAAACTTTCTCCATATCAGCAATAAGGCTGTTTCACTTTCTTATCATTTGCACGTTCACTGGAGTAGCCCTTTTAATTTCCTTCAAGAACTCTTCCTTTGCATTCACAACTTGGCTAACTGTTTGGTGCAAGAGGCGTAGCTTTCGGCCTGTCTTGGCTTTCGACATGTCTTCCTCACTAAGCTTAATCATTTCTAGCTTTTGATTTAAAGTGAGAGACATGCAACTCTTCCTTTCCCTTGAACACTTACAGGCTATTGTAGGGCTATTAATTGGCCTAATTTCAATACTGTCATGTCTCAGGGAATAGGGAGGCCCGAGGAGAGGGAGAGAGATGGGGGAACGGCTGGTCGGTGGAGCAGTCAGAACACACACAACATTTATCAATTAAATTCACCATCTTATATGGGTGCAGTTGTGGAATCCCAAAACAATTACAATAGTAACATCAAAGATCACTGATCACAGATCACCATAACAGGTATAATAATAATGAAATCGTCTGACACAGAGACAGAAAGTGAGCACATGCTGTTGGAAAAATGGTGCCAAAAGACTCGGTTGACATAGGGTTGTGATAAACTTTCAATTTGTAAAAAACGCAGTTATCTGTGAAACTCAATAAAGCAAAACACAACAAAACGAGGTATGTCTGTATTGTCTAATGCCAAAAGCTGCACCCTCCCAATAATACAAAGTAAACAGTAAAACTACTTATAAGCCTTATCGCGCTGTACAGCAGGCAAAAGAGACAAAAGCCAGTCTCAGGCACTCCTCTCGGCTGCAGCACCCCCTGCAATTACCTCTCAGCACAGCAACATGGCAGAAACGAACTTCCTTATGGCTTATGAAGTTACAGAAGTCCCTGCCCCGATACCAGCACGTATTATAAGCGTTACAAAAGCATACCTCCAAACCCCAGAGGTGGAAAATGTGAGTTGTAGTTATATATAAGGAGCCCTGGTGGCCCAGTGGTTAAGAGCTCAGCTGCCAACCAAAAGGTCGGCAGTTTAAATCCACCAGCCACTCCTCGGTAACCCTATGGGGCAGTTCTACTCTGTCCTATAGGGTCACTATGAGTTGGAATCCACTCGACGGCAACAGGTTTGGTTTTTGTTTTTTGGACTTGAAAGGGTTTAAAATGTACCGGTTTTAAACCTTCCGCCCCAAACCCGAGAACTCTAAAAACTGTTAGATTTCTTTGTTGTTCAATAGCTACGGAGCTATGAATATCTTAGCTTGCATAATTTTTAAAGTTTTATTTAGGCTGATATTTGTATTCTGAGAAAAAATAGTTTTCATATATATATATATATGTATGTATGTATGTATATATGTATAAACTTGTTGCCTTCGAGTCGATTCCGACTCATAGTGACCCTATTCAACAGAGTAGAACTGCCACATAAGGTTTCCAAGGAGCAGCTGGTGGATTCAAACTGTTGACCTTCTTGGTTAGCAGCCAAGCTCTTAACCACTGCACTACCAAGGCATATACTCTATATAATCCTTTAGGGTAAAATATAAAACTATCAATCCTTTTTTATAAACAGCAAACTTAGAGTTAGATGCCACTGCTCAGAACTCAAGTTAAGTGGGTCCTTCTCATATGATTGGTAATATAATTTAGAATAAAAAGGGAGGCAGGTAAGGAAAAGGGAGATAAGTAATAGCCAAAAATCCAAGGAATTTTTAGAATAAATTTCCATTATCAATACATGAAGGATAATTCAAGATATTGACTATTGTGACTGAGTTTAAAATATTTAACGGCCATTTTAATTAGTGGCAGCTTGATAGATGAGTAATGTGAAAATAAAGGTTCTATGTTTGGAAGTCAACAATATGTAAAATATATAACAGAAAACTTCATGATCTTACGTCTTGGGACTCATTGACAACATATCATAGGCACACAGTTCTCAGGGGCAAAATACCTCTGTATGTAGCCTTTAAAGTCTAAATATCCTTAAAGGTAAACAGGGAAACATGGAAGCAAACCAAACTATGTGTGGTTATTCCCAACCTCCACTCAATACCCTTTCCCCAGGCTGCTCCAAAATCAGCTACAATCCCTCTTCACTGCTTTCAGGAAGTCTAGTGATTCTGATTTTTAAGCATTTCCTACCACTATCTCATTCAGCTAACATGGAGCACCTGCTAAGTACCAGGTATGATCATTTCAGAACCGAGGTATAAATTCCTTAAACTCAAGAACTAGGTCTTAGCCATCTGTATCTCCCCGGCATCTACCTTAATCAGGATTGCTCTTATGCATAAAGCTGGCCCCAGTGATAAATATAACTTGAATTGTTTAAGGCAGTTAGTTAGGAAGGAGAGATCAAAAGGTACAGAAATATTATTAAAAAGACCAATGATATTTATAATAATAGAGCTTTGTGGTTTTAAGATTCTTTAATAAAGACGATCTTATTTAATGTTTGTGGGCATTTTAAATTATTAAAAATAGTATGGTGATAGTATATATTTATGATTTTTTACAGACTAGCACTAAATAAACTCCAGAAATTTTCTAAATTTTCAGTTAGACTTCAATTCTCCATAATTTAATAAACTCAAATTTTCATGATGTAGTGATATAGACTAGGAAGGTATTATCATTCCCTAGTTTTAAAATGAGGAAAAGTGGAGTTAAGTGAGTTTCTCAAGATTGCAGAAAATGAGTCCAGACTTGGATCTTCTGACTCCTAGTCCAGTGCTCATTCCATATATAATAGAGTGCATTGCTCTCCCCTTTCCTCCCCTTTGTCCTGGTTCCTGCTTGCTTGGTGGCATGAAGCAGGTAGAGCTGTTAGAAGCTTACTATGGAACACATCTAGTGGAGTTACTTTTCTGAGATCAGAGAGAACTCTCTAAGTGGCTTTCTGAGAGGAGGTGGGATATAACTAATGAATGACTAACTAAATAAATCAATGCCACCACCACTTCCTTTAGAACGTAAGTACTTCAAAAGTCAGAACTTCAGTATCTACCATGTGCTGTGACTATTAATAGTCACTTTAGCACCTAATATCTTCTGCTCATTGTGGAGAGTGGAGATTTTGTAGGTTTCAGTATATCCTTAGGACAACGTACCATCTTACATATGATGGAAGTTTGGTGTTTAAACAAGGAAAACAAAAAGTTAGGCTCAGACACGTGTTTTTAATTTTTGGAGAATTTCTGTGCACCTCTAAATTATTTGTAACTCATAAGCCTGTGAAAAAGATCGATGTATTTTCTACTGCGTGGCTCACATCTTTACTTGGTTCTAGAAATCGTGTTCACAATAAGAGAAAATAAGTATGAAACTGACAAGACAAATCTATCTTCTAAATAGAATGTACTGCAAAGGAGAGTTTTTCAACTTGACTTTAGGAGCTACGAGGATTTATTGGGTACTTAAAAAATACGTACCACACGAATAACCTGTGAGAAGTAGACACATTTAAATTCAGGAATGGTATGGTGGAGACCAACTCTTGCCTGTCTGACATTTAGATCTTTTTGTTTTCCCTTTTCAGTGGCAAAGGTGTCTACTTGAAGAAATGAGAAGACTGGATTATACTCTTCAATCTTCTGATCTGCAAAAAGGGTACAACTATAATACACATAGCCTATTTCATGAGTATATTAAAAGATTTAATTGTAGATTGTCTCTAACATGTTTTCTTACTATCTCTTCTGCTCATTTCTGAAGACTTACTTCAGAAACCCAAGGCGAAGATCAGAGAAATATTACATTAAAAAATCCAATGACTTCAATCATATTTTCTCAAGTTTGTTAATCAAGTTACCAAGTAAAATCTATTAAGTAAATTCCAGCATAGCTTCAGGTCTTTCAAAATTTTCTATTTTAATATCATCTTTACTAAAATGGTGTTTTTCGCCTGGTTATTGTGATTATCACATAACCTGCCTTTCTAGTCCTTTGCAGTTCGTAAATGGTGACATCACAAAAGTTGTGAGACTCTTCATCGGTGAGATACTAAGAAATATCTGTTCCAGGTACTTGTTTGAAAACAAGGTATGATTTATATAATTAATTTTTTCCATCTTATTTCAAGCATTAGTACATAAATAGGAAGATAAGAAAACCTAAACTGAAAGCTAAATATGTAAAAAAAAGTTTTTTTTCCCCAAGATTCCTACTGACCCCACAAAGATGCTGAAACTTCACAGATTGCTAAACAGCACTCCAATTCATCTTTAGTATCCTGAATGGCAACTATAAAAGTTCAAGGACTAGAAGGAATATTTCAAAGCATGGTGTGTCCCCTCCCTCACCCAGCAAAGGACTTGAGACTTAACTCTGAACACCAGAGTCTAGTGGGAGTGGGGGGAAAGGGTCTGTACTATTGTATGGATTCCCAAGCATTTGATAAAGGTTTCTCAGGGAACACCACCATCAACTAATGTTTATAGAGCAACCAATTTAGAAATACTTTTTCTAGAACTGAGGGAATGTTTTGTACAATAATATTTTGTTACATTTTTATCTTTATTAAGCTCTCCTACATCACCACAGCCACATAAAGGCTTAGTCACTGAGAGAAGCTAAGAACAGGGTTGTTGTTAGTTTCTTTTGCTTTTTTAATTAACTGGAGATTTGTTAAGAATATTAGCTAAGATAAAAATTTTAAAAAGAGGGCCTGACATAGACACTTTTTCCAAGTTGACTCTACTCTTAAAAAATGCTGACCTGGGACAATGCCAAGACTGAAGACCTGTCTTGCCAGAAAATCTGATGTACCCTCCAAGTACACATAATCCTTGAAACTCTAGCACTGAAGAGGAGGCCCCAGAGCCATGTGAGGTTGAGACTAGGATAATGAAAGGGACACGCAAGAGGACATAGCATGGGGTGACTGCAGATGCCCCTTTTCATAGGCTCCTGAAACCCTGTGTTCCCTTACCCCACATGGCCTGTTGAGGTCTTCAGATGACCTTTCTCGGCAGCTATTATCAACTGAATTGATTATTCAGTATGAGCAGAATCTTCTCTTATGTTATAGCGAATTATACAAGAGGAGGAAGCAATTCCTATCAGACAGTGAGCAGCTTGTCACTATAATCCTCCCTTAGTACAATGACTGGCACATATAGACATTCAGCAAGCGGTTGTTGAATGGATGACTTTTTCTAGATGCCCTGACCTAATGATTTAATTAGGGAGAGAGAACAAATATGGCCACATATTATGCAAACAAACATACATATATACATAAGGTATACCATACCATATAAATACTTTCTATATAGTCTAAAATTCAAGAGCGAGTTGGGAAAAGGAAGATTTGAACACCAAGTCTTCATTAGCTTAATCTTGAGGCTTCTGAGTAAGGTAAGGGATGTCGGCTAAACTTACAAAGGACATGTTTGTGGTTTGACGGGGAGAGCGGGACAATAGTGCAGATGGTCGCTATGTGGTTTTTTTCTCCCAATGATCATATTTACATAATTTTTATTTCTATCATATTTAATTGGGATACAAAATTTTCTAGGCAAAAAAATCTATGCTTATATATTTATACAAAATCCTCATTTGTTCTGTACCACATGTCAAAGATTTACTATAACCATATTTTTCTAATGATCTGGGGAATGTTGCTGTTGACTTCTGTAAAACCAATAACAGATCTCATCCTTTTCCCTCCTCAACTGAATTTGAGTAGCCATGGAAAATTTCACCTTGGCATTTTTTAACACTGTATATTTCTTTAGGACATATAAATAATATGACCCTTCAATGTATTTTAAAGCACATTAACAAAAAATAAAAATTCAACCATATTTTCGTTTCATTTGACTGGGATAAGTGTGACATTTCAAGTAGAATTGGCTGGACATACTAATATCCTAAGAAATATGGAACATACAACTTTTTAATGATAGCAAAACACTATTAAGATGAAAAAAAAAAAGAAGACTCAAAGGGTAAAAATTCAAATTTGGGTTGTATTATCACAGGTAAAGTATTCTAAAAATGTGTACTACTTAAAGAAAAATATTAAAATAAAAGAAAAATACTTACTCAAATATTTTTTCAAAAAGGATTTCAGTAGATTGATAAAGGTATTAAAGGCAAGTAAACGTAACTAAATGTCTTAGCTTACTTCAGGTTTCCTTGCAATATCACCTCATGAGAAACATGACATGAATTAACAACAAAGAAGTTGTGATTTTGACAATAACTAAATGAATGCTGTGATGCATCTCTCTTTCTCACATATAACTTAGCATAGAACAGGCACCGATTCTATTCTGGAATTTCTGTCTTTTGGACCTGTTCGATAAATATATTACTATTTCTACTATAAGAAAGAAAAAATTCAAATATTCATTGATATTGCCCAACTATAAATGACCCAGAATCTCAAAGGGTCTAAAATGATAAAATAAATCATAAACATGTAGATCATTTCACAGCTTGTCCTGGATGATCCAAAGAATCTACAATGATTTGGGACGTGAGACTTTAGAAGTGCTCTCTGTTCTGTTCCACATATTTGTTCATGTGTCAGGGAGAAATAATTTCAAGGTAGGTAGTAAAAATCAGATTTTTTTTCACAAAAACAAGATTGTTGAGCCCCTTGCAACAAAGCAGCAGTGACCTCCACTGTGCTCATTCTTTCCTGGAGCAGTTGCAAATACATGGCAGGACTCAGGAAGACATTTCAAATAAATAGGCACGTAATATACTTGTCAGTCGGCAAGAAACTGACAGGTGACCGTGGTCCCGAGGCGGCCCCTGATTCAAGCTATAGCTCTGGAGACTCACACTGATTCATCTGTGCACGTACACAATATACGGCTGTTAAAAAGAAACTTGTTAACAAACACATCGCATAAGCTGGTATGTGTGTGGGTGTATCTTCTAAATGGATTTATTTTATATTAAGTAAATATTATCCATCTTGGTAAGTATGCAATTTATTTCAATTCTAAAAAAGTCTCTTCTTAAGCAGAATAAAATACCAGGTATTATCCCAGTTGTTTGTGAACAAAGATAAAAATCGGCTTCACAGTAAAGGAGGCTGATTCTAATGTATATATTTTGGCAGTGCCCAAAACATTATGTATAATAATTAAAGGATGACCATGGAGTATTTGGCAAACATAAAGAAAAGTGAATAACAAAATAATGAAAAATAGCTCTATTCAGATGCAAAAAAATCATTTTTCTGGCCTTTCTTGACAACTATATTCAAAGTTTGGTAACAATTAGTTTTCACTTTGCCTGTGTTTATTGGTTTTTCTTACCGTGCCTTTTTCTAGTTATTCTATGTCTTCTAAGATTCTTGGGCACAAATTTATCTTTACTTTATTTCCTTTGCTTATCCTCTTCTCCAACCCAGTACTATTTTGTGTACATAGTATATCTTCAGTAACTAAAAACTTTGATTTTTAACTAAATGCTCCTAAGACTAGGGCCTAGGACAAGGAATATAGTAGATACTTGCCATATTCTCCACATCAACCACACACATAATGCTGGAAACTAAAGCTGGAGAAAAGTTTATAACTAGCCATTGTCTTTATATTTAAAAAAAGGTGACATTTCTCAGGAAAATAAAAGTAAATATTGGTATTCCCTTTGCTAGACGAGGGAAGCATAAACATTGAAAACCGAGGTATTGGAGTCCTTCCCTCTCTTCCTTTCAAGAGTTTTATTGAGCACCTGTGCCAGACACCAAGCATATAAAAAATAAATAAGATATAGTCCCTGTCCTCAGGATCTGTCATTCTAGTGAGGAAGATACTGAGTTAATTAGACTGTGTTCTGACAACTGCTATAATCCAGGTAATCTAGGGGTACCTTGGAAACAGAGGATGGGCACTTAAATCAGCCTGGAAGAGTCACAGATGACTTTGTGTGAAGGAAGTGATATCTAAGTTGAGCCCTGACTGACAAATAGTTGAAGGTGAGGTAGCAGTGATGAAAGTCGGGAGCCAGGCAGGCTTTAATATAAAGGCTGGATCTTTAAACCTTTGTGTTTGGGTTTGGATAGTTTGTTGACGGCAAGTGACTCAGAACCCCCTACTCCCCGCCAAAGTACAACTGAACACGGAGACAACATCATCATTCTCTAGTTGTGTTTCCTGGACATACAGCCCATCAAAAATTATCAAAAATCCAAACTCCATCTTTCCCATCACATCTCTTCCTAACTCTACTTGGACAGGGTCTCAAATTATTTGCTTATTCTTCATTAAAACACTAAGAGAGATTTTGTCAGTTGTGGAGTTTATGGTAAGACAACCACTAAATGAAAGCCGTGATGCAAGTCTCTTCATTGCAAATAACTTAGCAGAGAACAGTCGTGGATTCTATTTTACAATATTACAGAATCCCATTTCGTGTTATCTTTCTCATGCAACATTATTATACTTCACTATAAAAAAAGGAGGAAACTACTTTTAAAAATCCACTTAAAATAGCAAAATTTCAAACTTCAAGAACTTCCAACTACGGCCTCAGAATATAGTGTTTTCATTCTTCTGACAATAATTATGAGATTAAAATAGACCTCATTTCTTATATTTATTAACATTAGTCTTGGTTAAAAATGAAGTGGTGTGGTGGCATTCACCTTGGTTCTCAAAGACCACGTAGATTATTGAGTACTTTTAAAATGTGCCAATAAGAAATTATAGCTGTTTTAAAAAATATATTCTGCTGTATAGACATCGTTTGTAGAAGTTTGTTTTACACATTCAAAAACTTCCTTCCTCTTTCTGTTAAATGATTCTGCTGAAAACTGTCTATCATGCTTCCAGAAAAGAGCACAAAAGATTTCTGACGGAGCTTTGTTCACACTGAACGAGGCGGGAGGTGGTGTGGGCCAAAAAAGTGAAGGATGCTGAAGAGCCAGAACATGAGTTCTGAGGTTAGAAGATTCCAATTCGAGTCTCAGTTCTTCCTTTACTAATTTTCCTCACCCTCACCTACACAATAGGAATAATAATCATTACCTACTAAAATGTTCTGAGGCCTGAGTCCTTTGAAGGATGTAAAACATCACATATATACAATAATGTACTATACTTAATTGAAGTGATGTATGATAATGTTTTCCTAGGAAAATATGGACAATGGCTTTTATGAAACTGCCCTAGGAAATCTATTGGGTGAGTTGGATGCTTGAATGGAAAAGCCTATAATAAAAGGATTAGAGTAATTTAAACTGCAACTCACAGTGAAAAATCATAAGTAGGCCACTCATCCTATATATTTCTCTCTTTACAATAGAGGGTCCCTCTTGAAATGACTTAATTTTTAGTATATTACTAGAAGGGCTCTCTTTCTTTCTAGCAAATATCCTGGACATAACATAGAGAGGGTAAAATAAATACCTCATGTAATTCTTTGCTACATTCTTCACCTCAACCAAACAGTATTTTCATCTGAAAATTGAAAGTTTGCTTTCTTCCGAAAAGGGAAAAAAAATGAACTTGCATTAATAGCATTATTCTTTGAGTTTTCTCAAATATATCATAAGATTAATTGTTATGCATAACAAACAAAAAAGGCATATTACTGCATCTGTAAGCACTGCACAATATTAATAAGCCATTACAAAAACCATATTTTTACCTTAAAAATTATTAAAGTATCGTATCCATTTTTTACAACCCTTAAAATCAGAGAATCATACGTAGACATTTTAATAACTGAAAAAAGTGAGTTACAGAGTAGTGGTAATCATGTGACTGCAGCTGTGAAAAGACAACTGTGATTGGCTACCTATGTAAGTATGTACATAGTGAACTTCTAGAAGGGGGCTGGAAGGATACATACCAGCTGCTGACAGCACGTGCCTCTAGGGAAGGAAGTAAGAATGTGTGCAGGGTCAGGGATGATGACTTTCTCATTCTGTCTTGAGTGCTAATGTTTTATTTGAATCTTTGGGAATAAGTACCCGTGTATTACTTGTGTTTTTTTAAAAAGAATAAATACACAGAGATGACCACAATAGGAGTCAGTTATGTCTACCACACCATCAGTGCTGCTTCCTGACAGTGACTGGACTTCTGCAGTGGCCACGAATGCTGTCTTCCAAATGTACATGAATCAAAATAATAACACCTAGTAAACATTCTAAGAAGTACAGTTTACTTCAGTTATGGTTGGAATACACCACATGTGTTTCAACAGAGGCATGCTTGAGTTCTAGCTCTCTGAAATGGCATGATGTGGTGCTTTGGGAAGGTCACTCCTGGTGGATTAATGTGACCAGGGCAGGCGTGATTTATCTTAGTGAGACACTCCACTGCACTAGAAATGATGCTCACCTTTTTATCCCTCCTTCCATTTTTAACTGTTTGACTTGTCTCTGAAAAACCCAAAGACAAAAACATTCAACTGTGTACTTGCTAAAAAAAGGCTAGTGCTCTTTAAAAAGTTGGCTGATCCACTATCCCCTCATTACCTTACAACGCTAAGCCAGGACAGAAAGCCTGTCAGCAGATTTTATTTACAACCCTTGAGGAAAAATCCTCTTGCTGTTTTCACTTCATACAGAAGATGTCTGCAAAAGGATACATTTGGCACTACTTCAGATGCTCACTGCCTGGTAGTGTTGATAATGCAATTCTTTTTTTGATTACGGCAGCATCTATAATGCTGTATCACTCATGTATCACATCATGCCCAAACGGACTGTATTTATTGACTGAACAGACATAATTCATGCAATTGACAGAACTGTTTAACCTTTTCCCTTACTATAAGCTTAGAATCTGGCTGCAGACTGCTTTTATGTTGAATTCTATTGTTGAAAGATGCCACGCTCCACTTGGCAAACCTACAAAATGTTCTTTATTCAAATAAAAGAAGGTCATTTGATTTGAATGAAGGAGATTGGTAATTATAGGCAATTCATTAATATTTATCATGTGTTTTAAAGGGGATGTCAAAGTATCATGCAGACAACTTATACGTAGATTTAAAATGAGTGTTTTCTTTTTGCTAACAGAGTCAGATTCACATGATCTACAAAAGCCTCCAAATAAAAATTCTGTTTGTGTAAGAGTCACATTTTATCTAAAATAGCTCCCAAATAAAAATGTACCCAGGGAGATAAAGCCTATAGGCGTTTTTTTTTTCTCTTTCTGGTAGTAGGGAAAAATCAATGTGGCTTGATACCTCTAAATTGTGTTCTTCAGCGTGTAAACAGCATCCCAGAAATTATATAGATTCTCAAGCTACTAAAAAGTCTATCAAAATCACACAGAACAACAGGTAAAAAGTCAGTTGAGGAAATATTTATAAAATAAATATGTTGGCTATTGTTTGGACTAACTCCCATGGGTGAAGCATTATTTTCTGTCGCACAGCTGAGCAGTGTAACCAATACATGGTCTAAAATTACACACTTTGGAAACAGGCTACATCTATTGCCTATATGCAACTGTAATGAAAGAAAGAGACTGAGGAGGGCACAAATAAAATTAAAATGCATTTACTCACTGTGTTAAAATTTGGAAAGAGCCCAACAGCAGAACTACTGTCCACTGGGAAAGACATAAATGGTTTGATATCCAGTGAAGGCTGCATCATCAAGGTAGGTGTGCGCACAAGAGCAGGAAGGGTAGTAGTGTGGCATGTACTGCCTGCCAAGAACAAAACAAAAATGAATTCAATATCTTGTTCACACCCATCTCCCTCTCAAACCTACGGTGCCAAAACAAGACAGCTGAGCTGCAACCTGCAAGCAAGAGAGTCACACGTGAAGTAAGCAAATGGCGCAGCAGGAGTAAATACAATTAAAAAGGATCTTCTTCCTCATTGTCTAAGACAGCCATGCAGAACGTTTCCCTGTGGCAAGGGTCAGGGCTACACAGATTGCTGAGACACAAGTGCACAGATCCTACAGTAGGTGGGGCAGTATGAGGACGTCCTGTTGTCTGACCCATTGCCTTTGACCAACCAAAAACACAGGAGCAGAAAGGGAGCAGACTCTAGAAGCCAGATGCTCTTTCCCATTCAGTTACTGAATGGCTAGTAGGCATGTTTTATGCAAATCAGAGATAAGTATTGGGTTTTTACATGGCGAAGAAACCTTAGATTCTTATAGTTACTGTCTGCTCCCAAGAAAGCTATGACTCGAACAATTTATTTTCTACAAAAACACACTGAAAGTTGCCCTTAGTTTGTGGGAAGTAGGTAGTCTAGACATTAAATAGTTACAGAACGTAAAAGGGTTGATTATGGCCTGGTTGGGGGCAGGGTATTGGGAGATAAGGAAGGTTTGAGACAGGAACTCAAATTTTTGTCTTC
Organism: Trichechus manatus latirostris; assembly: GCF_000243295.1. Classification (NCBI taxonomy): domain Eukaryota; kingdom Metazoa; phylum Chordata; class Mammalia; order Sirenia; family Trichechidae; genus Trichechus; species Trichechus manatus. Next base: position 4,753,366 of record NW_004443973.1, on the reverse strand, counting down.
CACTTTTATTGCTAACCAACTTTGTATTATTAGAGGAAACTATTCCTTTTAACAGTTAGATTAAACGTCACCTCTTTTAGGTATTTGGTTTAACCCACGGGTAGGAAGTTTAAAACACTCTTCAGTAACAAGCATTCTTTTTTAACCTATAGCCTCCGGGAGAGAGGTTCTAGCCTGCCTTCTTTTGTTTGTTTGTTTTTTTAACTATAACAGCTTTATTGAGATATAATTCATACACCATACAATTCACCCATTTAAAGTGTACAATTCAGTGGTTTTTAGTACATTCACAGAGTTGAGCAACCATCACCGCAATCAATTTTAGAATATTTCACCGCCCCTAAAAGAAACCCTGCACCCAGCAGTAGTCATTCTCCATTTCCTCCTAACCTGCCTATCCTCTGTTAACCACTATTCTACTTTCTGTCTCTACAGACTTGCCTATTCTGGACATTTCATTTAAATGGAATCACACAATATGTGGTGCCCGGCATCTTTCACTCAGCATAATGCTTTCGAGGTTCATCCATGCTATATATCAGTACTCATAGCTTTTTATTGCTGAATGATATTCTGTTACATGGATAGACCACATTTTTTAAATCAATTCATCAGTTGATGAGCATTTGTGTTGTTTCCACTTTTTGGTTATTATTAATACTGCTGATACGAGCATTCATGCGCAAGTTTTGGGGTGAACATGTTTTCATTTCGCTTGAGTATATACCTAAAAGTGAAATTGTTAGGTTATATGGTAACCCTATGGTTTAATCTTTTGAGGATGTGCCAGACTGTTTTTCAAAGCAGCTGAACTATTTTACATTAACACCCATAGTGCATGAGAGTTTAAATTTTTCCTGGTATGACTATATAGGACCACACAATAATTATATGCCTAAAATCCCCTACTGACTTCAAGGAGAATTGAGCAGTATGGGAAAATGCTTCAACGATGAAAATTTCCACCAGTCTTCATACACAGTAACCCAGATCATTAAAATCATTAAAATTTCTATTTATAGTTGCTGTTGTTGCTGTGTACCGTTGAGTCGATTTTGACTCATAGCAACCCTATAGGACACAGCATAATTGCCCCATGGGGTTTCCAAGGAGTGGCTGGTGGATTAGAACTGCCAACCTTTTGGTTAGCAGTCTGAGCTCTTAATCACTTCACCATCACCAGGGCTCCATATATATGTGTGTGTGTGTGTGTGTGTGTATACACACATATACACATATATACACATGTATACATATATATGATGTATGTACATATATATATATTTTTTGTGGTAATGAATTTCTTTAATAAGCCCTGCACAGTATTTCAAGTCATTCCAGAGCATTAGGGGCAATAGTGCTTAATGGACTATCATACCTCATTTACACTGATCCTAAAAATGGAAAAAGAGAGAAGGACACCTGAAGCATTGATCTGTAACTGCAAATCTTTTGGTCAGCTGCAACCATTAGCAAATATAGGGTAAGACTCAGCAAAAAGAGAATTGGCCAAAAGTATAGATCAAAGGGTCTAGAGGGTCGCTATGAGTTGGAATTGACTCCACGGCAACAGGCAAATAGATCAAAGAGTAATGTTTTTTTTCCCCCTGATGCCAAAGTCAACACTCTGATCTGTCTGGCATTCACATAACCACCTTGTATTTAATTACACATTGCTCCCCTAAATAGGTACCTTGACATTCATTGCTAACTTCAGTGCCCATAGATCAAAGATGATGTATCATTTCCATATCGCAAATGTTTGCAAATCATGTATTAAAAATATTCATTTTAAAACCTTTCCTTTAAAAATCTTAGCTAAATTGGAAAACAGATATTTTTATATTATACCAACTGCCTTTTGCAATTTATTATTACAATTATTAAAAGTCTAAAACATAAAGATTAATTATAAAGAATCATTCTACCTAAAGTTGCCTGATGAATACATTTATAATTATTTTGCCATTGTGGGTCTCCCGAAGGGAAGCAAAGTTCTTTCTCTACGCCTACTATGGTGGCTCTGATAACACTGTGTAATACATGGTCCCCGAGGGCCTGGCAACAGTCACTTTGTACAAACAAACTCAAATCAAATAGAATGTAACATGGAACTTGACAAACAGATTACTCCATCAACAAAGGTCAGAATGCACAATGATTCTCCCTTACCCAATCAAATCTTTATATGCTAATAAAGACAAGGCCTGAGAACTACTTAGCTGCCACCACTCATTAGCATAAAAAACTTAGCAGCTGTTTACCATTTCATTAGCATTTTAATGACAGACAATTTGCCATGTTAAACACAGATTGTTTTAAAGTACTGGTAGATCTTCTGAATAAACTATTCTTTCAATTCCCGCACCTCAACCTTACTGTTTTCACTTTTAAAACCGGCTTTTTAATATTGATTTTCCAACACTGCTTGCTGCAAAGGAGGCATTTACAAATGAAAAACTGGGATAAAGTCCATTTTTTGGCACATGTTAGTTTGTGCTTTGATCCCTCAGACATCTTATTCCAGATTTTGTTGCTGCTGCTGCTGTGTGCCCTTGAGTCCATTCTGACTCGGAGCAACCCTATAAAACAGAGTAGAACTGCCCCATAGGGTTTTCCCTTTGCCTCAGGAAGCCCTTAAGTCAATAGGGGACACAAGCAGGAGCTTGGCCAAATCCATTGCATCTTGCAGGAAAAGGCTTCATTTCTCTAAAATGCAAGGACTTGTTGAGAAAAAAAAGTTGAAAATACACTGAACAGGAATTTGAAGGCAAAAGGAGGTATAATACACCCTTTACACTGCTGTTCTCATGGGGCAGAACCAACCTTTGTCTTCCATATGAAGTATTTGGCAATATTATGGAAGATACCTCCTGCATGTAGTTCTGTTTCAGAGCAAAAGATACAATCTGCTATATATCATAATAAATCAAGTCATAATAGTTTCACCTCATATTATAATAAGGCTTTTTATACCATCTAATATATATATATTTATCAAACTCCCTGTACCAAAATTAAATATATATATACAAGAATACACACTCCAATGATTTAATAGCCACCCTTCTCACTGTGGAAATTCCACATATTCATATATTCTCCCATAAGAATGTAATTAATCTTCTCCCACAAATTTCATTTTGATAATAAAAAGCAAGCTGTATTCATCTACAGCTATAAAACTAACAATATGTGAAAGACTACTCACCACTATAATTATAAAGAAAACTACTATTTCAGCCAACTGCCTCTGTTAACGTAATAAGTCCCTTATTTTGTCAATGGATTATGTCATAATCCATCACAATAAAACCTGATTTGGGGGTCAGGTGACACTTGAAATTATTGCCTTAGTCTTAGACCTTTAGAAATATGATCTTCAAGGTTCATTTAGGTTTATGGGTTTGAGGCTTCCTAATGGTTCTTCTTTAAGTACTAAAACAGAAACAAACAAAACACTTCATTCTTAAAGGGGAGGGTCCACTGAAACCATAGAAAATCTGTATGGAGAAGAATTTTCAGAATAAAGTTAAATCTATAGCTATTCTATATTCTGCAAAAGTCGTCTTTTCTTCTGCTGTTATTTCGTATGTCCCTTTCAGTGGGTGCTGAAATAAATAAAGCAATATATTATAAAAATCTATCATGGGCAAGAATGGTTGTACAACTTGAAAAATGTAATCAATGTCACTGAACTGTACAGGTATAAATTGTTGAACTGCTATAGGTTGACTTGTATATATTTTTACCATAATTAAAAAAAAAAAAATCTATCATGGGGAGGCAATGTCAATTATAAACCAAACCAAACCTGTTGCCATCGAGTTGGTTCCAACTCATAGTGGCCCTACAGGAAAGAGCAGAATTGCTCCATAGGGTTTCCAATTTTGTAATCTTTGCGGGAGCCGATCGCCACATCTTTCTCCTGTGGAGCGGGTGGTGGGTTCAAACGGCCGACCTTTCGGTTAGCAGCCAAGCTCTTACCACTGTGCCACCAAGGCTCCTTAAATGTCAATTATAGAACTCCTAAAATTTCTTTAAGGAAATAAAATGAATAACAGCATTTCAGATTTTCTGCTAAACTCAGTATTCTCCTTTTACTGCTTTGTCAGCTGTGTTGGTCCTCGTACTTTCCTTCTTCCCAGGACAATCAGAAGCCGAGCATCACCTCTGCCCCTTCTCTAACTAATCATAACCACTTTTTCATCAGTCTGCCATGTGAGGAAAACAAATTTCCCAAGAGACAATCAATCTTGGCCGCTAGGAGGTAGCTATGAGAATAGAGGATGTGACTGAATAAAGGTTTTTCTTCTGAAAAGGCCACACAATAATAATGCCAGAGATAACATTTTTATAGCTCATACTATGCTCCAAGCACTACACTAAGCATATTACATATGTATATACATATATATACACACACATACACATGTTTATAAATAAGTATGTATACATACATATACCCATTTAATTCTCACAATAGCCTCATTTTACCGATGGGAAAGTAAGTCACAGGGAGGTTAAGCACCTTGCCCAACTTCATACAACTTGTACGTGGAGAAGCCAGGATTCAAACCTAGGCTATTTGATTGCTAAATTCTGCTCTTAACTACTATGCTATGCCTACCAAATTGTACAGCTGGAAAACAGTGCAGCTATACAGACACATTCTCTAGCTGTAGACAGGAGCATTTTATCATCAAACTAAAAGATTTACAATGTTGAACCTTCTAAAAACTCATTACCAAAGAGTTGATTCTGACCTATAGTGACCCTACAGGACAGTAGAACTGTCCCATAAGGTTTCCAAGGCTGTAAATCTTTACAGAAGCTGACCGCCACCTCTTTCTCCCATGGAGCGGCTAGTGGTTTTGAACCACCAACCTTTTGGTTAGCGGCCGAATGCTTAACCCGTGTGCCATGAGGGCTCCTCTTTGAACCTTCTAGCAGGAACAACTTGCATCTGGGAACTAGTTGAAACTTTTATTAGACAGTAATATAGTGTTCGATACTGATAAGATTAAATATATTAAAATAGATAAGATTTTTTAAATGCTCTAGAAGACTTGTTTCTATAATATATGTATCTAAAAATAATCTCCAAATAAGATAATTTAATTCAATAAATACTTATGGGGCCTGACAGCTACAGGGACTACAGACTGATAGTCAGACAGAATTGATTTTACTTTTTCAGAGAAGATACAAACAACTACTATCACTTAGTGAGATTCTAGTCTGTGCCAGGTACTGTATTAAGTGATTTGTGTATCTTATTTTATTATAATGCTATGAGGTTTGTATTATTGTCCTCATTTTACAGAGGAGAAACCTGAGGCTTAGAGAGATTAAGATCACTCAGCATGTGGTAGGGCCTGGGTCCAAATTCCTGTTTGTCTGACTCTAAAGCCCATGCCATCATTCCACAGAGTAGGTTATGTGCAAAGTTGTCACATGAAAAAGATTCTGTCACCAAATACATTTAGACAAGGCTGGCTTCGGCAAAGTTTAAAAGGGTTCTTTTCTACATCTCTGAGGTTCTAATATCTATAAGGCACTGTGAATGTTCAGGTAGACATAATTTCTCTCCCCAATTTTTCTGAATATGGAATCAATACTTCTTTTTTTTCATAGAGAATCTAGGATGGCCAGAGCTCTGTAGCATTCCCTTTGGGCAACACTGTTCTACATACATAGTGGCTAGAAGCACCAACTCAGAAGACAGATAGCTGATGACTTCCCAGCCTATCACTTTCTTGTTGTACAACCTCAGACAAGTAATTTTACTTCTTTATGCCTTTATTTTTATTTTTTGTAAAATGGGAGAAGTACGAATACCTACATCGTAGGACTGTTAGGAGAACTAATAGAGATTTTCCTGTGCAAAGTGCTTAACCCTGTGCCTGACACATCATAAGTGTTCAATAAAATGCAATTACTGTGGTTACTAACAACTCCTGCTCTTCTCACACTATACCACATCCTTGGGGAGCATGAATAGTTAAACATATTAATACTCATGATAAAAGGCAGGGTATGTCAAGGGCCATAAAAGAGGTATCAACAAAATGTTAAGGAGGTTCAAGAAACAAAAATTACACCTGGTTAGGATTTGGGTTCATAAATGTTTTTATAGAGGAGATCTCTCTTGAAATAAGCCTTGAAGAATGGTTAGTGTTTTGAGAGGTAAAGATGGGAAAATGATATGCTGGGTGGAGGGAACTGCATGAGCAAAAAGCATAGAGAAGATGGAACACATCAAAATTCAAAACTTTTTTAGGCACTCAAGTTCTCCTCAGGGTTTCTTGATTAGAAAATATTAGTCAATTGGTCACTCCTAGATCACCTGCTTCAAACACAGAATTTAAATAAAGAAGGTAAAACAACAAAGAGAAAAACATAGAACATCTTTGTGACCTTGGAGTAGGCAAAGATTTCTTAAGCAAGAAACAGAAGATACTAATCATAAAAAAGAAAACAATTGATGAATATACTCTATTAAGAATAAGAAAGTAGGAATAAGATGCCATTAAGGGAATGAGAAGGCAACCCACTAAGTGGGAGATGATATTCACAATACGTATATTTTGACAAAGAACTTGAATCCAGAATAAATAACTGGTACAAGTCAAAAGAAAAAGACACATAATGCAACAAGAAAATGGACAAAAGATTTGAACAGACACTTCACAAAAGAGAATATATAAATGGCCAATAAACATACCAAAAAAAAAAAATGCTTAACTGCATTACTCATCAGGGATATGTAAATTAGAACGACACCCACCAGAAAGGCTAAAATGAAGACAGACGAATATTATCAAGTGTTGGCAATGAAATGGAGCAACTATCACTCTGATACTGAAGTGTAACTGATACAACTACTTGGAAAAATTATTTGGCTACATCTACTAAAGCTAATATATGCAGCCCTAAGACCCAGCAACTCCACTTCTTTATGTATATCTAACAGAAATAATATGTTCTAGAATGTTCATATCAATACTATTTATAATAGCCTCAAACTGGAAATCACCCAGTTACTCAATAATTGTCATACCTTCACACAACAAAACATTCGCACAATAGAATACAGCAATGAGAATGAATGATATATAATTACATGCAACAACAAGCAGACCTTGCAAATATAATGTTGAGCAAAAGAACTAGAATAAAGGAGTACGTACTATATGATGCCATTTATATACAATACAAAACCAGGTGAAGTTAATCCATGCTGTTGGGGTAGTGGCTATCCTCGTAGCAGGGTATGGTAGGGTAGAGGGTGGAATGACTGGAAGGGAGTATGAGAGGGACTTCTAGGATGCTGGAAAAGTTCTTTTTTTAAAATCTGGTTGCCAATTGCACAGGTATGTTCAGCTGGTGAAATTCATTCAACTGTATGCTTGCGTGCATTTTTCTGTATATATATGTCAACAGAAATTTTTGACAAGTAACGTGTTCCATGCTATTAATTTTAGTAAAATGTTATTAAAAATACAAACTTCCCCAGTAAGAATAACATCTTCAAATACTGACAACTTTCTATATTTTTAGGATGAATGTAATGTTTTTGTAAGTTTTTCCACTGGCAGCTTGATTTTGCTCAAAATGATTTGTGAGCAAATAAAAGTTCTCTTTAATGCTGATGCTTCTTTGCTGAATTTAGGAAGCAGATGGAGAATACCAATATATCCCAGTGATGCCAGGGAGAAAATTGTGTATCTAGAACTCTGAGTCTATAAAATCTTAACAATTGGCAGTTCTGGGCCTGAATCTCCCCTGGGGCAGCTCAGGGTCCCCTCCAAAGGACTCCAGCAGCAGCCACCACAGCAGCATCCTGGCAAAATGTTGCCCTGAAAAATAAATCCTTCTGAGCACCACACTGAAGTTTATAAGCAATAATGAAGTGTTGCATCATAAAACAGCAGTGAAGCCATCATGATAGATTTTAAGCCACCATGTCCGTTGGGTTTAGTAGTAATATGCCAGCTTTTGCAAAAAGGTGAATCTTTCAGTAAGATGCAATGAATGGCTTTTCAGATGCTGTGGTACTAGAATATATCCAGCCAAGTGGTGATTCATTTATGCCTGGAGATTTTGTGTATATACCGAGTTTCTTGTACTTAAATGTAGAAAAAAATGATTAATATTTATTTACTATACGTTGCTGTTGTTGTTAGGTGCCGTTGAGTCGGTTCCAACTCATAGTGACACCATGTACAAAAGAATGAAACACTGCTCAATCCTACGTCATCCTTACAATTGTTGCCATGCTTGAGCCCATCGGTGCAGCCACTGTGTCAATCCATCTTGTTGCGGGTCTTCCTCTTTTTAGCAAACCTTATACCAAGCATGATGTCCTTCTCCAGGGACTGGTCCCTCTTGATAACTTGTCCAAAGTAAGTGAGAGTAAGTCTTGCCATTCTTGCTTCTAAAGAGCATTCTGGCTGTACTTCTTCCAAAACAGATTTGTTCATTTTTTTGGCAGTTCATGGTATATTCTACATTCTTCACCAACACCATAATTCAAAGGCATCAATTCTTCTTTGGTCTTCCTTATTCATTGTCCAGCTTTCACATGCATATGAGGAGACTGAAAATACCATGGCTTGGGTCAGGAGCACCTTAGTCCTCGGAGTGACATCTTTACTTTTTAATACTTTAAAGAGGTCTTTTGCAGCAGATTTGCCCAATGCAATACGTCATTCGATTTCTTGAGTGCTGCTACCGTGGGGTTTGATTGTGGATCCAAGTAAAATGAAATTCGTGACAACTTCAATCTTTTCTCTGTTTATCATGATGTTATTTATTGGTCCAGTTGTGAGGATTTTTGTTTTCTTTATGTTGAGGTGTAATTCATACTGAAGGCTGTAGTCTTTAAACTTCACCAGTACGTGCTTCAAGTCCTCTTCACTTTCAGCAAGCAAAGTGGTGTCATCTGAATATCACAGGTTGTTAAAGAGTCTTCCACCAATCCTGATGCCACATTCTTCTTCATATAGTCCCGTTTCTTGGATTATTTGCTTAGCATACAGATTGAATAGGTATGGGGAAAGGATACAACCCTGCCACACATCTTTCTGAATTTTAAACTACACATTATCCCTTTGTTCTGTTCAAACAAATGCCTCTTGGTCTATGTACAGGTTCCTCGTGAGCACAATTAAGTGTTCTGGAATTCCCATTCTTTGCAATGTTATCCATAATTTGTTATGATCCACACAGTCGAATGCCTTTGCATAATCAATAAAACACAGGTAAACATCTTTCTGGTATTCTCTGCTTTCAGCCAAGATTCATCTGACATCAGCAATGGCATCCTTTGTGTTCACATCCTCTTCTAAATCCAGCTTGAATTTCTGGCCATTCCCCGTTGATGTACTGCTGCAACCATTTTTGAATTATCTTCAGTAGAAGTTTACTTGCATGTGATATTAATGATATCATTCATTAATTTCCACTTTCTGTTGGATCACCTTTCTTTGGAATGGCACAAATATGGAACTCTTCCAGTAGGCTGGAGCCCTGGTTCCATAGTGGTTAAGAGCCAGGCTGCGAACCAAAAGGTTGGCAGTTGGAATCCACCAGCTGCTCCTTGGAAACTCTATGGGGCAGTTCTACTCTATCCTATAGGGTCACTATGAGTCAGAATCAACTCGATGGCAATGGGTTTGGTTTTTGGTTTTGGTTCCAGTTGGTTGGCCAGGTAGCTGTCTTCCAAATTTCTTGACATAGATGAGTGAGCACTTCCAGCATTGTATCAGTTTATTGAAACATCTCAATTGGTGTTCTATCAATTTCTGAAGCCTTGTTTTTTGCCAATGCCTTCAGTGAGGCTTGGACTATATAGTACAAACTATAGTTTGGTTCAACATGTGGCAAACTCCAATAGTTGAGGCCCCCCACCTTTATTTTTATTGTGGTATAATATATGTAAGGAGCCCTGGTGGCCCAGTGGTTAAGCGCCTAGATGCTAACTGAAAGATCAGTGGTTTGAACCCACCAGCCGCTCCTTGGGTGAGAGATGTGGCAGTCTGCTCCGATAAAGATTAAAGCCTTGGAAATTCTATGGGGCAGTTCTGTTATGTCCTATAGGGTTGCTATGAGTTGGAATCGACTCGACAGCAACACGTTTGGGTTTTTTTTTGGTTTAAAATATATATAACAAATATTTGCCATTTAACCATTCTTAAGTGTACAATTCAGTGGCATTAATTACACTCACCACGTTGTGCAACCATCACCACTATCCATTTTCAAATGTTTTTCATTGTCCTAAACAGAAACTTAACTAAACCAAAACCCATTGCTGTTGAGTGAATTCCGACTCATAGAAACCATATAGGTCAGAGTAGAACTGCCCTATAGGATGTCCAAGGTTGTAACCTTTATGGAAGCAGACTGCTATATCTTTCTCTCATGGAGCAGCTGGTGGGTTTGAACTGCTGACTTTTTGCTTAGCAGCCCAGCGCGTAACTACTGTACCACCAAGGGCTCCTTAAAATAGAAACTTAGTACCCCTTAAATAGTAATACCCCATCTCCCCATCTCTTCAACTCTTGGAAATCACTAATAAATTTTTGCCTTTATCCATTTACTTATTCTAAGTATTTCATGTAAGTGGGGTCATACAGTATTTGTCCTTTTGTATCTGACTTACTTCGCTCCACATAGTGTTTTTAAGGTTCATCCATGTCCTAGCAGATATCAGAATTTCACTTCTCTTTTTTGTCTGAATAATAATCCATTGTTTGGATACACCACATTTTGTTTATTCATTCATCTGTTGATGGAATTTGGATTGCTTCTACCTTTTAGTTGAACCCTCTTTTTAAAGCAGCACTGAAATAGCTCTAAGAATTTCAGAATTCTAGTAAATTTTAATGGTGAAAAAAATGTCTTTACCAAATTTCTCCTTTGAGTTGAATTTAAAACATTTTGCCTTGTTAGTTTCTCAACTTGTAACCAAACAGTATTGGGCATGACTATGCAAGAAAGAAGATTCAAACAAGAGAAAACAGGGTTCTAACAAATGCTTTCTCAAGGTTTTTGAACTGCAGTAGTTTAATACACCTGACTTATCAAAAGGGAATGTCATGTGCTTAGTTTCTAAATTACTAAATCTTTAGAGATGCCAAAATTATCTCCAGGCAGGCTTTACTAAAATTGTCTGAGGTTGAGAATGGATTTGGAGGTCACAGTAGCCTGACAAAACATTCTGGCAAAAAGTCCTTGTGTCCTGAGCTACATTTGCCCAGTGACGCTACTTTATGGGATCAAGATGCTTTCATGAGTTCTGAAGCCTCCTTCTGTTGCAAACAGAGCTGGACTCCCTTTACAACATTCTAGGGACCTAATGGCAGCGTAGAACTATGACTTGTTTTAGGAAACTTCCTAAAGATACAGATTTTCCTAGTAAGGGAAATGACTATATCTCTCAAATCACTGAATATTTCTGGAGGAATTATATTTCATAAAATTTTAGAAATGAAACATAATTTAAGACTCTATAAAATCTCCTTCATTTTACACGAGAAAAATGGGATTAGGAGAGCTTAATCCACCATAGTTCCTGACTACTAATGGTAGAACCAAACCTAAATCTCATTGCCTAGGGATACTGTTTAAAATGGTTGAGTCTGTACAATTAAAAATGCACAAGAATCATACATTGTGATCATCGTCGTCTTAAAAAAATAAGTAGATTAGTATTTGGTCTGTTTTCTTTTGACTGGAATTTAGAAGGAAGTATTCATTTTTTTTAAATAAGATTTTAAACTTCATGTTTTATCAATATGAATAATGGAAGAAATGAAAGAAAAGCCAGTGTAGGCCAAGAGCCAACATTTCTTTCCATTTTAAAGAATGGCAGAAAATTGATTACAGCACCTCATTTATTTATTTATTTATTGTTGTAATTAAATGAAGTTTACATTTCAAGTTAGTCTCCCATACAGAATTTTTTTTTTTACATACATTGTTATGAGACCCCAGCTGCTCACCCCATTCTGCAACAGCACGCTCCTCTAGAGCACCTCATTTTAAATAATTCTTTTAATATTCCCAATGGAAAAAAAAGGAGAACAACAAAGCCCATTGAAACTATGCTTTTAACCATACTGTTTACATTAATATAACTAACTCAAATGGCCTCATCATAGGAGGCACACTCACATTTGTATTGGCAGTTCTTATACTGAAGTAATATCAAAATTGCAACAAATACGTTATCTAAAAAGATGTATTTTTTCCAAGAAACTGACCTTCCATTAGAACAAATCAAAGCACCAGGGCCATTGAGCCCTCTGGCTCTGTCTTTAGCCCTCTCCTCTGCAACTCACATAAAGGGCCTGGCGGAAGGAGGCTGGATACAGCAATTCAGGAGATCAGTGTACCAAGCTGCTGCTATAAATATTTGCTCTCGGGCCACACAATGTTTTTTTCCCCCGGTGTTAGAGAATTTCAGTATCTAGGCTATTATTTGCTTTTAAGAATCAAAAGGGGATGGGGGTAAGAAATAATGGTTTACTTAAATTTTCTCTTTAAAGAGACAGAGTTAATATTTGCTCTACTAGTGCTCTCTACTCCCACCTTAGCAGAGATAAAAGGCTTCCTTAGCTTAAATATTAGCCAAACATTTCAAAGCTATTCAAAAGCTGTTGTCCACGTTTAAATTAAAAAAAAAAAAAAGTAATGGGCTCCAAGAAGTCACAACTTGGGAATAAATAACCGAAAACCAAACCTGTTGCCTTCGAGTCAATTCTGACTCATAGTGACCCTATAGGACAGAGTAGAACTGTCCTGTAGGGTTTCCAAGGATCGGCTGGTAGATTCGAACTGCCAAGCTTTTCGTTAGCAGCCAGACACTTAACCACTGCACCACCAGGGCTCCTGGGAATAAACAGGGACAGTAAAAACTGCTGAAACCATTTTTGCATGCATACTCAATGGTCCCCATGATTGTAACACACTATAGAACATTCGACTACACTGCAACTGGTAACTAGTAACAGAGCATTCAGGAAAACTCTTAGTGGAGTATTATAACAATAGTGGACACCATAGAAGGTTCTATTCTTGGTTCTCCATCAATGAAGAAGCCATCTTCACTCAAAAGCAGCAGAAATGAGATCCAGTGTTGCTGTGCAAGCATCATGAAAGCCCTGCTCTATCCCTGTGTAAACCTGGCATGGGAGCCTAATCTGGCCATGACAGGGATAGTGTCAGCAGATTGTCATGTCAGATAGTAGGGCTAGGATGGGAAAAGCAGTGAGGGAGGGCTTGGAGAGGGAAGAAGGAGTGGTAAATTTGGCTCAGTTTTGCAAAATGGACAAAAATTAGCACCAATTCCTTATCTGGAATTTCCTAATATCTCACTCTTTAAAGGATTTCCTTCCTTTTCTTCTTTTGACTATCTGACAGAAATCTGTACAATATAAAGTAGAATAGAGCAAAAACTGCATGAGTAGCAACAACCTAGTGAGGCAGGGCATCTGACTCCTTCAAAACAAAAGATCTGGGTAACCAGGACTCAACGCTCTATCACCTTACCCTTTCTTGAAAAACATGGAGTGTCTTGTGACTCAGAGGATGTTTGTACTCCAAAAGGTCTTTAGTGGGCATTTAACAGAATGGGCCAATCCCTGGCCTAGCTTCTTGGAACTCTGCCATTATCCTGACATCCTAGAAATTGATGCTATTAGCTTTGGTCAGGTAAGCAGCTTCTGGAACACTAGTGATATGCAAAACAGCATCAGATAAGGC
>NW_004443973.1:4736710-4739006 GCF_000243295.1 Trichechus manatus latirostris | reverse complement strand
TTCTGTCTCTGGCATCTTTCTGTCTCTCTGTCTCTGTATGTGCGTTTGTCTCTCTCTCTGGTGTATTCTGTCTGTTTTTCTTTGTGTGTCTCTCTCTGTCTTTGTATGCAGGTCTGTCTTTTTGTGTATCTCTATATCTGTTTATCTCTCTCCATCTCCTTCCACAATATTGCTAGGGAACTGGAAACTACTCATAAAATGTCATTTGCCTTGTTTTCCAGCTATATTGTATTAATTTCTTTTTCAATATTTGCTTCTATAAATCAAAAGATTAATAGCAAGATTATGCTAGTATTAGGACACGTTTGTCCCTGTGACAAGATGTAATAATCAAATTAGGCCATATGTCTGGTAATGTCTCAAGCAGTTGTGTCAGATTCAACAACAGAGGATTGTTGTCGTATGTGCTCACACGATAGTATCTACCATACATGTGACAGAGTGGGGCAAGCTAAGAACTTAAATCTATAATAGAATTTAATGATGTATTTTTATAGAAATTCATCATTAATGTCCTGGGTCATACACATGCTTTATGTGTATACTATATCCCTCTTCATTAGGGAGCACAATGTGCTTTTACATTTATTAAATAGACTTTTAAACTGTTAAATAGCTTATGAGCATCCCATTTTTTTTTTTTTTTCTGATGAAGAAAATGGCACTCAGGGATAAATAACTCTATGACAAAGAAAGCACAAAAAATGAAGCCAAAAATCAGGTACTAGCCTATTGTGATAGCTACACTGAGCAATACTGTCTGCTAAATAGGTCAATACAAATCTCAGAGTCTCTAGGACCTTGGAAAAATTAACGTAAATTGGCTTTAACCTACTCATTTTTTTTTCAACTCTCAGTGTTTACACCTCTAATCCACCAATGAGGTAGAATAAAAGAAGTGGATGCTCTTTCATTATTTTCCAAACCACCTGAAATCCCACTGGGAACTACTAGATACAAACATCTTTATGTTGCCAAGAGTTTCTAAGCCTTTACGGAACAGTGATATTTATTCATGTTTTACAAATGGTAACAGTGAAACAAAAAGGATTTCTTAGATGGGGAAAAACAAAGTGGTAACATTAAAAAAGAAATGAGAGAATTTCACAAGTACCTATTGTATACACACAAAATATACCTACAATCATAACAAAAAACACTCCTTCTTGAGAAGCTAAACTTACCTGGTTTCCAGAGAGATTTCTAAACCCCAGGGTACAAATAAATATGAAGTCTTTGGGTTTTGATTTGAACTAGATGGAACATTAAAAGCTTGAAATGCGCCTGTCATAAAAATCATATGACAGCAGTACAAATCACCCATGTTACTCGATTTTATTACAGGCTACCAGCTACCATTCTGTTAATCTGAATGTAGATTCCTGAACATGTACAATCATCAGCTTAAAAATACATTCTGAAGAGAAGAGAAAAAGGAGAGAGAGTTCTAACATACTTGGATTAAACACAAAACTCATTTTTTACCTGGTAGCTATTCTGAGACAAACTCTGAAAGAAAAAGGAACTGTACTTCATAAAGACAAAGGAAATGTGGGAAATTGGTCATATCTTTTTTATATTTAGAAAAAGGATTCAATATGACAATTTAAATAAAAACAGTTTAGGAAAATCTAACCTGATGATAATGGAGTCATGAAATTAGAGAATTCTATTTGTCCTAATTCCAAAACTTTTCTCTCTTTCTGAGAAATTGATTTTAATTGTTTTATATTTTTGTCACATACTTCATGAAAAAGTTCCCTGAGGTGTAACTGTTGATCAGTCAGCAATGCTTACCTTCGTTTTTAAGATTACAGTCCACATTCACTTCTGCTTTCAAGCACTGTACGAGGCATTACATTTAGAGATAAATAATTCCATCATTTCAACCTGGTGCTCCTGTGAAATGTGGTGCTAGGAAACAGCCGACAGGCAACGCGTCTGAACAAATCATATGTCCTGTAATTGCCGCTTAGCTCTAATTGCTATTGAGGATAGTGTTTGCAACTTGATTCTAGGGAGAGGGCAGACTACCTTCTGACGACATTGAACCAAATATATCCTAAAAGACTGACAAGTTGCTTTTTTTCATATAATTTTTCTGTATACCTCCCAGCTACTCAGAAACAATTTCTGCCATGGAAAAAATGAAATGAAGAAATCTGATGCTCCCCCCCACAACAAAGCAATTCAATTCTCACATTTACTACAATGATTTCAAATTTTCAGTATCTCTTAGATTTGAAGGGATTTTTTCTAGGTGGGCAACTAAATCTTTACTTTCAAATTGTTTTTA
>NW_004443973.1:4694616-4736052 GCF_000243295.1 Trichechus manatus latirostris | reverse complement strand
AGACTGAAAGAAATCCGAGGAGTATTTTTGCTTTTACAAAAAAAAGCGAGAATAACGGTCAGCAGAAGGCCACACCCATTCTCACTCCTCCCCAGCCAGCGAGCCGCTCTGTAAAGTGTCTCCCTCAATGCGTTCACTGCCCATTTTAAATAGCGGCTTGACCAAGCGCTTTCAAACTCTTCGCCCTTATTGAACGACCTAGCCACATCAAATCAAATGCCTGGTGACTTATAAGCACCATCCATCATGAAATCCCATCCTCGACTTGTAATCCCCTGTGCATTTCTCTAAATGTAGGACTCATCCCTCCACACACAGAGTTAATATAAATCTCGCTCTTCTGTGGGATTCAAACCTCAGTCCTTCAACCCAGCCCCATGTGCCATTGCCAGCTAGGCTACGGGGCTACCATCATCACCATCACCACCTCTCAGCCTTCCAGTGTGCTCGCTGTCTTCCCGATTCTGGTAAGTGAAACTACACTGTACATAACATTATTGCTACTTTATATAGTCTGTGTATTTATCATATCATTCTTGCTTTTACTATATGTTAGTGTTATTTTTGTTTTGTTTTGTTTTTTTTGGTATGATTTGGTAGGTTATTTTTGGGGTCTAGGAACACTCAAAAAATTTTCCTGTATAAATTAATGGTAACTGCTTCTTTGTTTCATGCCATTTTGGCTTACAAAAGCTTTCATGGGAACATTCTGCTTTCGCATAGCAGGGGGAGCTTTATCTGTGTTACACAGTGTGACTATGGCCGCACTGTGGTTTTGTTTATGCTAAGCTGACTGTTATTGATACTGATGAGTTAGCTTAGTGGGCATTTAAATGAAAGAAAGACACTAGAAGTGACTGATGTTTGCAAATGTCAGGAAGGATTTTGCACCTTTGGCTGTGCAGCTTAGCACATGTGCCGACAGCCAGTAATAACTTTACTGACGTCCTGAACAAACTACACCTACCCAAATTCAGACATTTGGTATGTATCTGCTTATATCAGATTTGCATGGGTAACTATTAGGGATAGGTAAATATAAGGGAATAATTAGATGCAACAATCAAAATGGTAATTATAAAACCAGCTCTTATAAATGGTGCATTTGTCCAGGCCCAATGGTCTCAGTTATGATGTGAATAACAAAATAACATTCTAAATAGTATGCTAACTCTATATTTCTTTCTTTCCCAAATAACAACTGTGCACTTCTTGCTCACATACTATTCACTTCTTCATGATTAAAATAAAATTACAATCAGGGCTGTGGTTCACATCTGGTTTTTTTTTTTTTCTTCTTCTTTTTTTTTAAAGCTCCACCCATGATCCCATTAAAAAAATCCACTACCAGTCAAATCGATTCCGACTCATAGCAACCCTATAGGACAGAACAGAACTGCCCCATAGGGTTTCCAAGAGTGTAATCTTTAGGGAAGCCGACTGCCACAT
Organism: Trichechus manatus latirostris; assembly: GCF_000243295.1. Taxonomy (NCBI): domain Eukaryota; kingdom Metazoa; phylum Chordata; class Mammalia; order Sirenia; family Trichechidae; genus Trichechus; species Trichechus manatus. The sequence continues at coordinate 4,734,603 of NW_004443973.1, read as the reverse complement.
CTTTCTCCCGAAGAGCAGTTGGTGGGTTCGAACTGCCAGCATTTCAGTTAGCAGCTGAGTGCTTAATGACTACACCGCCAAGGCTCCTTTTCCACCCATGATAGCCCTCCCCTAAGAAAACTCTTTGCTCAATAGGGATTGCGCTGATACCTCTTCTGAAGTATTTTTCTTTCATGGAGCTAGGCAAAATATTCCATTCTCTTTTCACTTGCCCTTAAATCATGCCTGATTCTAAGAGTATTTTTCTAGAACATTTCCAGGTCCAGCACACTAGTCGAGCCTCAAACCCCCAAGCCCTTCTGTTTTTGTACCTCTCATATGATGGTTAAGAGCTACGGCTGCTAACCAAAAGGTCAGCAGTTCAAACCCACCAGGCACTCCTTGGAAACCCTTTGGGGCAGTTCTACTCTGTCCGATAGGGTTGCTATGGGTCGGAATTGACTCCACAGCAACAAGTTTTTTTGGTTCATATGGTCTTAGTTTACTTCAGTGGCTGTCAAAGTGTGGTCCCCAAACCATCAGCATCAGCATCATCCAAGCACTTGCTAGAAATGCAAATTCCAAGGTCTTACCCTAGACCCACAGAATCACAAACTCGGCAGGTGAGGCCTAGCAATCAGTGTCCTAAGAATCCCTCCAGGTGATTCTGAGGCATGCTGGTGTTTGAGAACCAATGGTCCATGGTGCATGTATGTACTAAGAATAGTAGGAGAATGGAATAAGGAACATTGAAGTCTATGGAGGGGGGAACTATGAGAGAGAGAAAGGCTCAGCAAAGAGGTGACATTTGAGTGGTGATCTGAAGAATGGGTAAGAGTTTGGAAGCATCCCTCACTCAGGCACGGGGCATCCCTCACTCAGGCTCAACTGTTACCCGTGTGCCCTTGAGTTAATGTAGCCCCATCCACTCCAAGACCTTAATCCATCAACCACCCTATCTCTCTTCAGCCATTCCATTTTTAAAGAAAATAAATTGTCTTCATTTCTGCTGGCCTCTTAGTCTACCAAGTACTTTTTGCTTTCCCTTGGCCTTTAACTCCTTTTAGAGCAGTCTGTACCTCCTTTTTCACTTTTTTACTATCCCATCACTTCGTAAACCCTATAATCTGGCTTCTGATTTCTCCAGGCTAATAAAATTATGATTCTGAAGACCATATTAGTCCCCTTTGATCTCTGGAAGAATATGATCCCCTATCAAAATGGCCTCTTTTCTAAGTTCAACTTTTGCATTTCCAGCTTCTTGTTGGACCCCCTCTACCTGTGTATCACATTGGCCCCTCAACTTCAACTTGGACAAAATTAAACTAAACTAGTCCTCTCAACCTCCTCCATCTCCAAGGGATGTTCTTTCAGTACCTAGCACCATACATCTTCCAGTTATGCAGACTGTAAAACTGAAGCTATATTTGACTTCTCCCTCTCCTGGCCTCTGAATCAAGCTGGTTATTTTAATGACATCTGTCACATCCTTCTCCTTTTCACATCCTTCACTTAGGTCCTCATTAGCTGTTCACTAGCATAATCCTTTAATCGGTGTAGTTCCCTTGCAGTCAAATGAATTCTTAAGAAGGACAGCTTGAATCAGTCATTTTATTTAAATGTCTTCCTTGGACCTCCTTAGTGAGCTGCAAGATCTAAAATCCAATACACCTGCTCTAATGGCTAGGCTGCTACTTACCAGCTGGGCAACATTAAATGAATTAATTGGCTTGTTAAGCCGCAGTTGTCTCAGCTCTAAAGTAGGAATCGGGCAGTAATCATATCTCATGAGGATACCTGAAGGAAATAATGCATGTAAATTCTTACCGAAGTGCCTAGGATATTTAAAGACTTAGTAAATAATAAGCATTAACACCATCACCAAAGCCACTGCCATGGAATATAAGTCAAAAACCTCAGTTTAGCATCCATCACAATCCAAAACCTTAACTGAACAGTTCCTCACTTACATTTTCCAAAATCTACTAAACTGAATTCTCCCTTAAGGGCTAGGCCCACTTCTTATTTTTCTTTCTGTCTCTGGTCCCTTAGGCAGTGTCTCACACCCAGTAGTTGCTCCGGAAGTGTTTACTGGAAGCACTAGCTGGTTCCCATACACACACACTCTTAATTGAACCACTTTGTTCATGCTGTCCCTGCCTCTCAGGATGCCCAGCACTTTCTGTTCTTTCAAATTCTCTCCATTTTTAAGTGGCATTTTAAATGCCATCTCTTCCAGGAAGCCTTCTCAGTTCCCTCAGGGCAAAGTATAACTCTCCTCTTAACCTGGATACATTTCATTTACACCTCTTTTTCATACTTAAGATAGTCTACTATGTATTATTTTTGTACATGTCTTCTTCCCCAAGGAGCTAGCTCCCCTGGGTTAGAGACCAGAATTTATTTACTGCTGTTTGCCTATAAACCCTAACCCAGTGCCTTGCCCAGAGAAGGCACTCCATGAATGTGTGCTAATGAATGAGGTAAAGGAGAATGGTATCTACATTTTTATTATAAGAGCTGTGCCACTGTATACTACCTGATTAAAGACTTTCACTCCCATTGATAATTATGATGATCTTCAAAGAATAAACAATTGTGAGAATTACAGAAACAAGTGTAAGAGGACACCTTATGAATGGGATGTGTTCCAAACCTTGGTTTTAAAGTCACTATTCGAGAACTCAGAAACATTTTCCAAAGAAACAAAGTCATAAATGGTCATTGGATTCTGGGATAGTCCTTGGAAGTTTAGTTAACCCACAGGATGGCTATATTAGATAAAGCATTAGATTAGCAATAGCACCCCAAGGCCAACATAATTATAAGGGGTCTTGAAAAGGATTCCATATCCTATGAGTGTTTATGAAAATGTTCAGTCTTCCTTGGAAAATATAAAACTATGACTTTTGTTTTCTTCTGAATATTTTAAGACATACTACAAAAAGCCAGAAGCCAATTTTACTGTTTATTCAAATGCTTCCTTTTCATTGTCAGGATGCAGGTGATCTGGTTACAAAATCAATTTATAATTGTCAATTATAGACTGTAAATTTAGAAAATGGAGGGCCTCTATAAAGTTGTCTATATATTTGAATTTTATAAACCAGAACTTATTTTCTCTTTTACTTAAAATTCTAAATTTTAGCTCCTTTGTCTTCATTTTGGATTGGTTTTAAATTAATTATGGCCCCAGATACTTTAGCTTCAATGACTTTACCGACATCCTTTGACAAATACATAATGACCTGTTAACAAACTTTTAATTACATTCATGGGGGGGGGGTCCATTATTTTAAAATAACCCCTCAGTGAGTAAATAATCATTTTTTAATGGAAACATGATTGCCTTTCCAATTATCTGAATTGCAATTTTGGATCTTCACAAATTTATTTCTTTAAAATAGGCAGGACTATAAACAAGGCAATATCTATGAAAAACAGGCATATTTTCACTGTCACGTATGCTTCACCTAACACTGAGTTAGACATTACAGAAAACTGGAAAGTGGGAAAACATGGTTCCTAGTCCTTAAGAAGGTGACTGTTTGGAGAACTAAAAAGTAATATATCTGAAACAATCAGAGACTAATTCAAGGCCACATAAAATTTAGTGTAAGTTACAACCTTGTACGTTACAAGGGATGGCTATAGCACCTGTACAGGAGAGAATACAAAGTCCAAAAGGGCTAAGATCTTTGTTTTGTTCACTAACGTATCCTAAACACCTGGATCTGTGCCTGGCACGTATTCTGAGCTCAACAAACAATTGCTGTACCTAAAGGAGAGACAAATATGGGTCAGAATGGCCGGGGAAAGTTGCCCTGTGAAGGCAAGACTTGAGGTTTAAAATATACAATTCCTTGATTCCCCCTTTTGCTCACACCTATGTCCAAACTATCAGCAAGTCCTATTGTTTCTACCTTCAACATACACTGCAAATCCTTCCACTTGTCTCCATGTCACTGCCGCATTCTAGTCCAGTCCACCAGCATCCATCTGTATGAAAGTTAATGATTCTTAACTGATCTTTCTGGGGCTGCTTAATGCTCCCATACACTCGGTTCTCTACACAGCAGCCAAGCAAACTTTTTGAAAATCCAAATCGAATCATGTCACTCTAGTACTTAATGGTTTCCCACTGTGCTTAGAATAAAACCAAAATGCCTTTCCAGGGCCTATAGGTACTGCATGAGCAGACCCCTGTTTACTTCCAAAACCTTACCTTTTACCACCTCCCTTTTTCCCCAAGGTCTAAGCCTCCTCTCTCTCTGCCAAACGCATTCCTACCTCATAGCTTTTGCCTTGGCTGTTCTCTCAGCTCAGGACTCTTTTTTCCTCATTGAATTGTGTTCAATTATCACCTCCTCAATAAGGCCTTCCCTCTATTATATCACTGTTTCATTTACTTTATGGCACTTATCTAAAATGATCTTTATTTGTTTACTTGTTCATTAACTTCTCACTAGAATATAACCTCCACGAGGTTTCAAGAACAGTACCAGGCTTATGGTAGGCACTCAATACATATTTTGAATGAATGACCACATTTCCCCAGCCTTTTCAAGTATGAAGATACTTTTTTTAGCATCAACTAGTTTCAAGGACTCCTCTCATATTATTAGTTTTTTTTTTCCTTTAGTGTTTATTTATTGCATAGAAAACTGTTATGAAGTCAGTAACATTTAAAGTAAACTGGTATTTCATTAGTCACAGTAGGACTGACATACATTTGAGTAAGAGTATATTGGGTATGTGTGATACGTGGTATTTATTCAATCTACCAAACGCTTGGTGTGCATTTCCATTTACAGGCACACGAGGACTCTTAGCCCACAGATGTTATGGGACCCACTGATTGGTATACAGGCTTGAGGTAAGAGGGAAGAAGTAATGGCAGCTGTCCTAGTTAGAAATTTCTCAAGACAGAGATAAGAATATACCTGATTTAAAGCCTTATTCTAAACTAAGGATACACTAACTTACTTTTTAAACCCTCTAACCCCTACAGTACCTGTACCCATTACTATCAAGTCCATTCCAACTCATAGTGACCCTATAGGACAGGGTAAAATTGCCCCATAGGGTTTCCAAGGCTGTAATCTTTATGGACATCATGCTTGGTGAAGTAGAGAGTCAGCAAAAAAGACGAAGACCCTCAATGAGATGGATTGACACACAGTGGCTGCAACAACGGGCTCAAACACAGCAACGATTGTGGGGATGGCTGGCGCAGGTCTGGGCAGTGATTTGTTCTGTTGTGCATGGGGTCGCTATGAGTCGGAACCAACTTGACGGCACCTAACAACAGCAACAACAATCTTTATGGAAGCAGATTGCCACATCTTTCTCCCGTGGAGCGGCTAGTGGGTTCAAATGGCCCACCTTTCGGTTAGCAGCTGAGAGCTTAACCACGGTGCCACCAGGACTCCTTCAGCACCTAAAGTAGAGTTTACTAATCATCCTTACACGTTTGTATAATAATGGCTAAGGCTTACATAACATTTATTATACGCCAACCCTGTTCTAAGCACTTTACACACATTAAGTCACCCAATCTTCACAGTAACAGTAAGTCAAGGATTTTCTATCATAAACATTTTATAGATGAGGAAAGGAGGCACACACAGATGACATTTCTTGCCCAAGGTCACAAAGCAGGTTAAGTGCAGAGCTGGGATTCAAACCTACACAGTCTGGTTCTAGAATGCATGCTTTTAACCATTATACTATGCTGCCTTGCTAGTATAAGAAGAAGGTACCATCTTTACACTAGTAGAATATCACTCACACTATCCACAGCATATAAGAAAAGTTAAATAGCAGATGTCAGCTATTCCTAAATCTGCATGTTTCACCCCACGTATTTTCAAGGAGCTGTTTTCCTCATTATTGCAAAATAAAGGGCAGAAATGCTGAGCAGTAAGTGACTTTGTGAAGCAGTTTATATTATGCAGAAATCATGAGGAAAATCTAAATCAAATACCAAATCTCACTGTGCCTTTGATATCACTGTGAAAATAGCATGACTTTCTAGGACACACTGTGAAGTCTGAGATAATAAGATAGCATATCTTAAAATCACTTAAAACCAAAAACAGATTTCTGAGTATATTCCCGACTCACCAAGAATGTTTTACTTTGACAGGTTAGAACATAAGGACATAGACCTCACCTTAACATATAAGGTCAATATATAAAGGCTTTAGGTGTGCAAACCTCAGCGGTTTCCGCACAGCACTGGGTCAGCCTGTTTATGAAAAAAGGTCAATGTTAGCTTATCGCTCCAAGACAGAATTCCAATAAGGCTCAGGTGGTACTGTTATTCGTATAATGTCCTTCACTTATTCCCTGATCTGTTGTCTCCTTTTAACAAAGATTAATCAGCTACCTTGTGAGATGTGAATGAATCAAGGAGGAGTCTAGTCTACTGAACACAGCACGTTGTGCAACATGACCCTTATGTAATAAATCTTTCGGGAAGCAGGTCTTTGTTTCCAAACGGGGCCTGTCTTCACTTTTCTCATGTGAAACTTGGCAAATGGGACATTCTGAGTCTGACAGGCCACTTCTCTGCTCCTCGGCTGACAACTCTCTTACACAGATGTCAGCCGGAAACCTTTACTGGGGCACGTAGGGGATCAGAACTTTTGAATCATGTCCAGCCAAGAGTCCATCATCCCTCAGCTCTCTGCCCACCCCACCCCGTTCAACAGTAATACGTCACTCCTGCAAGTCAGCCCAGCTCCAGTTAGACGGTGCAGAATATGGAAGAAGGGAAGGATTGGCTGTTAGCTTGAAGCTGGTTTAGGGAGTTCCTCTGTGAGAAGCTCAGGCTTTATGAAGAAGAGGAATCTCTGCATTTCTGTGATGTATTCATTTATAAAGATCTGGGAGCCTTGAAAGAGAAGCGAAGGAATTTAGGGCCTTTTATCATAGTGTAGTAGTTTTAGAGTTAGTCAGACCCCAGTTCAAATTTTAGTTCTACCACTTACTAGCCATGTGACTTTGGAGAATTGCTTACTTCCTGAGCCTCAGTTTTCTCACCAAAAATAGTACCTATCATTTTTAGGTTTGGAAGGGTAAAAATAATACAATGCATGTAAAATGCTTAACACAGTGCCTGGCAAAGAGCAAGTCTTCAGTAAATGTTAGTTCTTTGTTTCTCTGACCCTGAAAATGGCCAGGTGTCTGGAGGCCTGGATTTAGAAATGTCTCCAGTGTCCTCAGCATTTTCATTGGCTTTGTTTTGTTTTGGCTTTATGCCAAGGATTCTTAAATTAAAATCCAGGGATCCCTCTTCCCAAAAATTATATGCAGATATTTGCAACTGTGCCCATTTTTGGGAGAAAGGAATCTGTTGCTTTAATCAGATCCTGTAAGGATTCTGTGATTCCAAAGAGATTTAAACTCTCTATGTGTGTTTCTGAAAAATTGCCGGCAAAATGAATATCTTTTTGTAAATCACATTTGAGTTTTAATGTACTAGAAAAGCTGGTGAGTAAAATAATTCTACAATGTATCTTTCTTGTTACATAAACTGCTTATTTAATTCAGAGTGTTTCAGTTTTTGTAAAAGATTTAGATTTTCATATATCAGGTTTGCTTAAAATAGAACACAGAGTGCTATTATGTGCATAGTAGCTAACTTCCACTAACAATTTATAACACAGCTTCGGGTTTAAGTTCAAGTTCAATGTAAACTGAAAAAGAAGGCACTCCAGAAAGTCCCTCCTCTTAACTGGACAGAATCTTAGTTATCTCCTGCTCCAAAAACCTCATTTTACAGATGAAGACATTGAGGTTCTGAGAGGTTACATAACTTGCCCGAGGTCATTGCAATAGTTATGGATGATGAGGAATAACAGCAGTAAAAATAATGACAGTGATTATGAAGATGATGACAGTACTGTGATCTATTGAGCATTTACTTGGGCTAAATAAAGCCTTTTAAAGACTTTAACCTCATGTACTTTCACTACAAGCCTAGAGGAAGATTTTATTACCTCCGTTCAGCAGATGAAGCATTTTGTCCAGGGTTCCATAGCCAGTAAATGGCCAGATCAGAACTCAAACCCCCTGTTGAGCTTGAATGACTGTGCTCTCAGGGGCTACTTTAAGCTGCTTCCCAAAATACAATAGAATGGAGAGTCACATGGTCTCAAAGTATAAACAATGAACAAATTACTTAGAAAGATATACAGGTAGTACCTGATTTTTGATGTATTCAAGCTACCACAAACCGTGCTTAAGACTGTTTTTTGGTTTTTTGTTTTGTATATCTTCTCGTTAGTAATATGTGTTACATACAATGTTGCAGTGCATAATTTGTTGATGTTATCATTTTCATGCCAACCCCAAAAGACAAATAAAGATCAGATTTATAAAGATACTGATAATAAAAGGCAATAATAATAAAAACTAAAAAAAAAGAAAAAAATGAGGTATTTGACTTATGTCAGAACTGATTTAACCACTGCGCCACCAGGGCTCCAGTTAGACGTTAGTAGACCTCAATTTGTATTCTTACTCCAGGCCTCTCAGGTGGTACAAGAGGGCTTTTCTACCTCCAGAGCTACTCCCTCTTAGCTTTCCCAGTTCTCTGATCCCTCTGAGATGGGCTCCATACTTGCTCTCTCTCCTGTTTTCCTTGCTCTACCTTTACTGATGACCTGGTATGAAATCTATTTATCTAAACATCTGTCCAACATTTAATGATAGCTGACTATCAGTCACACCCTGTACTAGATGTTAGGGTTATAAAAATGGAGAAGAAAACCTTAGTTCTTGCCCTCATGGAGCAATCTGCCCTTTCAAAGGTCCATTTGAATAAACCAGCATTTAAAATACAGGGTGGTAAGTGTGACAATAGGAGTGATGCTGGGTACACTGAGGGAATATAACTCATATTCCATAGGGATCCAGGAAGGCTTTCCAGTGAGGTAGACACTGATAATCTGAAGAGTAGGATTTATCTTTAGAAAGAAGGTGTGTTCCAGGTATGTTTTCAAGTAGAGGGAAACATATATAAGGCTCGGAGGCAGAGCAAGCATGGGGTCCTGAACTGAAAAAAATTCCGTATTGACTAAAGAATGTCTTTAGGGTGAGAAAAGGAGCCCTGGTGGTGCAATGGTTAAGCTCTTGGCTACTAACTGAAAGGCTGGGGGTTGGAACCCACCTGGTAGCTCTGCAGGAGAAAGACCTGGCGATCTGCTCCCATAAAAATTACAGCCTAGAAAACCCTATCGGGGCAGTTTACTCTGTCTCATGGGGTCACTATGAGTCAAAAATCAACTCAATGGCATCTAAGAATAACAGGGTGAGAAATGTGCCTGGAGAGGTAAGCTGGAACCAGACCATGCACATCTTATAACTCATGTTAATGTGTTTAGACTTGACCTAAAGGCAGTGGAGGATCGAAGATGATTTTAAACAAGGGCACGACATGATGAAACTTTCATGTTAGGAACATCAAGGGTTGGAGAATGGATTATGTCTCATGCAAGAGAGGTCTGGTGGGGAATGGGTGGGTGGGACAGAGGCTGGTGAAGATAAGGAGTCCAATTAGGAGGCATTATAATAATCCAGGTAAGAGGCAAGTTAGGCAGTGGGGATGGAGGAACCAAGACAGATAAAAAAGATCTTAGGAGGTAGAATTGATAGGACATGGTAACTGATTGGATAATGAGCTGCTATCTAGTGGACTAAAGCAAAGCTCCCAGTCTGGGTAGGTGGAGGGGTCAACCACAGAGAGGGGAACACAGACGAAAGGGTAAGCTTGGAGGGAAGTTAGTTTCTGAGCTTTGACCTAAGCAACCCCTCCATGTCATGGCTTTCGGTTTTCATCTTTCAATATCACATGCTGAGACTGAGGGTCCACAGCCTATGTGCTGGACTGTGGGGGCCTCCCCTTCCTACTCTGCCCTGCTTCTTTTCCACCTACCAGGAGGAAGGGTGGACAAACAACAGACATGAATATGGGGAATTATCTAATGAGGCCATTGTTTATAGCTCTTCAGTTAAAGATAATAATTTGTTTAAAATATTTTGTCATCATAAAAGTTACCAGGACAACCCAACAATTGACAAATTTCCACAATTATATTCGATTTTCATGTGCCTCAAACATTAAAGCAAGGATTCAGGTTTAGTCACTATTTCATGGTTCTGCTCTCAAGTATTTGATGCTTACCTAGTAAATGTTTATCCTTTAAAGATAAAGTTAATTAGGGAATGGCTAATTCAGATCATATGCATTTTAAAGTACGTCTATATTATCAGTTAATACTTATCAATATACCTGAGTTATAGTGTCTTTTCTTAATTTCCAAGAATTTCACAGGGTTATTAACACCAGAGGTAAAAATCTCAGTAATAGCACTTAAAAACAAACAAACAAACAAACTCGTTACCATCGAGTCCACTCTGACTCATAGCGACCCTATAGGATAGAGTAGAACTGCCTCATAGGGTTTCCAAGGAGCAGTTGGTAGATTTGAACTGCCAACATTTGGTTAGCAGCCGAACGCCTAACCACTGCACCACCAAGGCTCCAGTAGCACTTAGTGTTTGATAAAAAATAGTATAATTTTTATTTTGTAACACTAAACACAGAAAGGTGATCAACCAAATGTGGAAATTATCAAACAATATCATTAATATCACACGCAAGTATAATTTTGCTGAAGATCATTCAAAAGCGGCTGCAGAGTATAGTGGCAGGGAACTGCCAGAAATTCAGGCCAGATTCAGAAGAGGATGTGGAACCAGGGATATCATTGCTGATGTCAGTTGGATTTTGGCTGAAAGCAGAGAATACCAGAAAGATGTTTACCTGTGTTTTATTGACTATGCAAAGGCATTGGACTGTGTAGATCATAACACGTTATGGATGACATTGCGAAGAATGGGAATTCCAGAACACTTAATTGTGCTCATGAGGAACCTGTATGTGGATCAAGAGGCAGGTGTTTAGACAGAACAAGGGGAAACTGCATGGTTTAAAGTCAGGAACAGTGTGCCTCAGGGTTGTATCTTTTCACCATACCTATTCAATCTGTATGCTGAGCAAATAATCTGAGAAGCTGGACTCTATGAAGAAGAACGGGGCATCAGGATTGGAGGAAGACTCATTAACAACCTGCAATACGCAGATGACACAACCTTGCTGAAAGTGAAGAGGACTTGAAGCACTTACTGATGAAGATCAAAGACTACAGCCTTCAGTATGGATTACACCTCAACATAAAGAAAGCAAAAATCCTCACAACTGGACCAATAAGCAACATCATGATAAATGGAGAAAAGATTGAAGTTGTCAAGAATTTCATTTTACTTGGATCCACAATCGACACCCATGGAAGCAGCAGTAAGGAAATCAAAAGATGCCTTGCATTGGGAAAATCTGCTGCCAAAGACCTCTTTAAAGTGTTGAAAATCAAAGACATCGCCTTCAAGACTAAGGTGTGCCTGACCCAAGCCATGGTATTTTCAATCACATCATATGCATGCAAAACTGGACAATGACTAAGGAAGACTGAAGAAGAATTGATGCCTTTCAACTGTGGTGTTGGTGAAGAATATTGAATATACATGGACTGCCAAAAGAACCAACAAATCTGTCTTGGAAGAAGTACAGCCAGAGTGCTCCTTGGAAGCAAGAATGGCAAGACTATGTCTTACATACTTTGGACGTGTTGTCAGGAGGGATCAGTCCCTGCAGAAGGACATCATGCTTGGTAAAGTACAGGGTCAATGAAAAAAAGGAAGACCCTCAACAAGATGGATTGACACAGTGGCTGCAACACTGGGCTCAAGCATAACAACGATTGTGGGCATGGTGCAGGACTTGGTATTGTTTTCTTCTGTTGTACATAGAGTCGCTATGAGTCAGAACTGGCTGGATGGCACCTAACAACAACAACAAACACCAACTGATATGCTAACCATCCTTTGTGAAGGCCAGCTGCTACCAGAATAAACAAACATTAAAAACCAAAACAACAACCAAAAAACAAACAATGAGCTAAGGGACAGATTCAGTCCTTCATGAAACAAACTTTTGAAAGTAAAGTGGAACATTTTGCTCAATATTAATGAATATTAGCTTGTACAGTCAGGTCTTAAAAAAAATTAAAATTTAGGTTGAAAGCCAAATCCAAAAAATTTTCTTTCCAACTTATTACCAACTGTACTATATGAATTTTTGAAGTTTAAATATATATATACAAATCAATACTACATAGGGAGAAAAAAATGGATGAGAAAGCTTTCAAGGGCTGCATCAATATTTTAAGCAAGCTCTGAAGACAAAGGTAATTCGTCATGTCAGCAATGCTAAGGTTTACTAAGATCTAATGCCTATATGGTTTTGGATGAAGTGTTTAATTTCTTTATATCTCAGTTTCTTCATATATAAAAGAAATAGAACCAAAACAACCTCACCAAAATGCCACAGAAAATAAGGCTTATAATAAGCTTTGATATTCACCTGATACAAAGTATAGCAATAATAGCATTATTATTACAGGCAGTCCCCAGGTTATAAACGAGATCCATTCCTAAGTCTGTCTTTAAATTAAATTTCTAGGTAAGTCAGAACAGGTGCATAAGGTTCTTATCTAGCCTTAGTTTAGTGCAAGAAAAGGCTTGATTTAAAAGCTGCACATGAAGCAAGTGAAGGTGATTGTGATGAAGAATTTGTTGCCCAGTAGGGGTTGGTTCAATCATTTCAAAGTGAGGGCAAATTTACATAAAGTTAAAGGGCAAATACAAGTTGTATGTAAATCAGACGTTCGTAACCCGGGGACTTACTGTAAATTCATCTTATTTTCTAGTTACACAGACCAATATTCCTGTGAACAAAAAGGAAAGATTTTTTAAATTACTCCTTTACTCTGATGCCCTTTAAGACTGATAACAAAATCTTTCCCCATGAGGCACGGGCAAATAGAAATTAACAAAATAAGGATATTTTAATAGAATAGAATCTACCCATGCCTAGATGAAGGGATTTGAATCCTACACAGCAACTGCATTTTACAGTGGGGCAAATATAGTTAATCCACAATGTTTTCAGTGAAAAACACCTGTACCTTTCAGTGGATATAATTCACCTCAGAACTGATACTAATCAGACAGGGAGCATTGTCTTGGCTCAGAACACTGTACTATAAAATGAACTTTTCTGATTATCCTTCTCAAAATTGTTAGGAGTCATCTTAATCCAAACAACAAAGTAGAAACTCCATGGATGCAGAATCTAAACTCTTTCTTTTTGGCTCTGAGAAAGGTATTTATTTTGTCCTGAACAAGGAGCAGAATGGGGTAAAAAATATCCCTGAGGGAACAATGGTAAAATTTGCTGGGTAACCACTAAAATGATGAATATTGAAATACTCGCATTATAGTAAATTATTGTAGCTACTTATAGGAAAAGACCATTAAATGCCACAAAGCCTTTAAACAAACTAGATGGAAGCAATACAAAAAGAAGCTAATCTAAAGTCACAGTTATACGCAAAGGAAATTATATTTTTCACATGGCATAAAGCATAAACATTTATAAGTGTAGAAAAAAATGACAATTACCTACCATCTTCCCTTATGGTTCAGAAGAGTTATGTAAGGATGGAGGATATTAGGGAATCAGGTTAGGGAGCATGAACGAGAAGAGGATTTTACCTGAGATGCTCTCTGCTTCACTTCCTCTCTCACTCCTTTCTTCTTGAACTTCTTTTCAGCCCTGCCTTCTGGAATATGTGTCTCTCTAGGCCCTCCAACCTCTCTGACCAAGCTGCTCTGACTCCTTGAGACCTGCTCTTCCTCTTCTGGTTCTGTGTATGTTGATGTTAGTCATCAACATTGGCTTTTTGCTTGTGGCCCTCTTCTCCCTTTCCCTGGATGATATCCTGCCTCTGAGGGTGCTGTCTCTGCTAATCACTGCTACTCAGAGTCCAGGCCTCTGCCCCAAGCCTCAGCTCTATATATCCAGACACCTGGTAGGTATTTCCAACTGGATGCCCCATAAACACATCCAAAACCAAACTTATTTGGGCTGGAAGATTTTACTCTGAAATGTGACAAAAAATACAATTACTCATCCTAAACGAACATCCTGAGATAATAAAAAATATATATTCAGTAGAGGAAGAAAGCCAGTGTCAAAGAGTGAGGCAGGAAAGAAAAACAACAAGATTTGTAAATCTTCAGTGTTCCAGAATTAAGACGTTTTAACAATATTTCTAAGAATCTGAATACAAATTAAATTTAACATTATTTGAACTTGAAGTTCAAATGAAGGATGGCCACTTGTTCTATTGTGTTTGCTTTATCTCTCACCAAATGTTAAAATTAGATTGAAAAACAGAAATAGAAATGCTGTTTATTTGGAATTATCCTTGGCTTCGAGCATTGCTCCTTTCTTGTGCAAAGTGGAGAAGCTTTCAAAGGTCACTGTCTGGGAGGGAGCCTCCACGTGGTAGTTGATTCCTCTTCCCCTTCAGTGTAGAAAGCTAGACCCAGGGGAAGAATATCAAGAAAAAAAGGAAAGTGAAAGAGAGGAAAGGATTAAAATGTTTCTCTCCCCACTAATATGCCTGCGTGAAGAGTAAGTGGTAATTAGTTACGCCAAAATGTTTTGGCGTCATTAAAATAAGGATTTTTTTAAAAGGGGGGATGCCCATGTTTTCAGAATATGTTCTTAACCTAATGGTGCTGCAATGGCCAGAGGATGTTTAAAAAATTTGAAGCACTACAAGATTTTCATTGACCTATTAGAATTTTTTCATGGACTCTTTTTTAAGTTAAAAGCTGAAACAAATTTAAGTTCTAATACGTTTGCAGAAAAACCTGAGCTTGCTTCTAATCCCAAGACAGCTCCTCTCCTTGTATTCTTTAAGTTAAATGATGGCAACTCTGTCATAGCACTTGCCTCCTACCTCTCATTTTCTTCTCACAGGTACATAATCACTAGGTCCTAGATGTTTAACCCTCCAATGTCTCTTCTTTTCCACCGGTGACTGACCCTTGTCCTAGTTCACAGCCTCATTTCTTCCCATCATTACTGGTTTCCTTGTCTCCAGTTTTATTCTCCTCAGATCCATCTCCCATGCTGCTGCCAGAATGATAGATATAAAATCAAAACTGAACCACATCACTCTTCCGCTTACAATCCTTTCTTCGTTCATGCATTCACCAAATACTTGCTGATGGTTAGGTCATACGTGCCAGAGCTAAGCATGATTTTGGGAAAATGGTGTGAAGAAGACAGACAGGATCCCCTTGCCCATGGAGCTTTGCTTTCACCGTGTTGTTTACGCTAACATGGCCTGCATGGTCCTCCATGATGAGACCCCTGCCTATCTCCTGAGCTTCACTTCTCACATCCCTGTCTCAAACATTGCATCAGCAACACACATCTGTTAATAGTTCCCTGTACACATCATGCCGTTTCTCACCTCTCTAATTTTCTCCTACTATTCCTTTGCTCCCCTCCCCCATTTTCATCTGCCTAATTCCTATCCACAATTTAAGAGAGGAAGTCTCTCTTTGACCTACCCAGGTTTGCTGAAGTATCCCTTTAATGTGTTCCTACAATACCTATTCCACATCACCGTACCTACCACATTGTATTATAATTATCTGTATAGATGAACACATTTTAGGTACACGTGGTTCTAGATAAACATTTACTTAATAACTACCACACATGAACATAACGATTCATATATTTAATATATTCCATAAGGATTTCAGGAGTCCCTGGGTGGCACAAATGGTTAAGCGCTCGACTGCTAGCCGAAAGGTTGGTGGTTTGAACCTGCCCAGAGATGCCTCAGAAGACAGGCCTGACAGTCTACTTCCGAAATGGCACAACCTTGAAAACCCTATGGAGCAGTTCTACTCTACACACTTGGGGTCACTATGAGTTGGAATCGACTCAACGGCAACTAACATCAACAACATAACGATTTCAGAGAAAATTGGAGGGAAAGAGATTCTGATATTATAGAGCGTCATAGTTCAGGGAAGTGAGCAGGAGGTGTTTGGAGCCCATATCCAGCATGAGCTTAAAAATTTCAGGCAGTTCAACAAATATAGAGTAAATCTAACCGGTCCTCTTGTTCAATAATTTCTGCTGCAGTGTTATGTCTGGCTTCCTGATAAGGTGTTAATTAAGCATGTTGTGATACAGGCAAGTCCTTCTGCTAGAGGAGAGGGTTTGAGAAAAACCTTTTAATAGATGGCTCCAAGCGTTTCTCATATGAGATGCACAGAATCCAGGAAGAAAACTGGATATTAAAATATAAAATTAAAATATTATATTTTTAATATTAAAATATACTGAGGCAGTATAAAGTAATCATTACATTTACCATATGGAGAAGAAGCCCTGTACTCTTGGGATAATAGAGTAAAAACTAAGACTTTCTGTGAGGCCCTCAGAACACTCCACAAGACAATGAACAGGCTGCCTAGGCCCAGCCGGACTGAACGGATCTAGTTTTTTAAGGCCCAGATTAATGGGGAATATGCCAAAGCTACTTCCTGAGATGAGGTTTTGGAATAATTTATATTTTTTCCATCCTAAGCTATTTCTAGTTCTAACTGGAGTAGATAATATAAAATTGATTATATATATCAGATATATAACCTCACAGTGAAACATAAAAGTTTCTCTTATAACATATGCCAAAAAATATAAATGAATATAGTTTCTGTCCATCGATAAGATCTCTTACTATAATTCTCCAATTACACAGAGCTGGTATCTACTTTAAATAGAAACTTTGCCTGTGTATGTCAGGATATTGCTAGTAGAAAATGTGGCAACTGGACCTGTGCTGTTTTATTAATTACTAATTTTGGGGAAAAATGAGGTTAATTTAAGGGTTTACTATAACCTTGTAAATTGCATAACTTATTATTCTTATAAAAATATAATTGCTTTTAAAATAAAAGTTGGGATAATTATATTTCAGTATTCTTACTAAGATGAATACTACTTATGTCCACAGTAAGGAAGAACACTGAATAAAATAATTGTTTAGTGGTTTGTAATGACAGCGTGTCTTTGTTTAAAACAACGAACAAACAGCTGGTGGCCATGAAGAAATGACAATGTGCTTGAACTTCAGTTTTCTTATGCTGGTGGATTTAACTCTCATAATGTTTTTAACCTAAAACATGTCCCATTTTTCACAATAAGAAATCAGTAAGTTTTTAAATTGTTTTTCCCCGCTTCTGTAATTACTCATTATTTAATTACATATTTACATGCTATTATTGTTGTTAGACACCTTAGACATTAATTATTTTCCTTAACTAGTGACAGAACTCTAAACATAGTGTATATACATGTGTGTGTCTATACATACACACATTGGTAGATTCTTCATGTAATGTTTATATTTATGTGGCATGTTTAAGTACTGTAGATTTCTACTCATAAACTTGAATCCATTTATCCATTCATTTAAATATGTATTAAGCATCTGCTATGAGCCAGGTGCTGTGTTCATCCAGAGTAAGACATAGTGGTCCCTGCTCTCAAGAAGCTAGTAGGGAAAACAAAACAAGCATTACGACAAGAGCAATGAGTGAGTTATGTACAAAGCAACGGGTAGCTCTCCTTTCTGAGTACATAGCACAAGCTAAACCATATCTTCACACTATAACAATTATACACAAAATAAACTAATGTAGCAGGTATATTCAGCTCATCCACCCAATCCAAAACCATTAGAGGATGTGTGTGGGTGTCTGTCCATGTGTATACATACATACATGTATGAGGCATAGAAAGAAAATAAATAATTTTATGTTACAGTCTACCTCACACTTCTATGTATTCGAAGTTGCTCTGCCCAAATACTGAGAACCATTTAGGATCTACTCAAGTCAAGTATCATAATCCCCAAGTAAGATGGTCAGAATTGACTAACCTACATACTTAGTGGGAAGCAGTTCTTTTGTCTTCCAAAGTCAGCAGATTCTGTTCCTGAAACCTGAAAGTCACACTGGCCCTTCACTGTTCAGCTGGTCACAAATCAGAGGCAATGACATTTACATTGCTAATAGACTTCGTTCCAAGTGTGCTAACTCTTGGCTTGCTGTAGTTTCTCCTACCTGAAAAAAAGCTTATTTGGCCTCCCACAGGAAGGTTTAACTAGAACTAATTATGTGAACAAGAACATTCACTTAGTTCTACATCCATGAACATGCACACATATTAAATCTCCAAATGTATGAAATTCCCTAATTATCTATTCCATATAAGAATTAGGACTGATGTGCAAAACAAATTAAAGTATGTGTTGTTAATTTTCCCTACCATACACATTAAATTACCCAACAAATTTGGGTAATTTTGGCACATTAGGAAAGTATCTCCTAATTATTGTGGTCGACATATGCCTACGTGGCAATGACCTCTTATGCTGGCCTTGTAAAATCAGACTAATGAAAAATATGTATTTCAATGGAGATTAAATTCTGGCTAATGTGGAGAAAACTGCAAATCAATTTATTTGGCTTTTCTGTATACCAAATTTCAAACAGCTAACTCTTGCTTCTTTAATGTTTCTTTGATCACAATTATTAGCATATGTGGACTGTTCTTAGCATACTAGTGTGAAATGAAAAATGAGAATTCTAAACTCAGTCTCTTTTATTAATGAGGACTAACGACCTTAAACCAAAGCCAGGTGACTGAAATTAACGAAAAAAAAAAAAAAGAAAAGAAAACATACAAACAAAAAAAACCACACTGGCTTGCTTAAAAAACAACTGGCAATGATTTAAAATATCTACTAATTGTTTTAATCTGTTGCTTGACCAGGGAAGTGTACATATACACACACAGAGACAGATACTGGGGTGACAATTAAGATGCTTACATCTCAATAAATGCATATTATGAATCTTATATAACACATAAATTTGTAAAGAATTCAAGATTAGCCAATAGTTTACATAACCTGAATATTTTATCCTAAATTCCAATAAAATGTATAAATTTGGTTTCACAGTTAAATTCAATGCAATGGATTTGATATGTGCTTAAAATAATAACTAACAATTTTGAACAATTTTCTATGTAGCAGGTGCTATGCTAAGTGATTTCTATGCTTTATTTAGTTTAATTTTCATTAGAATCCTATGAGGTGGACTGTGTTATTTGCTTCTCACAGAGAAGACTGAAGAAAGTGAGTTAAGTAATTTGCCCATTTACTGTTACAAAGTGACAAAACTTTGATTAAAACCAAACCTTAGTGACTCTAGAGCCAAATTCCAGCTCATATTTGGCCTAACGTAGATTGAAAATTAGAAGGCCTGGAATGGAGCTTCCGTGTCAATCAACTGTTAGCTCTGAGTCCTTAGGGAAATCACTGAACTTCTCCAAACTTCCAATTTTCTAATATACAAAACAGAGCCAATAAAACATCCCAGACATTCTCAGGGAGTTTTCATAAGATTCAAGAGATAGCATAAGCAAGAAAACTATAGAGTGCTCTACAAATATCATTTATTACATTATAATATCTTAATATTTTAAAACTCCCAAAGTATTTTGTGGGGCCAAACAATGACACTAAACGAGGGCTCTCGTTAGAGAAAGGGCGTTTAGGAAGCCACTGGAGGAATATTTTCTTCTATTACAGGAAATTTTAGGCAGGGTGCCCAGGATGGCACAGGGTAAGCTTTAGAAAAAACATTCACCCTTTGTGGGTGCCATGATAAATCAAAGGGAGAAGAGTGTCATGTTCACTTCTCATATTGCCAATGTCACCCACAGAGCAGGACCAACTGAACCCTGTCCAGATGACAGCTGGGTAGCAGTGCGTTCTGATAGAGCACGTGAAGGGCTGACAACTTGGGGTTAGGGCCCATGGAATGTAGGACTGTCCTACAAGCTCATTATGAATGGGGCTCAGAATAAACTGCTTTCCTTAGAACAAAACTGTTCAAATTCAGCAGGTTACTGTAAATATCATTAGGAAAGCAATCAAATCAAACCAAGAAAAATATAAATAGACCAATAAAGATACAGACCCCTGTCTGTAAGTATAAATTACTGCTAAAAGCTTGAAACTGAATCCATGCAAAGAGTAGATAGCAGAAAAACATCTGATTAATAAAATTATAGCTGAGCAAACAAAATAATTTCTGCATTAAAAATATGAAACACAATTTACTTTGTATCTTTCCTTTTCCACCAAAGCACAGTTCCTCTAAATCAATCTACCAGCTTCCTGAGTTACACAGGAAGCTAGCTAAATCATTACATATAATAACAAGTACACTTTTGAAAAATTAATTCTGCAGTTTATTTTCCTTAGGACAAATATAAATCTTATTTCTTGGGAGCTGTGTTTTAATTTACAAGAATATAAGCAAGTTTTCAAACTCAAACATAGCTGCCCGGCAACATCTATCCTAAGTTCAGAGTAATTAAAAAGTCATACTTGGTAAAATGTTTCTACCTACCTTCTTCCTCACACTAATAATCTTTTAGATGATTTAAAGAGAGTATCATTCGGTGAGCATTTATTCTGTGTGAGGTGCTACTCCAGGTGTTTATGGCAGGCATTGCTAATTGTCTTGCCTATATCCATTCTCGCCTTCTATGATACCAGAAATACTGGCTTAGCAAATTGCTTCCCAGCTAAAGACAACACTTCCCAGCTTCCCTTGCAGCTGGGGCCACGTGACTAGGTTCTGGCTAATGACACATGAATAAAAGCAGTAACTTCCCTTAGGAGGCAAGGTGTGTTTCCTCCAGACTTCCTACTTCCTTTGGCCTGGGATATGAAGGTGGTGGTGAGTTGAGCATGCAGAAAAGGAATGCAGAGCAGAGATGACTAAGCAATAAGATGGAGTAGCCTGGGCTCCCAATGAACTGTTATATCACTCCTGGAGCGTTAGGTGAGAGAGAAACAAGCCTCTGCATCGTGATAGCCACTGTATTCTTGAACTCCTGTTATAGTAATCTAGCCTGTATCCTCATTAATGGAGGACTACACATATGCTGGAACCCTGGTGGTGCAATGGTTAAAAGCTCAGGCTGCTAACCAAAAAGGTCAGCAGTTCGAATCCACCAGCAACTCACTGGAAACCCTATGAGGCAGTTCTACCCTGTCCTGCAGGGTCACTATGAGTCAGAATTGACTCGACAGCAATGGGCTTTTGGTTTTTGGTACATATACTTTGTTAGGTATTACTACCCTAGTGTTTTTTAGACAATTTAGACTCAGATTAAAGAACTTTCTTCAAAATCACATAAGTAGTAAGCAGTGAAACTATAATTTTAATCAAGTGCTTTTTCCATTAGATCTTTTTTATACTAATAGAAAGAAAATGACTAATTTATAGAAAATTGTTGTTGTTGTTGTTAGGGCCCACTGAGTCAGTTCTGACTCATAGCGATCCTCTGTACAACAGAATGAAACACAGCCTGGTCCTGTGCCATCCTCATAAGCGTTGCTATGTTTGAGCCCATTGTTGCAGCCACTGTGTCAATCCATCTCATTGAGGAACTTTCTCTTCTGTGCTGACCCTCTACTTTACCAAGCATGATGTCCTTCTCCAGGGACTGGTCCCTCCTGATAACATGTCCAAAGTATGTGAGATGAAGTCTCACCATCCTTACTTCTAAGCAGCATTCTGGCTGCACTTCTTTCAAGACAGATTTGTTCATTCTTCTGGCAGTCCACGGTATATTGAATATTCTTTTCCAACACCATAAATCAAAAGCATCAATTCTTCTTCAGTCTTTGTTATTCACTGTTCAGCTTTCACATGCAATATGAGGTGACTGAAAACACCATGGCTTGGGTCAGGTGCACCTTAGCCTTCAAAGTGACATCTTTGCTTTTTAACACCTTGAAAGAGGCCTTTTGCAGCAGAGTTGCCCAAGGCAATGCATCTTGATTTCTTGACTGCTGCTTCCATGGGCTTTGATTGTGGATCCAAGTAAAATGAAATCCTTGACGACTTCAATCTTTTCTCCCTTTATCATGATATTGCTTATTGGTCCAGTTGTGAGGATTTTTGTTTTCTTTATGTTGAGGTGTAATCCATACTGAAGGCTGTGGTCTTTGATCTTCATCAGTAAGTGCTTCAAATCCTCCTCACTTTCAGCAAGCAAGGTTGTGTCATCTGCATATCGCAGGTTGTTAATGAGTCTTTGTCTAATCCTGATACCACATTCTTCTTCATCCAGTCCAGCTTCTTGGATTATTTGCTCAGCATACAGATTGAATAAGTACGGTGAAAGGTTATAACCCTGACACATACCTTTCCTGGTTTTAAACCATGCAGTTTCCCCTTGTTCTGTTTGAACATCTGCCTCTTGGTCTATGTACAGGTTCTGCATGAGCACAATTACGAATTCCCATTCTTCAAAATGTTATCCATAACGTGTTATGATCTACACAGTTGAATGCCTTTGCATAGTCAACAAATCACAGTAAACATCCTTCTGGTATCCCCTGCTTTCAGCCAAGATCCATCTGACATCAGCAATGATATCCCTCGTTCTACATCTTCTTCTGAATCTGGCTTGAATTTTTACAGAAGATTAGTACTGTATATCTTTCTAATACCAAATATATTAATTCATAGGATTATAAACAGGCTTCAATTTCCTTGGATTAGAATCAGTGCTATAAACCCTTATTTTTCTTATAAAGAACCTGACAGTTGGTGATTAGCTTCTCCAGGACCTATCCCTCATAAAATGTTCCATTAGTAAAATTATGGAGAAAAAATATGGCAGTTATCCTGAAATGTGAAATGGAGGGCTAGTTAGGATACCCTAACAATTTATAAAATAATACACTGGAAATCACAATAACTCAGAAACAGATAAGAGGGTTTTCTGTGTGTGCATGTGTACATTTTCTTCCCTAGTATTATCCTTAGATTAACACATAAATTTGTTCTCAGAAAGCAAAATATGCACATTCATTCAACATTTAACAAATATTTAGTAAAGTCTAGGAAACCTGGTGGTGCAGTGGTTAAGAACTCAGCTGCTAACCAAATGGTCAGCAGTTTGAATCCACCAGCCGTTCCTTGGAAACTCTATAGGGCAGTTCTATGCTGTCCTAGAGGGTTGCTATGAGTTGGAATTGACTCAATGGCAACGGGTATGGTACGGGTATTCTGCATCAGGTACTCCTTTAGGCACTGGGAATATAGCAGGGAACAAACTAGCAAAAGTCTCTGCACGCATAGGGTTTATACTCAATGTATCTACTGTACAGAGTGCTCTACACAAATATAACAGGTTTTCAATGTGTGCAGTAACTTGTATTTTTAAAATAAAATTTATATTTTGGAATAAGTTTAAATTTACAGAAAAATTACAAAGATAATACAGCAAGTTCTCATATATTCCTCACCCAGTTTCCTCTAATGTTAACATCTTACCTGACCATGTTATAATACATTTGTCAAAGTTAATATTGGTACCTTTCTACTAACTAAATTCCAGACTTTATTCAGATTTCACCAGATTTTTCAGTATGTCCTTTTTCTGTTCCAGGATCCAATCCCAGAACACTAACCACATTGCCTTTAGTTGTCATTTAGTCTCCTCTAGTCTGTGAAAGTTACTCAGTCATTCCTTTTTTATCACGATCTTGACAATTTTGAGGAGTACTGGTAAGATATTGTGTAGAATGTTCCTCAACTTGGGTTTATCTCATATTTTTCACGTGATTGGATGGGGTTATGGATTTTTTAAAAGAATACCACAGATGTAAAATGCCCCTTTGATCAAACGTATCAAGGGGTATATCATAGCAATATGACTTATCACTGGTGATGCTAACCCTTATCTCCTGGTTCCTTTTATTGGAGAATGGTATTCAGAAACCAAGATCTGGGTACTGGGTGTCCTGATTGCTTCGGAGGTATTACTGTTTCTAGGACATCTCGATGACTAATGTAATTTTTTAAATTAAATGATTTTATGATACACTTTGAATTTCAGAACTAAAGAGTTCCATTTCTATAATCTTGCATTAAATATGGTAAATATATTTGGAAATACATACATATACATATATACACACATACACACACATATAAACTGAAACCACAAAAAACCAAACCCATTGCCATCAAGTCGATTCTGACTCATAGTGACCCTGTAGGACAGAGTAGAACTGTCCCATAGGGTTTCCAAGAAATGGCTGGTGGATTCGAAATGCCGACCTTTTGGTTAGCAGGTGAGGTTTTAACTACTGCGCCACCAGGGCTCCCATATAAATTGAGAGGTGGTAAAATAATGTTAGGTATCAATGGTAAAATGAATCCTTTAAAAGCTATTACATTGCTGTCCTTTATATTCAAGAATGCTATGTCTTAAAGAATTTACACATGAGCATTCTTACTGTAGCAGAAATGCCTTCCGGAAGGCTCTTTAAAAGAGAGAAGGTATGACCTTTTCACCCTGTCCTCCAGTCTCCTGCTTGGTACATATATGTGACGACAGGTGTTCTACCAAATGTTTTCAGTATCAGGGCTATCCTTCAGGAATGGTGAAGTGTTGAGCTAACAAGAGCCTGGATGCCTTAATGACTTTGTGAATCTGTTATACAAACCCTGGACTGCAGACTTTTATGTGGGAGAAAAATGAACTGTGTATCTAAGCCATTACAATCAGGGCTCTGTTTCTGAGCTTAACGCAATTCCTAACTAATAGAAGTAGCTTTGAAAGGAGTCAGATGGAGGTAACATTTACTGAAGACCTGCTTATATTAAGTACTTTATATACTTTAGTTCATGTAATCATCACAACAACACTATGTTTGTTCTTGTTGTTACAGGCCCTTTAGCTAGTTCTGACTCATAGTGACTCTATGTACAACAAAATGAAACATTACTCAGTCCTGCACCATACTCACAAGTGTTGCTATGTTTGAGCCCATTGTTGCAGCCACTGTGTCAACCCATTGAGGGTCTTCTTTTTTGCTGACCCTCTACCAAGTATGATGTCCTTCTCCAGGGACTGGTCCCTCCTCATAACATGTCCAAAGTACGTGAGACGAAGTCGTGCTATCCTCGCTTCTAAGGAGCATTCTGGCTGTACTTCTTCCAAGATAGATTTGTTCATTCTTCTGGCAGTCCATGGTGTATTCAATATTCTTTGCCAACATCATAAATTGAAAGCATCAGTTCTTCAGTCTTCTTATTCATTGTCCAGCTTTCACATGCATATGAGAAGACTGAAAATACCATGGCTTGGGTCAGGCGCACCTTAGTCCTCAAGATGACATCTCTGCTTTTTAACACTTTAAAGAGGTCGTTTGCAGCAGACTTGCGCAGTACAATACACTGTTTGAGATTTCTTGACTGTTGCTTCCGTGAGCATTGATTGTTCATCCAAGTAAAATGAAATCCTGGACAACTTCAAAATTTTCTCTGTTTATCATGGTAAAATTGGTCCAGTTGTGAGGATTTTTGTTTTCTTTATGTTGAGCTGTAATCCATACTGAAGGCTGCAGTCTTTGATCTTCATCAGTAAGTGCTTCGAGTCCTCTTGGCTTTCAGCAAGGTTGTGTCATCTGCATATTGTAGATTGTTAATGAGTCTTTGTCCAGTTCTGATGCCACTTTCCTCTTCATACAGTCCAGTTTCTCAGATTATTTGCTCAGCACACAGATTGAATAAGTATGGTGAAAGGATATAGCCCTGATGCACACCTTTCATGATTTTAAACCATGCCGTGTCCCCTTGTTCTGTTTGAACATCTGCCTCTAGGTCTATGTATGGGTTCCGCATGAGCACAATTAAATGTCCTGGAATTCCTGTTTTTCACAATGTTATCCATAATTTATTATGATCCATACGGTCAAATGCCTTTGCATAGTCAATAAAACATAGGTAAACATCTTTCTGGTATTTCCTGCTTTCAGCCAAGATCCATCTGACGTCAGCAATGATATCCCTTGTTCCACGCCCTCTTCTGAATCTAGCCTGAATTTCTGACAGTTCCCTGCTGATGTACTGCTGCAACCGTTTTTGAATTATGTTCAGCAAAATTTTACATGCATGTGATACTAATGATATTGTTCAATAATTTCTGCATTCTGTTGGATCACCTTTCTTTGGAATGGGCACAAATATGGATCTCTTCCAGTTGATTGGCCACGTAGCTGTCTTCCAAATTTCTTGGCATAGACGAGTGAGCACTTGTAGCATTGCATCTGTTGAAACATCTTGATTGGTATTCCATCAATTCCTGGAGCCTTGTTTTTTGCCAATGTCTTCAGTGAAGCTTGGACTTCTTGCTTCAGTACCATCGGTTCTTGATCACATGCTACCTCCTGAAATGGCTGAACATCGATCAATTCTTTTTGGTACAGTAACTCTGTGTGTTCCTTCCATCTTCTTTTGATGCTTCCTGTGTTGTTCGGTATTTTGCCCATAAAATCCTTCAATATTGAAACTTGTGGCTTGAATTTTTTTCTTTAGTTCTTTCAGCTTGAGAAATGCTGAGCATGCTCTTCCCTTTTGGTTTTCTAACTCCAGGTCTTTGAACATTTCGTTATAATAATTTATGTTGTCTTCTCAAGCCACCTTTGAAAGTTTCTGTTCAGCTCTTTTACTTCATTATTTCTTCCATTCGCTTCATCTACTCTACATTCAACAGCAAGTTTGAGAGTCTCTTCTGACATCCATTTTGGTCTTTTCTTTCTTTTTAATGACCTTTGCTTTCTTCATGTCATCCCACAACTCATCTGGTCTTGGGTCATTAGCGTTCAATGTATCAAATCTATTCTTGAGATGGTCTCTAAATTAAGGTGGTGTGATCATTAAGGTCATATCAACTTGGCTCAGCCATGATTCTCAGTGGTTTTGCAGTTATGATGTAGTTTGGCACGTATAATGTTATGATCACTTTCACAATGAGATTTGATATAATGTGATCACCTCCATGATGGGATCTGCTGTGAGTGGCCAATCAGTAAAAAGGGAGTTTGCTTGGGTGTGTGGCCTGCACTGAATATAAGTGGACATTCTGGCAAGGCTCATGGGCTTTTGCTCACTCTGGATTCTGCAGCTGGCACCTGTTCATCTGACCTCTGGTTCTTGGGACTTGAGCTAGCAGCTTACCTGCAATCTTGCCTGCCGATCTTGAGATTTGTCGGTATTTGCAGCCTGTGAGCAAAAGTCTGCTGTCTGACCTGCTGATCTTGGGTTCACCAGCTCCTGTGGTTATGTGAATCAGAAGCCTCCATCCTGATCTATAGATCTGGAATGTTCCAGCCTGTAAAACTTTGTGAGCCATTTCCTTGGTATAAATCTCTTTATGTAGATATTTGAAGCCCTGGTGGTATAGTGGTTAAGAGCTTGGCTGCTAACAAAAAGGCTGGCAGTTCGAATCCACCAGACACACCTTGGAAACCCTATGGGGCAGTTCTACTCTGTCCTGTAGGGTCACTATGAGTTGGAATCGATTCGATGGCAATGGGTTTGGTTTTTTTATAGATATTTATACACTTTACCGGTTTTGCTTCTCTACAGAACCCAGCCTAAGACACAGAGTAAGTCTTCAATTGTGATGCAACAACTATTTACATAGCATTTACATTGTATTAGGCATTATAAGTAATCTAGAGATGATTTAAAGGGTACAGGAGGATATGCATATGTTATATGCAAATACTATGCCATTTTATATAAGGGACTTGAGCATGCATGGATTTTGGCATCCGCAGGGGTCCTGGAACCAATCCCCCCCAGATACTGAGGGATGACTGTAATTTGGTAACAACACCAACAATAACCAAAAAACAAGTTTATGGTCACACATGTAGGTGTATAGGTACATATGTGTATGGGTAGGTACAAGTGAGTACATACATGTGCACAGATAGAAGAATCTATATGTACATTATATACAGATATATGTATGCACGCATATATATTCATACAGGACATAGTTACAGATACTCTATGACATAACCAAATACCTTGTAAGAATAGTTTTCTGGGTTTGAAGGCTTAGGACCTTAGTGTCATGGCCCAACTCAGTCAACTGGCATTACAAAGTTTATGTTCTGCATCCTGGAGAGGTGAGCAGAATCTGGGGTGTTAAAACCTTTCGAGTAGCCATCTAAGATACAACCACTCGTCTCTACTCACCAGGAGCAAAAGAGAAAGAAGGAAACCAAAGTCTCAGAGAAGAAACTTGTCTACAGGGCTAATAGCCTATACGAGCCACGGTCTCATCTACCCTGAGACCAGAACTAGATGGTGCCTGGCTATTGCTACTGGCTATTCTAATCAGGGCCACAATAGATGGACCCTGATAGAACAGGAGAAAAATGTGGAACAGAACTCAAATTCTTAAAAAGTTCAGACTTACTGGACCAGTTGAAACTAGAGGACTCCCCGAGACTATCGCCCTGAGATACTCTTTAAACTTTGAACCGAAATTATCCCAAGGTCACCTTTTAGCAAAATAACAGATTGGCACACAAAATAAAGGATATTATCTGTCAGTACGGTGGCCATTAAAAAGCCATATAAGACTAAAAGGTCAAGAATTACTCTAAAGCGAAGATGAGAAGATAAGGAGGCAGGGAAACTAGAGTACTGGAAATGGAACAACCAGAAGGCAATTAAAAAGAATGTTGACACATTGTGAAAAATCTATCTAATGTCACTGAACAATTTGTGTAGAAATTGTCAAATGGGAACCTAATTTGCTGTGTAAACTTCCACCAAAACCACAATAAAATATTGTTTTTTTTAAAAGTACATTATGATGCCACCTTTTGTCTATAAGACTGGTAAAAATCTCCAAGTTTGACTAAAACAAACTGTTGGCCAGGTACTCGCATTTACTGCTAGGGGGAATATATATTATTCAATTTGGCAATATCTATCAAATATTACCTTTGACTTAGGTGTATTTATTCTACATGTGCAAAATAAAGTACTTGCAAGGTTATTCTTTACAACATTTTTTTGTAGTAGCCAAAGAATAGAAACTAGCCAAATTCTGTCACTAGCGGAGATGTGGAGACCTCACACCACCAAGAAACAAGAGCCAGGAGAATAGCGTGTCCTTTGGACCTGGGGTCCCTGCGCTGAGAAGCTCCTCAACCAGAGAAGATTAATGACAAGGACCTTCCCCCAGAGTCGACAGAAAGCAAGCCTTCCCCTGGAGCTGGAACTCTGAATTCAGACTTCTAGCCTCCTAGACTATGAGAGAATATGCTTCTCTTTGTTGAAGCCAGCTACTTGTGGTATTTCTGTTGTAGCAGCACTAGATAACTAAGACAGGTGGGATATACTTAAGGTTGTACTTTGGCTGTGGCAGACTTGTTTTAATTTTCTTCAGCTTCAACTTGAACTTGCATATGAGCAATTGATGGTCTGTTCCACAGTCAGCCCCTGGCCTTGTTCTGACTGATGATATTGAACTTCTCCATCTTGTCTTTCCACAGATGTAGTTGATTTGATTCCTGCGTATTCCATCTGGTGAGGTCCATGTGTATAGTCGCTGTTGATGTTGTTGAAAAAAGGGATTTCCAATGAATAGGTTATTGGTCTTGCAAAATTCCATCATGTGATTTCTGGCATTGTTTCTATCACCAAGGCCATATTTTCCAACTACTGATCCTTCCTCTTTGTTTCCAACTTTCACATTCCAATCACCGGTAATTATCAATGCATCTTGATGGCATGTTTTATCAATTTCAGACTGCAGAAGTCGGTAAAAATCTTCTATTTCTTCACTATGCTTACAGCTGAGAAAATTGAAGAAAACTCAGGTTAAGATTCCTGACCTGGTTCACACAGCTCAGTATTGAAATCAAGCCAGAATTTAAACCAGACTCCATTTTCCCACTAAAGCATGCTACAACATCTTGCATATAGTAGGTACAATGCCTATGGCAGTGGTGGTTCAGTGACAGAATCCTCACAGTCTGTGCAGGAGTCCTGCATTTGATTCGCAGCCAGTGTACCTCAAATGCAGCTACCCCTCATCTGTCAGTGGAGGTTTGCATGTTGCTGTGATGCTGAACAGATCTCATCAGAGCTTCTAGACTAAGATGGACTAGGAAGAAAAGCCTGGTGATCACTCAATGAAAATCCTGTGGAATCACAATGGTCTAATCCTGTTGTGCATTGGGTCACCATAAGTTGGACGCTGACTCAACAGCGGCTAACATCATGACTTACGTTGGTTTCTAGCAGTGGGTGCAAACACATATATTGTTATGCCTCACTCAACAAGTGATATAAGATGGTATCTAAATAAACAGAATGGTATGTATTTATATATGCAACAAAATAGAAACATGCATCCATACTTTGAGTCCTACTTCCCTCCACGATCAGCACCTCAAATAGTAGAAGTGGTATCAGGGCCACTTCAGGAGTGAAACCTTGGGACTTATTGCCCTCAATTCACATATAACTACAGTTTTTCTCTCTGGATTAAAATGGGAGATCATTCAAACCATCCATCAATCTACCTACCCAATTATACATTCATATTTACTGATCATCTACTGAATGCCAAGCTACCTGCTACTTTCTGCATACACAAAGTTGAATGTTCTCTGAAAGTTTATAGTTTAGTGGGAGAAACAGAATAATAAATATGAAGATACAATAGGGCAAGATTTCTCAGCCTCAGCATTAATGTCATTTTGGGCTGGATAATTCTTTGCTGTGAGGGGATACACATTGTAGGACATTTAGCAGAATCCTTGGCCT
This sequence comes from Trichechus manatus latirostris, assembly GCF_000243295.1. Classification (NCBI taxonomy): domain Eukaryota; kingdom Metazoa; phylum Chordata; class Mammalia; order Sirenia; family Trichechidae; genus Trichechus; species Trichechus manatus. The sequence continues at coordinate 4,703,874 of NW_004443973.1, read as the reverse complement.
CTACATACTAGATGCCAGTAGCACCCTGACCCCTTGTTACAGCCAAAAGTGTCTCCTGGGGGCAAAATCACCCTTCTACCTCTCTAACCCACTGAGAAGCTCTGCAATAGAGTATAAAATGCCATAAAACTACAAAAGACGGACATATAACTTAGTCTGGGGTCAGAGAAGTTTACCGGATGAGGTAAGCCTTTACAGAGGCGTGAAAGTTCATTAAAATTCAGCAAGATGAAGTAAACTATTGTGTGTGAGCGTGTGGTTTTACATGTGTATCAGGAATCCTTTTTAAGGATGTGCAAAGACTCAGAATTTTTAACAAGTACAACACATATGGAAGAATAAAGGCGGTTTAGCATTCTTGTAGTGGAGAGGTATGCTATAAGAGTGAAGAATGAAAAGGTACATTTGCCTACATAGGAATGCAGGGGTCTAGTAATGACAAGATAACAGAATGTGATCATAAAAAGTCAAGGGTAGGGGGTTAAATAAGTTTAGTTGTGGATGTGTTGAATTTGAGTTGCCAGAAGGACAACCAGTTGTAGAAGTTCAGTAGAAAGTTAGATTTTTGTTTCTAGAATACAGGGGTATGACTAAGGCCAGAGAAATGAAAACCATCTACACAGAGAAGCCATACATGCAGATGAAATGACCCAGGGAGAATTTAGAGTGGGAAGGAGAAGTCTATGGACCTGACAGTGACAAAGTAGAAGTGAGGGAAAACCAGAATGATCCTGATGTCACAAAGGGCAAGTGAGGAGAGAGTTTCATAAACACGGCATAAAGGTCAAGTAGGATGAGGAATGAGACATGTCCACTGGAATTGGCAATTAGAAAGACATTGGTGGCTTTTGCCAGGGTCACGTTAGTGGTGTGTTCTGGGTGGCAGCCAGCTTACAGTGGGCTGAAGAATGACTGAGATGGGACCAAGGAAATATACTTTCAAGAAATTTGGCAGGAAGTATTGGGGTGATGTAAAGATGATGTTCATGGTTGGGTAAGTGTCAAACCCACAAAGAGTCAAACAAATTAAACTGAAAGTGGGAGGAGCGGGAATTTTAAAGCCTGAGTTCTGACTTCAGGTTAGCTGTGGATACTGCTTACAGGCTACTCCTATTTCTGGCTCCGAGTCTCCTTGGAGACTCATGTTCATATTAAGCTACTTTGTGGAATTTCTGAATGTAAGCACAACTGGATTGTATTTACCTCTTCACAGTACACCACATACCCAATACATTCTGAACTAACATTATAGAACACCCTTCAAAAATAGAATGATTCCAGTAGTTTAAGAGCAAGAATTTAAAACAATAAGTCATTTTACAAAGCTCTAAAAATACATTCCTAAGAAGTGTGTTTATGAAAAGCCATGCTTGAATCTGGAGGTTTCCTAGTATGTAACTTAGCAGCCTTGGAATAATCAACTCATACAAGGTGAAAGCTAACAGTCATGTTATCGACCTTCCTCCTCCTCCCTCACTCCTCACATCCATTCAGTGACTTTAGAGGAATCACTTCTCATAGTTCTTTCTCTTCCACTCCATACTACTGCTTTGTCTTCTTTCCCATGTGCCTCTGCAATAGTCTCCTAACTGGTTTCCTTGCCTCTAATCTTTGATCTTTCCAAGCCTTTGCCATACTTTGCTAGAATGATCCTTCTAGAACACATATATGAACGGTTCACACACTACTTTAGAGCTGTGTTATGGTTTCTTACAAAATCCAGAATCCTTATGTCATATAAAGTCTTTTCTATTTGGTCCAGCCATCCCTTGCATATGTTACCTTATACTTACACTCCAGTCATATAGAACACTATTAGGTCCTGGGGCTTTCTTTTGACTTACCTGTACAGGCTTGGACTCTTACACCTTCTATCCTCTGTCCATTTGGAAAGTGGTATTCAAACCCAGTTTAAGCATCTTCTCTGGGAAGTTTTTGTTGATCTCCTCTCCTCTGCCTAAATCAAGATAGGACTAACCACTCCTCTTCTGGTGTTCCCAATGTACCTTACAGAAGTTTCTGTAATAGTCTCCAAATCACTTCATCACATGTATTAGTTTTTACAGGTATCTCTCCTATTAAACTTTCAGCTCCTTGAAGACAGGGACTGCTTTTTATTTTGTATGTCTCCTTAATTCATGGCACAGTGCCTGGTGCATATCAGGAGTTCAGTAAATAACTGTTGAATGAGTCTAATCCAAGCTTCTATTATTACCAACGAAGAAGCAAGGCCTAGAGAGTTAAATGACTTCCCAAGGTCACCCATCTAATCAGTGGCAGAGTGGGGAATAGAAGCTATAGATGTTGCCTGACTTTTAAACTAGGGCTCTTAACACTACACCATGCTACCACCCCATCTACTTGAAAACAGGGCATCCAGGACCCAGATCCTTAAGTTGCTAATTTGGTCCAACAAAGTTTTAATATCAAATATTTGAATAAATATTTGATGATGAACTATTCCTTTCTGGTTGAGAGAAAAAGTGGGCTAGGTAATTTCAAAATGATATAGTATTTGACTTTATTCTTACTCTCTTCCCAATTCCCCTCTCCTTTCCACCTGGCTGACCTCATCACTTCGCCTTTAATTAAGTATTTTTGAAGACGTTCAGAATCCCTAAGTACATACCAGCTGAAGACAAACAACTGTGTTACCAAACTCTTCTCACTGGCAGAAGAAAAACCTGTCTGGGATTAAGAATTTACTTTAAGTATTTCATACTTAAATAATTGTAGGTTGGAATTGTTTTTGTTTGTTTTGGCTATTTAAAGATAAAAATCACAGAGAGAAAGTAATAAACTCCAGGACTTCCCTGGAATTATGTATCTAAGTTACCTTATACAATGAGACGGTATCTCTTTAATAGATTACATTTTTTTTTCTTAAAAATGACCACAAAGATAACTAGCTTGTCCTTTCATTCATTACCACAAATAAACTGGAACACTTATGAATATGTTTTTATTTGGGACGTTTTAATAGTGCTTCATATAGAACATTAAATATGTAAAGGCTCTAAAGAGGCCATTAAGGCTTGAACAACAAGCTGCATTTTAATAATACAGAGACTATGTGCGAGGGAAGCCAATTTCTGCCGTTTAGGTAACACAAGCAAAAAACAATTTCTTGTAAAGAGCTAAAGCTTGTAAGTTAAAAAGGTTTAAAATGCACATGTCCTACAGATGGCAGAACTTTACCAAACCCTCAAAAGCACAGGAAAAAGAAAAGATTAAAAAATTCCCTCCAAGCCTAGGCTTCTTTCAAGTCCTCTGTTCAAAAGAGGATCGAGGGTACTAATGAATATTCAACTTCTATTTTCTTCTAACAATAAATTTCATTTTTAAATCTGTGAAGAAAAACAAACTTGTCCCATGCATAAATTCTCTCAAAAGATAAGGTAATCTTTCATATTCCTGTAGGAGTTAACGGGGCTTGAATATGAAAAGTCTTGACGTACCGAGATGTGATGAAAAACCAAGTGTCATTTGGCACAATGGTTAAGTGCTCGGCTGTTAACCGAAAGGTCAGCAATTTGAACTTACCCATCAACTCCATGGAAGAAAAGACCTGGTGATCTGCTCCCTTAAAGATTACAGACTGGGAATCCCTATGGGGCAGTTCTACTCTGTCCTGTAGGGTCATTGTGAGTCGCAATCAACTTGATGGCGCACAACATTTTGTCAATACCAGTTTCTAATCTCCATTGGAAAGGTGAGCATCTTGCAGGCCATTCTCTCTGGATAAGCAAAACTTATCATATAAATAAATCCTGTTCTGCTTGGACAAATTTTCACTTCAAAGAGGGGGATGAATAGGGAAGATTAGTTTTCTCTTCTTTATATTTAACATCCCACGAGTCAAGAGTCAAGACCTACTCCTGTTGTTATTCATGCAAGCAAGGAGGTAGGGGGTGATATTTGAGTTGTCAGACTTACCCACTATGATTGCTAAAGATCATCTTCTAACTTAGTCTCTTTCTCCTGGGAAGAAGCCTAAGACCATGAAAACACTCATCATATGCCACACCACAGTGATTCTCTGAGCAGACATCCTGTGCTGGCATAATTTGCTTGACAGCCCTGAGGTCAGCCTGCCTAGTGACTGAAGAATCTTTTCCTTCTTCAAATGGTTACAATGCACTGTCCTTTGTGTACATGGATGATGTTCCTGACCCACCATCAATGGTGGTGAATCTGAAAAGCAAAATGTGATGATACAGTAGGATTGAACTTGAAGGCTATACACAAAAGGAAAACGTCATAAAACGACGGAACTCTTTAAAAACTTTGCCTAGTGCTGCACAGAGAGAGCGAGAGAGTGCAAAGTCTTTACATTTTGGTCTTACTCTTCAGGCAGATTTCTGTTTATCGGGAACAATTTCATATGTTGACTGGCACCCTGTATATTTACAGTGAAAAAGAAGCATTAAATAATAATCATACCCAAGGACCTTGAGAAGAAGTAAGGAAGGTGTGCCAGCTTTGATTTTGAATTTTCTTGTTACTTGTCAGTTTGCCTCTCAGACTAAATGTCAGGAGGGAATAAAATTAATCATTACTCTCTAGCTGCTCAATGGCATACATGAAATGAATAGGGGGCTTAACTCTGGTCTAACTGGCTCAATTTCTGTCTGTATCAGCAGAGAGACAGACACTGAATGATCCAGCTTCTTGCCCATTCTCCCATCAAGTTCAAACCATGTAGGGCTTCCCAGACAGACATACTCTATAGGGAAAAGACAGCAGCAAAGAAGAGAACAGAATAAGGTTGGGGAAAGGGTGTTGTTGTTTAGTTGCCATCGAGTCAATTCCAACTCACGGCGACCCCATGTGTTACAGAGTAGAACTGTGTTCCATAGAGTTTTCTTGGCTGTAATCTTAATGGAAGCAGATCACCAGGACTTTTCTTCCACAGTACTGCTGGTGGGTTCTAACCACTAATGTTTAGGTTAGCAGTCAAGCACAAATTGTTGGCGCCAGCTAGGAACCGAACTAGTTGGGAAGCAGTGTTACCATTTCTTTAATCCACAGCTCCTCCCTGTGCCCCAGAGATGGGGAAAAAATGGAAGTTCTCTCCAACTCCTGTCAAAGCCCAGATTCCACGCAGTCCTGTCCCACTGATGTTGAACCTGATGCATAAAGACTGTTTTACTGGAGGGTACTAGAATTTAGAAATAATTAACCAAGCCTCACTCTACCTTACTAACTTCATAATTCAAAGAATGTCATTGAGACGCCATCAGCTTAGTCTCTGGAATAAAAGCAGGTTTAGAATTGTGAAACTGTCCCACTTCGTAGGAACTGAGTCTGATGTAAAGCTGTGCAACAGGCCAGTTTGAAAAGAGGATGTTACTGTGATGTGAATGCGTATTGCTAGTCTGAAACCTAGTGTTGATCTATCTACTGATTTTTCTTTTGTGAGGCAGATCTAATTATAGTCAGATATCCAATTTGATGCTCATTAAACTGTCACCTCAAGGACAAAAATTATAATGGGGAACGATTTAGCATGGTGTAGTGGAAAGTACATGTTTAAAAAGGCTTGGGTTTACATCCCTGCTACCATGTAGGGTCTGTGTAACCCAGGAGAGGTCCCCTCACCTCTCTGACCTTCTGTTGCCACTGCTCTGCAATGGAGATGCCATCATCTGCACAGAATATGATACCTCACTTACATGGTTTTCAGGACTGGGTGAAAGAGGGACAGACTCTGGAGCCAGACCACCAGGGTTTGAACTCACTTTCCACAACTTCAGAGACTGTGGGCAAGTAAATGAACCTCTCTTGGTCTCTGTTCTCTCATATGTAAAATGGGAATTATGTCAGAATTCTTTCATAGGGTTACATGAGACAATGTGTGTATGGAGCTTAAGCTTGACGCCTGGCACCTGGTGCTTTTACCTGTACCTAGTTTACCTGTCATTATTGTTAGTGTTGTTGTTATTACGATTACTGCTATTTTTGCCATTCAGAATGTTCTAGTGCTCAATAAACATTGGCTTTATTTATTCCTTTTAAATTCCCTTTCTCCACCCCCTTCTGAGAATTTTACATGTTTAATACTACACAAATATTCTTTGATTATTTCAGCTTTCCCTTTTTACCTGGCTTACACTCACTTATGATAACCGATGGTAGCAACAGTACTAGTTAATGAGACCTTAGAGATTCTGGAATTATCTAACTACTTATTACAAAGATAAAATATCTCAGACCCAGAGTGGCTCATTCCCTCCAAGAAAAAATATACAAACATATACAACTTCACACACATGTTGATACACACACACACACACACAAACAAATAAAAAACCTGTTGCCATTGAGTCGATTCCGACTCATAGTCACCCTATAGGGCAGAGTAGAACTGCCCCATAGGGTTTCCAAGATGTGGCTGGTGGATTTGAACTCCTGACCTTTTGGTTAGAGGCCAAGCTCTTTTTTTTGTTTGTTTATTGCTGTAGTTTAAATGAAGTTTACATCTCAAGTTAGTCTCCCATACAAAAATTTATACATACATTGTTATGTGACCCTAATTGCTCTCCCCATACTGTGACAGTACATTCCTCCTTTCCACTCCTGATTCCCCATGTCCATTCAGCCAGCTCTAATGCTCTCTGCCTTCCCATCTCACCTCTGGACAGAAGCTGCCTGTTTAGTCTCTTGTATCTACTTGAGCTAAGAGGCACAACCCTCACGAGTATCCCTTTATGTCCCATAGTCCAGTCCAATCCCTGTCTGAACAGTTGGCCTCAGAAACTGTTTTAGTTCTGGGCTGATAGAGAATCCAGGGACCATGCTTTCTGGGGTTACTCCTGTCTCATTCAGACCATTAAGTCTGGTCTTCTTATTAGAATTTGAGTTCTGCACCCCACCTTTCTCCTGCTCCATCAGGGACTCTCTGATGTGTTCCCTGACAGGGCAGTCATTTGTGGTAGCTGGGCACCATCTAGTTCTTCCGGTCTCAGGTTGATGAAGTCTCTGGTTTATGTGGCCCTTTCTGCATCTTGGGCTAATACTTTCTTTGTGTCTTTGGTCCAGGTGGTTGGGACCAATTGATGCATCTTAGATGGCTGCTTGCAAGCTTTTAAGACCCCAGACACCACTCACCAAAGTAGGATGCAGAACATTTTCTTAAGCCTTGTTATGCCAATTGACCTAGATGCCCCCTGAAAGTATGGTCCCCAGATCCTTACCCTTGCTACTCTGTCCCTCAAAGTGTTTGATTGTATTCAGGAAACCTCTTAGCTTTGGTTTAGTTCAGTTGTGCTAATTTCTCCTGTAGTGTTAGCAGCCGAGCTCTTAACCACTGCGCCAACAGGGCCATATCTATATCTATAATCTACTCAAATTCTTGGAAAATCTCTTTGTAATCACGTGAAATTCTTTTACGCTATTTTAAAAAATTCTTCTCGTTGAATATTTCCTATTTGCTCTATTCCATTAAAAATGTTCCTTCAGTCCTTTCTGTATTATCTCTAAGGTGTGGTTTCAAAATGAAATGAAATTTCAAGTTGAAATTTCTTTAGCTTTTTAAATAGTTCTTGGATTAGGGAAAAACATGAATATCTTTATCAGTACATGTTTTGCTTTGGAGTGGAATATATACTTTGTTGACTAGGAAAATACAGGCAGCGATTAAAAGGCTTTGAGGAACATGACTCCCAAGCAGACAGAACACAGGAAGGAGGCAGGACGCTGGCTTGTCTAATCCTATATTCTAAGTTGGCCTTGCTTTTCCTACACACTTCCTTAAGAGGTTTTCTATGATATCATCCCTGGAAAGTAGTTCACCTCTATTGAAACTAACTTAATCCCTCATAAGCAGGGCTAACTGCAAAAGCCCCTCCAGACTGTTGTACCCAACTGGTGACCTCTGAACACGGTGAAGCTTTACGGTGGAGAGTAAAGAGACTGACCCTTCTCTCTCTGCTTTGGCTTATAGTTAATTCTGCCACTTAACACTAAGAATTTGTTTGCATAGATTTCCTCATGAGTTGGATATGATGGAATGAGTGAGCTATCCTCATTAATAGATAAACTGAGGCAAAGGCAGAGGCTTTAGGTGGCAGAGCTGTGGCCTGAATCTCAGGTCTCCCACCTGTTCCATTGGTCACTTGTCCCCCAAGGTCCCTTCTGGTCCAGTTACTCTTAAGTATCAACTTATTTTCTTTTTATTTAGAGGGGAATAAGGCATAAAGCCTGCCTTATAGTCCATAATGAAAAAGTGTAATAATTTGGTGTTAGCAGCGATGTGATTACAAATTTGGCAGGAACAATTATCTTTTCAAAATATAACCACTAAAATCTGTATATATGCCATTCATGCAAAAGAAACACTATGAATCCTCTAAGAGAAAATGAGATAAATCTCAAGATCGGCAGATATCTCACTCACACGCTTTCCCTGCTCTTCCTCTCTTTTTCATCATCTTCTAGAAAGCATGTAGATCTCCCAGCAGTGATGCAGTTAAGAGTTCTCCACACTCTTCTTCAAAACCCTTCTCCACACAGGCAAACATAATGTCTACTTGGAAAAAAAAGTTCCTTAAATAACTTAACTGCCATTTTTATTAACTCATAAGTATAGCACTTTCCCCTATAATTTAATAGTCTCGGTAAGTTGGACAGCTAAAACACATAATTCAGTCATAACGTGAGCTCCACTTTATTCATAGAATGCTTTCCTTTGGCAATAAGTACATCTCATTAACAAACTAAGAACAAAAGCATGAGACTGTAATTAACCTCATATTGTCTTTACAATAGCAGAGTCCCACAGCAAATTTCACCCTATAAAAGTGCTAATATTTAATAATTGGGAAAAAGAATACTGAAGAAAAGTATACTGTAAGATCTTTGGACAATTTTTTTTTTACAGAAAAGAATGCACTATATGGACTCTTTTGGAATTATGTTCTATTATTTCATGGTCCAGATGGGGTTGTTATATTATGTTAATTATTAACAAGGTAACACGCTATTACACTGAAAGTGTGTTAGCTCTTATTGAAAGCTGTACGTCTAAACTGCCTTTGGAGGCTTTTGGTAGTTGTAATCATAGGACACTTTACTCCTCTGCATCTTCTTTTATTGCTAGCAGGCCTTAATGGCTTCTCCAAAATCCCTATAACCTTATATTAAGTGTAATATAAAACAAGGACTGTGAATTTTCATATGGGAATACTGTCTGTTCCAATCTACTTGGGGACTCTAAAACCTAGGCCTTTTCAGCGAGCTTTACTTATTCAACCCACC
>NW_004443973.1:4692348-4693828 GCF_000243295.1 Trichechus manatus latirostris | reverse complement strand
TCTCATTTATTATAAATGTATAAGAATTTGGGTAGTACCATGTTCATACATATTATCAAGAACAATTACATAAATATTTGAAAACACCCCTGTAAGATAGCATAGTTCTGAAGAGTGCACAGAGACCTAAGTGACAGTTAAAGCAATTCTGTCCTTGCTGTTATTAATAAGACATTAACTTAGCCTGGTTCTACCAAAATGTCAACTACTGTCAACATTTTAAAAGAAAATTCCTATGCTTTTCTATACCAACCTTCAGGCCATCTTAGTTAGAACTAGGGTGACCATGTATGTAATTTATCATCCAAAGAAGGACAATTTTGAGACTGAAGGAGGGTGCTATTAACAGGCATAGACCAGGACTGTCCCAAGCAAACCGGGATAAATGGTCACCCTAGTTATAGCCATCTTTCCTCATAATCATTCTGCTGTCATGAAGTTAAAAAAGCACATGTGTAGCAGTCACCATCTTCAAATTACAATTTCCCCTTACAGAACACATAAAGTGATGGATGGAAAAAGGGGGGAGGAGGAGAGAAACCAGACATATTTGAAAAGGAAAAGCAAGTGAAACAAAAGAAAAGATCAAAGAAAATAAGGTGATCAGTTGCTAATGGACAGCAAAGGTTAAAATAATTCACTCTGTTCCCCCGATTACTTGCTTATAGCTTGCTTTGTGATTTCCTTTTGGCCCTTAGTCTACTAGTACAGGTTAGTAGTTTGTCTAGATTAGTAATCTATTATTTTTATTAAGCAGCTGTAACTTCAACTTAATTTGGTAATCACACAAATAAATTTAGATAAACATTAGAATAAGAAGTGGTTAATTCAATCAGGTTTCATTTACGAACAATGCTCAAAGCTATTGTAAAGGGTCCAGTGCTCTCAAGTTGCAGCTACGCTAAATTTAGTCATTGTCAATTCATCATCATTCACTTGCTATTACCTACTTTTTTGTGGTATATTACAGCAGGGAAGAGACTGTTCACCACTACCGATTTCTAGTCTTCTTTGTGACTGACTATATCTAAGATCCAATGTTCTTTGTGTAAGTCACAGAAAATAATACCCGGACATATGACTCGAGCCAGCAAATGGCACTTAGTCTAATGTTGACTCAGTTACTAAAACTACCATCACTGCTGTAAGCCCATTGTAAGCTGATGTTATTTTTGACATAAGTATTTTTGAAGCATGTTCAGACAAAGAGTAAGTTCAATGCCAAACTAAACTTCTAAGTAGGACTTCTTAGTACAACAATATCTTATATAGACCATGATACGAAGCCACTGTCTCAGGTGATACAGATGAACTCTTATTATAAGCTAGAAATTACAAGAAGATTTTGCAGATCTATGATAATATAAGGCAAATTTTATATAAGCCTAAAATAAAAGTCAATGAAAAATAACAACCTGATTTTTTAAGCTCATTTAATATTAATCACTGAACAGAGAACTTATAGTGAAAAAATGAAAAC
>NW_004443973.1:4665661-4691763 GCF_000243295.1 Trichechus manatus latirostris | reverse complement strand
AGTTTTGTGATAGGACTTCAGGAGTCATACCTAGAAACTCAAATGAATAATTATTTTTTCAGCCATCCTAAATATTCTGTAAGTCATTTAATATGTTCTAATAAATCTCTTTTTATTGAATTAGCTAATGTGGATTTGTTCTCTGCAATAAACCCTGACCAATGCAGTATCCCTTAAAGTGGGAAGGCTATTGCAAAACTGTTAGTTTCCTTTTTTTAAAAATGTAAAATATATATACTGACATAGATTTCTTCTAAGAGACAGAGTTTTAGTCTTCTCACCTTGGCTTATCACTTATCTTTCTCCAGTAGGTTAGGAAATTCTTAGCGTACCATACAACTCCTTCTCCTACATCTCCTTATCGTCTACTGCTGCTGTTAAAGAAAACAAAATGATCCAGGTTGGCATGTTCTGGAATGTTGATTTGACCATTTGTCCAACCCGTTCCCTTCACCTCAGATACAGATAAATTTTTAAAACGTGTGAATATAGGCCATGCCATTTCCTTCCCATTTGGTGACTTAATTATGTTCTTACATTAGGAACAGAGTACAAAACCAAAATTTTCCCAAATGGACCTTTCCTTTGAAGTGATGTTTCAGGTTCAGGTGGATATGTGGAGTTTCCATGCAGAGTAAACAATTCAATTAATGATATTAATGTGTGTGCAAGAAAGGTGAGACATGAGATGGAAGATTCCACAATGCCCTGTGTACAACAATGGCTATGTAGGGGAAATGTGAAATCTACTTCTCTAAGTGTACATTAAGATGGGTAGAAAATAACTAGCAAGTTTCTAGACCCAGGAGTATATACAATTATAACTTAATAGAAACTATATAGAGAATATCGTTTTAAGAGAAAGCATTTCATAAACAGTTTAAAAGTAGCATATATAAAAATGGAGGCCCTGGATGGAGCAAATGGTTAAGTGCTCAGCTACTGACTGAAAGGTTGGTGGTTCAAATCCACTCGGAGGTGCCTCAGAAGAAAAGCCTGACAATCTACTTCCAAAAGATCATAGCCTTTGAAAACCCTACAGAGTGTAGTTCTACTCTGAACCACATGGAGTCACCATGAGTCAGAATTGACTCAATGACAACTGGTTTGGTTATTTTTATATTTTTTATATATAAAAAATCTTAAGGAACCACTTTTATCTCTTCTAAATTGTATAAACTAAATCCTTTAGAATCTTTATTAGTATCTGTATTAAATTTCTATTACTGTATAACAAATTACCACAAAATTAGTAGCTTAGAACAATACTCATTTATTATTTCATAGTTCCATAGATCAGAAGTCGAGTGGGCTTGGCTTGATTCTCTGCTTAGGGTCTCGCAAGGCCAAAATCAAGGTGTTGACCAGGCTGGACTCTTATCTGGAGGCTCTCGGTTCTGTCCTCTGGACTCTTGGTTCTGCCCCTTGGGTCATTCTTTCTTTTTCATGAACAGTAGCACACGTTTGCAGCTGAGTAGTTTTATCAGCCTGCTTCCAGCAAGTAGAATTTTGAGGCCCAAAAACCTCCTTTCATTTTGTATTTTCTCTGTTCCTTTCAGTCCAAGTTGACAGTGTTTCTGCTGATATAATTTTCTCAAGAACTTTGTGGGTCTCTTATGGATGGTACAGGGATTCCCTTCATTAGGCAGAATCCCTGTCCATAAATCTTTTGAAGATAATAACCTCTCTATCTTTGGCCCCTGCTGAGGTGGCTGAGGGACAAGACCCTCACAATCCCTAGAAGCCCTTCGATTTGAGAAGATCTATGAGGCACACCTTAATCTCTTATAATTGAGCACTCTGATGTTTTGATCTTTTAGAGGTTTCACCGAAGGGTTGGGCAGCCACACCCTTGGCTTTTTTCATGCCATACTTTCAGAACTTCTATCATTTGAATAGGTTGTGAGTTTCCTAAATCATCAAGTCCTGGTTCCTTTTTGTTTAACAGTTCTGCCCTCAATTTATCTCTCTCCTCTCACATTTTACTTTAAGCAGCAAGAAGAAGGCAGGCCACACTATCAACACTTTGCTTAGAAATCTTAGCTAGACATTTGAATTGTTTTTTTACAAGGTCTGATTCCACATAATCAAAGGACTCAATTCTGCTAAACTTATTACCACTATGTAACAAGGATCTCCCTTCCTCTAGTTCCCAGTAACATGTTCATCACTTCCTCCTGAGCCCTTAGCAGCAGCATCTTTAATGTCAATATTTCTACTAACAGTCTGTTCAAGGCAATCTGGACTTTTTCTATCATGCTCCTCAATATTCTTCCATCCTCTACTCACTGACTGATTCCAAAGGCACTCCCACATTTTTACATATTTATTATGGCAGCACCCCACCTTCCAGGTATCTAATCTATCTTTCAATAGAGGTCCTATATCTCTAGGCTCTTATTCTTTTTACAGCCACAAATCTGGTTTTCTGGGGTACTTTTCTTCATTTTTTTTTTATGCTGGGTTTAGTACACCAACAGAAGGAGCCTTGGTGGTGCAGTGGTTAAAGCACTTGGCTGCTAACCAAAAGGTCAGCAGTTAGAATCCTACAGCTGCTTTGCAAGAGAAAGATGTGGCAGTCTGTTTCCATAAAGATAAACAGCCTTGGAAACCCTGTGGGGGAGTTCTGCTATGTCCTACAGGGTCACTGTGAGGTAGAATCAACTCGATGGCAGTGGGTTTGGTTGGTTTAGTTAGTAGACTCTCTTATCTTAAAATGTGCAGCAACACTTTAACACAGTTCAGTAGTAGCCAACATCTTTTAAGTATATATATTTTTACTGATAAAATATACTACAATAGCTTATATATGGACAGCTTAATATGCTGTTAATGACTGAAAATGCAAAGTTGGTATGAATTCTTCACAGCTATCTCCACAATCAGTAGCTTCATTTTTGAAATTATGCTTCCATGAGTCTTTCATGTTCCTTCCATTCATCTTTCCTGTGGTCACTCCATCTGACCTTTCCCATAAATAAAGCATAAATATCTTTGCTCCAATTATTTATGGGTCCTATTGATATAAGTTATATCCTAATACCATGTTATTTTACATTTTAATGTAGTTTGGGAACGTTGGAATTTTTCATGAGATAGGTATGAAGTATATGCTACGTTCATGTTTTACAGCCAGAAACGAAAAAAAGATTGGATAAATAACATTGCTCCATAGATCTTCATTCCCCCCACCCCCCTCCACCCAGTTCAGACTTTAAATTCTAGGTTGAAAGGTCCTGATACGGATTAAAAAAAAAAAATCACCATACACAACATTCTCTGATAAGACTAATTCAACTTTTCACAATGTGGAGAAGTAAAAATCATCTGTGCTACAGCTCAAGCACTGAAGATGTCAGTCCAAAGAAAGAATCTTGAAGAAATTCCAAGTTAGCAAAAAGAAAGATTTGTAATATAGTTGCCATGGTAACTGCAGTATGCCCTGTTGCAAACTAGTATATGGTTAGTAAAGTGCTTCTGTATTAGATTCTGAAGGATGAAAGACATACTCCATAAACACAAAGTTTTGATAATTCAAAAATAATATTAGTAAATCTTGAAATGCTTTCATAAAGATATTTTAAAAATAGAGCTTGCAGTGTGATGGATAGCTTTTGTGTGGCCTTTCTAGCCATGGTCTTCTAACTCCCACCCAGGTGATTGGGCAGGACTGTGCAGATAGGGTAATTGTAGCTCACCAAAGCGATTGGTTAGTTTTGCCATCCCGCTGTTTGAAATGAATGACCCCAGAGACAGGAAAGATAAGATCCCACCACTACCAAGGAAGAACAGCCAGGAGCCAATATGTCCTTTGGACCTGAGAACCGTGTGCAGACCCAACAGCAGGAGACGGTGTAGTGGGCTTCCCAGCCCAAGGAGAGAGAAAGCTAAGCGCCTTTGAGCAGAGGCCTAGGGCCAAGAGGAGGCGTGCCTGTGAGCACGGCTGGGGAGAGGCTGTCCTGATGGAAGAACTGTATCCTGAGGGTTCCTGAGCCTGAATTGTAACTGTTACTTCCCTAATAACCCCCATAATTGTGAGTATGGTCTGTGAGTTCTGTGTGGCCATTGCAATTAATTACTGAACCCAGCAGAGAAGTAGAGAGTGTTGTGGGAGAGACAGTTGTTGTCAGAATTGGTAAAGATGGTGGAGAGAGAAGGCATGTCTGACCCCTGCCTCATAGGAATCAGCCTTGGGCTGTTGATCTTGATTCTCCTTCCTCCATGCCATTTTTACAGAGCCGAACTTAAAGTCCCATTAAAATGAGCTTGTTTCCTTGATATGTGTGAGACTACTCAGCTGCCTCCTCTTCCATAGGTGTTTCTTGAGCTCTAGTGCACAAGCTTTGTAGTCTGGATCCTGCTTCACTGTGGTAAGACACACCACCTGGGTGATGCTAACAGTTGTTATATTGTGGAGGGCACCACAGAATTTTTCTTGTTCCATATTCCCCTCATCATGGCATGATTCTACTGTGCTTTTGTTTGACATGTCTAAACACGTTGGGAACTTTCTTTATGAGTAAATGATCTATTTGACTATGTCAAAAACAAAGTTCATTTACAATATACACATACTTGGTAATATTCTGGTGTGTTTTTTTAAAAATTGAAGCCTGTATGTATGGGGAGTGGGAAAGCGCACATGCTATATCAAAAGCGTGAATCATATCTTACACATTATTATAGCTTTGAATTTGGATTCTGAAAATACCATAACCAAAAAACCAAACCCACTGCTGTCAAGTCGATTCCGACTCATAGCGACTCTACCATAAAGTTGTAATAAATGCCATAATAAATTCCACAGAATTAAGGCTTTGTCTGCATAACAACTTTCATACATTCTGCTATCTTCTAATACCTTAATGTTTGGCACTTTGAAAAATGAGCCTTGGCCTTAGTGCTCATTTTTCTAAGAAGAGTTACCTAATTCTTATGGTTCAGAAAACTTCTTTTCATAAAGCATTTGTTGTACTCATTATTTTAATAAATTAGTGGGACACTTTGCTATAAAGCAATAGATTTTATATTAAATGCTTTAGATATTTATAGTGGAAAGAAGGGAACAATCCCTACCTAAGGGCAATTATTGTGAAGAATTCCAAATTATGTGAAGAATTATGGTTCAATTTAGAAATAGGGAAGGCACATGATTTGACATAAAATAGGAAATAAACCAGTAAAAGAATGTATTAATAATCATATGAATAAACATTTTGAGTGGATGTGTGTTTGTGTGTGTCTGTTTTAACAGAAAACGGAACACCTCTACAGGAATGGATAAGTATTTAGATTTTTTTGAATAACAGAAAGACCTTTGAATTGCTTAAAAGACTCCTTTGCTATTATACTTCTATCTTCTACAGAAACTCTTGAGTGATCTAAATACTGGTAGATTTGTTTGTGGTTCAAGAAATACCTACTCGGATGGATTTAGACATTAAGTTTCAGGAAGGCTAAGGGACTGGCTCAAAGCTATGTTGTTTGACTTTCCAAACTGAGACTCGGACACGGATCTTCTGAATCCCAAAACCCTGGATATTTATTACTTTATACAACTTAACGTCAAGTTCATGTAGGTGAAAAGTATTTAAAATAATGAAAATGAATGGAAACAAAGAGAATTAATGATAAACTTACACTGCATACTGTCATATCAAAGAAAGAACAGCCAAATGTTTAATTCCAACTAATTGTTAAAATTTCTCAGTCACATTTGAGACACTCCTTTAAATGTCTTTACTTAACATTTCCCCCAAATAATTTAAAAAGAGAAATACTTTTACGTTTTTACTTGAAATTATTTTCACCCTAAAAAATTTTATACATTAAAATATCTTTGTTAAAGGAGATTCTATATTATTTAAATGTTGTGGTATTACATTTCAATACAGTGTTTTTCCCAAAGTAAAAAAAAAACAGTTGCTATTGAGACAATTCCAACTCATAGTGACCCTACAGGACAGAGTAGAGCTGCCTCACAGGGTTTCCAAGGCTGTAAATCGTTACAGAAGGAGATGCCACATCTTTCTTCCATGGAGTGGCTGGTGGGTTCACACTGCTGACGTTTTAGTTAGCAGCCAAGCACTTAACCACTGCCCCACCAGGGCTTCCAATTACTGGTAGACTTTTCCCAAAGTAGGTACCTAGTAAATACTTTGAATGACAAAAACCAGTTCATGAGCATTTCTTAAACCACAAGCAAGTATACCAGTAGGAACTACATCAACTAAGGGATTCTGTAGAATCGAAATAGTGGGCAAAAGAAATATTTTCTTGGAAATTCAAATATAATTCTGAAGACTGGTGGTAGCCAGGATTTATTACTCAGTAAAAAATAGTACACGGGAGTATGTAATGGTGACTCAGGAAGAAATGCCTTTTATGATGGCAGGCAAACACCTTTCTCCCAGCCTCATGGGCTAAGACACAAAGCTGTCTGGGCTGTTCTGTCCAGGTGGCTTCCTCACAGTACACGGATAACCTTGACCACTTTGAATATGACTGCTCTGAGGAACAAGAGAGGCATCTAGAACTGTGTCCACTAATCTGTATCTTGACTTCACATTTGTTGTGCTGTTAGTTCATTAGTAAACCTCAGTGAAGACAGCTTTGAATGGAGTCTGAGTCATCATTTGTGCCAATCTTCCAGCCCAGATCAGACTTAGTGATCTGGCTCAGCACAACACACAACCAATCACTGCTTAGTGAATGTCTGCAACCATAACGTTATGTTATATAATAATAGATCTAATCTGAATTTCAATAATGTTCTCAATAAAGAAACACATTCCAGCATACTGGGAACTAAAGACACCACTCGAAAATAGCTTGGCATTTCTTTAAAATACTATTTTAATATGCAATTTTGCATTTTGACTGAAAAACTACAAATGTAAATTGGACACTGACAAGTTTGACAATAAAGTAAATTACCTTTGCAGGCAAGAGGAGATTTAATAATACTATAATAAAAGGCAGTACTGCATAGCTTCCGAAGGTTGCTACTCTGAAAGAGAAAAATACTTACCTGAATTTACATCTGGAGAAGTTTTCGTATATCCATTTCTCTATCTTTATAGTCAAATATTCTACCTCTCAGATCTTTGCACAGATATACTCCTTTATACTGAAGGAATAATTAATGTAATGTAATTCCTTACTTTGGGTTCTACAGAGGGCCATAGCTATTTAAATTGTTTAACAAAACTGAAGTGATTGTCTTGTATTTCTTGTTTTGTGCGATGGTCGCTTGTTTACTTCTCTGTCTTGAATACTACATACACTGTGTGCTTCTTAAAGGCAAGAACCAATCCTGTATTACTTATTTTTCTACCTCCATCACAGGAACTAGCACAAGGCAAGTACCTAACAAAAGTTGCCAGAATTATATGACTCAAATAGAAAGATCTATATTCCATTTAGGAAAAATATTTCCAACTCCCACTTTCCCTACATAAATGCAGCATTTAGATTCCTGCTAGAGAAGGAAGTGGTGACGTGTAGCTGAGTTTCTTGAAAGTTTTAAGAATATACGTAGATAGAAAAAAAAAAAAGACAAGGTGAAAGTGACATTATAAACACACATGCAGTTTTCACTCCTGGATGAATGATGGCATACAATCCACGTGGGTATCCCAGTCAGCATCATTTTCTTTAAATATATAAGACACAAATGCATATTCTTACAAACCTTTGAAATGCATTAGAGACCCTGCATGTATTTCTTCAGCAACATCTAGAAGCTGTGTGTAGGTTTGGGGATGTTGCCAGCTCATCTGATAGCTTTATGCTGAGGGAGGAGGAGTGAGGGTTTTGAGCTGAGTGAAGCAAGAATAAGAGATTTTTGAAGTTCACTAAGCAAATTCTGAAAAATACCTCAAAGCAATAATAAAATATTCATTATGTATAAACTCCTTGGTTATAAACTCAGATCGTCTTTTTTTTTTTTTTTTATGTCTTATGAAACTGGATAACAGGTATGGAAAAAAATGATTTTTCTGACCTCTAACGCAATAGCAACTAGGATATAAAGTTTTAAACTTTAAGAACGGTAATACTTTTGCCATTTTGTGTTGCTGGTTCTATTTTTTTTTTTTTTTTTACTGTTGTGACATGTAAAAAAATAGAACCTGATATAAAAAACTAGTCTTGCCACCTGCCCAAGTGATTTGAAGAATCCTCCACTTTCAGACTCAAATTTGCCACCTGAATTTGGGACACAGTTATGACAAGTGTGCATATTTCTATGTAAATTACTTGAAATTCTATATTAATTACAATACACCCTATTACAAATATCCCCTGGGGTCAATAGCCACAAGTCCTTTGAATCAACAGAGCTGGTGATAATGTTACATTAAAATGTCATAGAAAAAAAAGGTTACGTTTTTAACATTTTTCCCCAAATATACCATTAGGACAATTTGTATATTTTATTATCTGTTTGTTCACTTAAAGCCATACTTTTTATTATGACAAGATCCAAAGAGTCAACAGGAAAAGATTTTAGGGGCAGGATCAAAATGATTCCTTTTTACTACTTAGTAACTAACCTACAATTCTCATCACACTGATGGGAGATATATGTAAAGCCTTTAGCATCAAATAAATTAAATGCCTTTTTGCAGTAGGTTCTACAACAAAGAAGGAATATAAAAATAGTATGGCGTATCATCTGATTTTCAGAGTTACTGACCACTGATTTATAGTGTAGGCTCATTATAGGAGTAGTTATTTTATTTTATAAACTGTTTGAGACTTCATTAGAAGATACCCTGAGAAGATATTTATACAATACTCATAACTGTCCACTAATAAAATGTGCAATAAAGATGAAGCCATTTTTATGGGCTTATTTTTAAGACACTGCACAATTATAAGTTCAAAGTCTCATTAACCAAAATACACCGTAGGAGCTTTCTTTTCTTTTTTCAATGTTACTACCATTAAAAACATTCTACTCAGCTAATCACCTAAGACTGCCAAATTGAAATTGCATTTTTGAATATGTCAGAGTTTGTATCTCTATTAGTCCATGTGGTTCCTAAATGACTCAATCTTTTTTGCCTTCTACAATGGTAACTACTCTGTAGTTTTTTGAGAGAAAAACCTATGTATTGCCAACAACTGTGAGTCTAGAAAACCAGGATAATTTTTCAACTGGACTAATGTTACTTTTTAAAATGGAAGTTATCATAATTCTAATGTTATATTAGAAAAAAAAAAATCCTGACATTATATAATTACATATTTGGAAAGTTCATGCATTGCTACAGACATATTTTAATCAAGCAATAACTCATTACAGAAAGTATACTTTGGTATTTATTTTTCATAACTGATTAGTGTTTTAAAAGCTCTTTATGTGGACGGATGCTAAAAAATGCCTTAAATACTTCCAAAGATCAATGTGATTTCACAAGTATTTTCAAACCACTTTGGGATTAAACAATGTGATTTCTACTATTAAATTTTCTTCCTCATGGATTTGTACTGCTATACAATTAACTGACCCTTAGCTAATAGGATTTCCAGGTCAGAAAAGAGGAAAAGAACATTGATGCTGGAGTGAGACAAATGTAAATTCAAGTTATGGCTCTGCCCCTTTTTGTCTGGGCAATCTTAGACACATTAGCCTATCTAAGCCACTATTCCCTTGCCTACATAGGAAGGACAATAATACTGCCCACCTTCATGTTTATAAATGAACAGTGTGCCTAAAGCACAACAGGGCTTAGCAGAGTGCATGCACTCAATAACATGTTAAAGGTAGGTTATTAAGTTTATTTATAGGTAGTCCATCATGAAAGTGGGACCTAAGAGCAGTCATTCATATTGAATAACCATAGTCCACTGTTTAATAAACTGAGTGGCAGCAGGTCCAACGTTTGTGTATGTATATAGTGGCTGGCACCTATATTAATAGTTATACTTACTGAGTGATAGGTTTCTATGTGAAAAGTGAATGCTCAGGACTCTTTATTCTTTAATATTCATATTTTTTTCAAAAATTATCAAATGAGCTTAATAATTATAGGGGAGTCAAATGGCCATCACTAATTCATGACCCTAAGTATGGTATTCTCAAGTGAATTAACTGGTTTTAGCTATGAAATGTCAATGGTATTACAGTATTAGAGGCCCGAAGCCTCTAGTGTTCCAGTGAATCAGGGCAGCAGAGACAGGGAGAAAGTCACCTTTCTGTCTTCTCCACAGGGATTTTTAACCTGAGACCTATGAAATCTTCTGAAGAGAGCATCAATATATAGGCAAGGGGGGCTTTTTAGAACCAATGAAATTTGAAGTGATTTATAACCACCTCTAGAAAATAAGGATGCATTATCTTGTAAATCTGAGTAGAGATTATTTCTTCTCTTATAGCATACAAAGTACAAGTAATAGCTGGCAGACAACAAATTTGTAGAAATAAACTAACCATACCTGTTAACAGTCATACAGAATTAACTCTGATGTGACGATGAGAGTTGATCAAGTGATCACTTCGTGGAAAATATGTTTCTGCTAGTTGTGCAGCAATACGGGCTGAGATTGGAATTTGAGGTAGAATTTGAAAAGTACCTTTCTTGTTTGGAAATGCTGGTGGTGTCGTCATTAAGAGTTCGGCTACTAACCAAAAGATCAGCAGTTCGAATCCACCAGGTGCTCCTTGGAAACTCTATGGGGCAGTTTCACTCCGTTCTATAGGGTAGCTATGAATCAGAATCAACTCAACGGCAACGGATTTGGCTTTTTTTGTTCTTTTTCTTGTTCAGAAAAAATAAATAAATAACGATGACGCATGTTCTATGAAACTGAACACCTCCTTAAAAGGTTTCTAGAGCTTGGGGCTGACCAACATCACACACTGCCCTTTTTGAAAGCTGTTCTCATTACTGTAGGCTGTACAGTAGAGTCTGTGTTTCACCAGTACAAGGGAGTCACATACATTTTTGAGATGCCTCATTAGACATCTGGCAGTAAAGTATTGCCTTCAGAAATACAATTTCTGCTTTCTCTTTACATATTTCTCCTCTTTTGCTCTGAGAAAGACTTCTCATTTATGTTTTGGGAACTGTGGAAACCTAAAGTTTTCCAAACTCTGGACAAGAGTTTAGGGACATTTACTGAATGTCTATAAAATATGCAAATAATTTAAAATTTAATGGCTGCCATGTCATTCTGGTTTTTCCTTATTATGTTCTTAAAAGAGCTTCCTTGCCAAAATACGTTATTTCATAAAAAGAGTTAAGTGCTTCTTTCTTGTTATAAAAGTATAGTTTTATCATCAAAATTTTGAAAAGCACAGGAAATGAGTGAAATGAGAATATCTATTTCTATTGCTTGAGGATAACAACTCAAGGATGACATTGAGATGTTAGTCACATCTTCATAATTTCCACAGACTCAAAGTGAAATCTGGATGGTCTGAATGAGAATCTCTTGTAACGGGAGAGCTCTGCGAGGGCACATACCTGGGAAAGTGTGTGCGGGGGGTCTGCTGAATCTTGGCTTGGCCTCACTCTGGAATCTGTAGCTTCTTCTCTGATACTGCTTACCTTTTGCTTTTCTTGATTTACCAGATAGAACAGATAGAACCAAAAATTTGGAATGGTAAATTAAGATAAGCAAAGGGTAAGGATATGGGCACGGCGGTATCAAAGCCAACGTGTGTGATGTGGTGTGGGCCAGTACACTGGTTGAGCAGGGATGGGCCTGGATGTTTGAGAATTGGGAGGCATTAATAATTACAGGTACCAACACATGTGGGGAAGCAGGGCTAGAAATCTGAGGGTGGAGGAGGAGCTAATACAATTATAGATATGTAGGAATCATCAATGCTGTCAAATGAAGAGTATGTCACAGATCAGGCAGTCATAGGTCAGAGTGACTAATGAATGTCTAGAAAGACTTCAGTTAATTCCTAGTCATGATAAAATTTTTAATTTAACATTAAAAATTCTAGAGTGAACTACCTTGTGTGGCAGTGGGTTTTCTGTGTTTCTGGTGATTAAAAAATGAATACCATTTCTATTCACTTTTACCAATTCATCTGGATGGAATTTTCCATATACACTGTTATAAAATGCAAACTTTGTGCATCTTCTCAGAAAAGCTTAACAGCTCCCTTCTTCTTCTCTTTCTTGGCCTGTATTCAATCCTTTGGGTCAGCCCTCCACTTTCAGACTGAAGTGCAGAGGTCACACCTCTCAGTAGTGTGAACTTCAGTCAGTAGAAAGTAAGAGTCAGAGACAGCTCAGCGTGAACTTTCCTTGCAAACTGTCTGGAGATGGATCCATTCCATATGCCAGGCTAACCCACCTGCTGAATGACTGGCTGTGCTCCTTCCAGACTCATTTTGAAGTAGCAGTCAGCACGATGTCTCATTTCTTTGCAGCTTCTCTTTCCTCACTTCACTTTTGCCCTTATTCTTACTCTCCTAGGCTTATACTCCCAAATAAAATTTTAGTACTTTAATCTTTGCCTCAGGCTGTGTGTTCCAGAGCAGTGATCCTCAGATTCTAAAATGGATACAAATCACTTGAGGATCTTGTTAAATTACACATTCTGATTCAGGAGCTCTCGGTTGGGTCCTGAGATTCTGCATTTCTAACAAGCTCCCAAGTGGTGCCCACACGGTTGGTTCTTTACATTGCAAAGTTCTAGAAGATGCTGAATGAGACAGATTTCATTGCCACCACAAGGTAAGCTCCTTAAATGTCAAGACTTAGTCTATGTTTTAGTTTTTTGGGTTTTTTGCCCCCACTATTCCATCCCCAGAATCCACAACAATGCCTTCAATGTAGGAAGTGTCAATAAATATTTCTTGATCAAATAATGAATAAATGAATTTTTCTAGATGATGTCAGTAATTTCTAGTCACATTGAAAATTTCTAATTTAATGTTCAAAACTTTAGGATGACTCACCTTATCTGGCAGTGGGTTTTCTGCATTTTTTGGTGATTGACAAACAAATGACTATTAAGTATGGCTATGCATTTGTCTTACCCCAGCATCAAAGGGTTAAAGCCAAAAGCACATTAAATGGCAGAGCTACATTTAGAAATTGGTTGCTGGTTTGGAAGCATAGATCAACAGTACTGAGGTATCTAGTTCAGGAAAGCTTCTGTTAGGTTTCCAAAGGCCAACCAGCTACTTTCAAAAGCCTGGTTGTCTTCTATCAGGTGCTAGAGAGCAAAGAGAAGTGTGCTTAATATCCATTATTTTGGTAGCACCTTATGTTTACTCACCCAGCACTTCGCTTTTCATATAGTATCTTTTATTATAGAGTGTAAATGGCAGTCTTCCGCTGAATTTTAAAACAGTGCATCATGTATAATTCATTAAAAAAACTGCCAGTAGCATCAACATCCTCCTCTGGTAGTTGTCCTATTTAAGAAATGTCACACGTTAGACATCTGTGATCGGTGGTATGCCTGTTATTGGATGTAACCGACCTTGTCCTACGGTCCCTTCCATGGCTACCAAGTCATTTGGACACTTAAGATTTTTCAGCTGACAACGTCAGCAGCGATTCTTTTCTTGTTACACTTTGACTCATGGAGACACGGAAACAGCTGACTAGTTTTCACATATGGAGATCCTGACGACGAGGTGATACTAACCATGCTACTATGTGTCACTGAATTTATTTCTAAATGATTGCATCAAAGTCAGCCTCTTGCACTTGAATTTTAAGGAATTTCTACCAGGAGCTCTCATTTGGAATCGCTATTACAGGCAGTCCCTGGGTTACAAACGAGATCCATTCCTAAGTATGTCTTTAAGTCAAATTTGTAGGTGAGTCGGAACAGGTGCGTACGGTTCTTATGTAGCCTTACTTTAGTGCAGGAAAGGCTCAAAGCCTTTTCACTGACTTAAAAGCTTCACGTCCAGCAAGTGAAGGTGACTGTGATGAAGAATTTGTTGCGAGTTGGGATTGGTTTAATCATTTCAAAGAGAGGGCAAATTTACATAACATTAAAGAGCAAGTACGAGTTGTCTGCAAGTTGGATTTTCATAACCCAGGGACTTACTGTACAGAGGTTCTCAAATGGTGATCTCTGTATCAGCATCACCTGGGAACATGTTAGCAATGCAAATTACTGAATCCCATCCCAGGCCTACTGAATCATAACCTTGGCAATCTCTGTTTTAACAAGTCCTCCACATAATTCTGATGCATGCTACACTTTGAGAACATTTAGCTATTAGATATCTTCCTGTCTCTAAAAGATAATTTTGATGAGAAAATTACGGTTCTCTAGAATCCAGAGATAAACTTAATACAGGATGCTCTCCATAAAAAACCCATGGCCATCAAGGCAACTCTGACTCATAGTGACCCTATAGGAGAGAGTAGAGCTGCCCCACAGGGTTTCCAAGGAGTGGCTGGTGGATTCCAACTGCCAACCTTTTGGTTATCAGCCTGAGCTCTTAACCACTGCATCACCAGGGCCCCGATGCTCTTCACAGGGATATTTAAAAGTCTAAGGTATAAAATAGTGTTTTCAGAACTGAATTTCAACTACAGTAAGGTAAGGATCCCTGGTGGCACAATGGTTAAGTGCTAGCTTGCTAACCAGAAGGTCAGTGGTTCGAACCTACTTAGCAGCTCCACAGGAGAAAGACCTAGAGATCTGCTCCTGTAGAGATTACAGCCAAGAAAACCCTACGGAGTTGTTCTTCTGTGTCATATAAGGTCACTGTGAGTCAGAACTCTCCATTACCTAACACCACCACCACAATGGGAGAGGTACTTATTAAAAATATATAATCCTTGACCCCATCCAGACCTAGTGAATCAGAGTGTCTGGGTTGGGGCTGATTGCCTGTTTAATGGATGCTCCAGACAGTTCCAAGGCACCAATTATGAGAACCATGGAATAAAGTATAGTTTATGTTAACATCAGTTATTTCTGGGTGATGGGACCAAGAGCGATCTTTTTCCTAAATACCTTTTTTTTTTGTGTGTATTTTCTGAGTTGAATGCCATGATCATGTATTACTTTTATAATCAGAAAATAACAACAGGGCAATTATTTAAAAGAGATGAATGCAGACAGAATAGTATCAAGTTATCTGGGAGAACTGGGAACTTGGGGATTTGTTTCCTTACATCATAGATAGCAGAGTGGTTAAGAGCTCAGAGTATCCAGTAGGATGCCTGGGTTCAAATCTACAGGCTTACTTATTAGTGGTGTAACTTCCCTCCTGTTTAACTTTCCTCAGTTCCTTCATCTCTTAAGCAGAGACAGTAACCGTAGTGTCTATTTCATAGGCTGTTTGAGAATTAAATGGAGTACTTAATACAGTGTTCGCACATAATAAGCACTCAAAATGTTAGTTATTATTAATACAAGGATATCTAAGCACTGTTTTATGGCTATTCTTAACTCTATTTTCTACAGAAGTTATACATCAATCAATCAATTAATTTTTACTACAATGCTTAAAAAAAAAAAAACTGGCTATAACTCTAAGGGGGGAGATGTCTTTCTTTTTCAGGAATAAATCCCATCCCTCTCATCTGCCTTCTTGTCCCTTGCCATGACTCTCAGTCCCTTCCTCTTGAGAAAAAGTCTGTATTCTAGCTCTCCCTCTATCCAGTGCCCAAGCCTTCATGTTTCTACTTGTCTGCCTTCAGTGTGTTTCTCTCTTATTTTTACCATGTGTATTTGACCCCCAAAGGTTACAACTACCAATTCTCTCTGTGCCATCTAATGAAAGTTTACTAAATTCTCTTAGATTTAAGTTTTAGCATCATCAACTTTTTTTTTTTTTTTGCCTTGGGTGTAATGAATGATTTTGGTTTTTGAAGCTCAGTCACATATACAAATACTTCTGAGTCTCAGGTAAGAATTCAATCTTTAAAAAATTATTCCTGGGCTTGTACATGGCAAGCAGGGGCTGATGCTGCATCTGGCTCACTCCAGGTGGGTGCTCCTGCAGCTGCTGTTTGGAGGCTCTGATCCCAGCTACATTTCTTTTGTTCAAAGGGAGATGAGGTGTCCAAGGGTTAGCCCTTGATTGGGATTTTTTCCTCCTGGATGTAATCAGAGAATTTTTAAAGCATTGAGAAAAGGAGTTTAGGAGAGAAATTCCCCAACTTTCTACTTTTTGGAGCACTTTTATGTTGAAAACAAATACTTTTAAGTTAGTGGGTCTCAGACTTCAGTGTGCATCAGAATCACCTGAAGGGATTACTAAAACACCAATTGCTGGGCTGCACCTTGGATTTTCTGATTCAATAGTTCTGGGGTGGGGCCTTGGGAATTAGCATGTCTAGCAAGCTCTCAGGTGATGCTGATACTGCTAAGATGGAAAATTAGTGCTAGGTGTGCTAGGAACCCTCTTATTACTCTTCTCTGTTTTTTCTTGCTGTCTTTATCTTCTTCCTCCTACTTACTGCATATTACTGAAAACTGACAATTCTAGCCTAAGAAAGTAATGACTCAGTAAATTTCAAAGAGCCTTGTCAAAGAAGAATGAAAGAAATTTCTAACCTTTACCTTGGAGAAATTAATTACCAGTTTACCAATGATTATCATTTTAACAGCAAAATGTAAAATTTAGCTTCAGTGATGCCGACTTCTGTATTCTTGCTTATCTATTTCTCATCTCTACATATCTCCTATGTCCATTCAGTCCCACTTTTCATCTTTTGCACTTACAGTTTCCCCTACCTTGAATCTCACCCTGTTCCCTGTCTATTCACATCCATAGCTCTTCTCAAAACATAGTTTCCTAGGATTCAATTCCTTCAAAAGTTTTTCCTTAGTTATTTTGACTCATACAAATAATACACTTGCTTTGCTTTCCAGTGGGTAAATACAGTTCTTTACCAAAACCAAACCCAAATCCATTGCCGTCCAGTCGATTCTAACTCATAGCAACCCTGTAGGACAGAGTAGAACTGCTCCATAGAGTTTCCAAGGAGCAGCTGGTGGATTTGAACTGTCAACTTTTTGGTTAGCAGCTAAGCTCTTAACCACAGTTCCTTACATTCCATATTTTATTTTCTTCTACTTTCTAGTATCTTCTGGTTGATTTGTCTTATTTTTCTTCTTCCTAGCCTCAGTGGTTAAGGGTTTGGCCCCTAACCCAAAGGTCGGCAGTTTGCATTCTCCAGCCGCTCCTTGGAAACCCTGTGGGGCAGTTCTACTCTGTCCTATAGAGTTGCTATAAGTCAGAATCGACTTGACGGCAATGCGTACATCATTGAGCAAGCTTCTTAGCATATGATGCATGAAGGGGTACAGCAGGAAGAGCAAGGTTATCACTAAATGGGAGACTAAGTGGAGGCAGGAAGGTGCTAGACACTGGAGTTGGCTTTCTTGCCTACAAGTTAAAAAGTTCAAACTCCCACTACCAGTAATGACAAGAGGCTCCTAAATTTCTGGGCACTAGCAGCCCTCAGACTTCCCTAAGCTTAAGCTGGAGTCCTTGGTGGTGCAAACAGTTAACACGCTCAGCTTCTAGGAGGTTTGAGTCTACCAGAGGTGCCTTGGAAGAAAGGCCTAGCTATCTACTTTCAAAAAACCAGCTATTGAAAACCCTATGGGGCACAGGAGCCCTAGCGGCACAGTGGTTAAGAGCTTGGCTGCTAACCAAAAGGTCAGCAGTTTGAATCCACCAGCTGCTTTTTGGAAACCCTATGGGGCAATTCTACCCTATCCTATAGGGTCATTATGAGCTGGAATCAACTTGATGGCAAGGGTTTTTTTTTAATGGGGCACAGTTCTACTCTGACACACTTGGGGTTGCCATTGAGTCGGAATCGACTCAATGGCAACTGGAAAGAAAAAGCTTAAGCTTCCCATTCTTCCCATCCACTTAGTAGAACAAATATAATTCATACGATTAGGATGGTAGTTCAGCCAGACGGGTAGTAGCTTTTGTTTTCTGCCTAATTTTTGTTCCAATGTTCAGAGAATATAATTATGCAGCTACTGTGAAACAACACCTGGTCTGTTTACTAACACAGTATTATAAAAGTAAAACATGATGATTGAAAAAAAAAAAAAAGAACTGGATGACTGGGCCCCAGGACAAACAAGTTACCACCTAACACTCATAATTACCACGATCATGTGAGTGTGGAATAGATGCCAAATGAGTTCGGCCAGCCAGGTTAGGTTCCCCTGCTGTGCTGCTGAATGTTTCAGGTGCATCTTAACACTGCATTGCTATGAATATCAAAAGCACAGCAAGGATCCCCACAATGCTGGCAACAACCAATAAGCTCAGGGACTCACACGCTTCCTGGAGCAATATATATTCACCACTTATTTTACTAAAATGATTTATTCCATTAGATCAGTGAGTTTCACATTTTCACTACCTTCTTTAGTGACCCTTTTTTCATTTTGATGTTCAATATGTATACTCAACAGCTCTGGTAAAAGCCAGGTAACCAAGCTCTGCTTGATTCCTGTCCTGTCCCCCAATCTGGCCAAGACACTCTGTGAGGATTCTGAGGTATCTCCTGCCAACCTCCAGGGCTCTGCAGAGCACAGCTGAAAAAAAATCTAAAGTGCTTTCTGTTAAAATATACCTTACTGATTTATAACAAAAGCAATCACTCTAAAATGTTAAGACACTAGGAACTAATCCTATATTGCTTTCTGTTCATTTATTTGAAATACAGCTTAATGGGAAAAGAGGCACACTCTTAGAATAAACCAGCTTGTGAACAGATTTCTGTCAATTCTAAACATGTAGCCGTGGTTCTTTGAAGGCCATTCTCTCCAAACTAAGTCTTGTGTGTGAAAATATACATGTGGAAAGTAAATGAAAGTTCCCTAAAAATTACTGTTTTTATATAGTTCCCTTTCTCCTTATTTTACTTCCTTCCAATGAAGAGAGATGAAGCAACAGCAGGTCCAGGGAAAAGACCAACCAAGGCACAGGGCTTCACATGGAGTTTTGTTCCCCAGTTTCCCCTCTGGAATTGTGTTTTGAAGACAGTGGACCACCCTGCAAGTCACGCCCTCGATCTCACTTTTCAGTGCAACCTGAAAATTCAAGAATCACTCTGAAAATAAAATGAAAACCTACCATTTTTTTTTTTAGACCAGTGATGAAAACATTAGAAAGACTTGCTTCATGATACATCTTACTATCAATTTGACAAAAAAGATGGCAATGCTTAGCTTCTCTGAATCTTGCAGCAACTATAAAATTATACATGGCAAAGACTGAAACCATTGGTTTATCAGGATTTTTAGCTCCTCCACTGTATACAAGGCTGTAACTTTCTAGCTAGAAGTTACAGTCCATCAGTTGAGTCAATATTTGTTTATCAAAGATCTACTTGCTTGTTCTCCCTTAACACAATAAATCCAGAAAACACCCAAACCCGTTCCCATCGAGTTGATTCTGACTCATAACGACCCTATAGGACAGAGTAGAACTGCCCCATAGAACTTCCAAGGAGCAGCTGGTGGATTCAAACTGCCAACCTTTTGGTTAGCAGCCAAGCTCTTAACCACTGCGCTGATTCTGAACACTTACGCAAATTAGTAAGGGCTCAAAGGCCCATGGCTAGAAACGAATCAGGCCTGGAGACATGCAACTAATAAAAATGCAATATACACAGAAGGACAAATACTGTATAAGACCACTATCATAAGAACTCAAGAAAACGTTTAAACACAGAAGAAAACATTCTTAGATGGTTATGGGGGTGGGGAGGGAGGGTGAGGGTTATCCACTAAGTAGATAGTAGATAAGAATCATCTTAGGTGAAGGGAAGGACAGCACACATTACAGGGGAAGTCAGCACAATTGGACTAAAGCAAAGCTAAGAAGTTTCCTGAATACAATCAAATACTTTGAGAGACAGAGTTGCAAGGATGGTGGGTCTGGGGACCATGCTTTCTGGGGACATCTAGGTCAATTGGCATAACAAAGCTTATTAAGAAAATGTTCTGCATCCTACTTTGGTGAGTGGTAGGTATCTGGGGTCTTAAAAGCTTGTAAGCAGCCATCTAAGACGCATCAATTGGTCCCAACCACTTGGAGTAAAGGAGAACAAAGAACACCAAAGACACAAGGAAAGTATTACCCCAAGAGACAGATGGGCCACATAAACCAGAGACTTAATCAGCCTGAGACGAGAAGAACTAGATGGTGCCCGGCTACCACCAATGAACATCCTGACAGGGAACACAACAGAGGGTCCCTGACGGAGCAGTAGAAGGATGGGGTGCAGAACTCAAATTCTAGTAAGAAGACCAGACTTAATGGTCTGACTGAGACTGGAGGCACCCCGGAAAGCATGGCCCCTGGACCCTCTATCAGCCCAGAACTAAAACAACTTCTGAGGCCAACTCTTCAGACAGGGATTGGACTGGACTGTGGACATAAAGTGATACTCGTGAAGAGTGTGCCTCTTAGTCAAGTAGATACAAGAGACCAAAGGGGCAGCTTCTGTCCAGAGGTGAGATGGGAAGGCAGAGAGAGTTAGGAGCTGGTTGAATGGTCATCGGGAATTGGAGGCAGAAAGGAGGAGTGTGCTGTAGCAGAATGGGGTGAGCAATTAGGGTCTCATAACTATGTATGTAAAAAAAAAAAGTTTGTATGGGAGACTAACTTGAAATCTAAACTTCATTTAATTACAACAATAAAAAAAACAAAAACAAAACAAAAAGATGTAATATAACAGCCCAGCCCCAGAATCCTACTCACTCAGGGTCTTCACTAACAAATGTGTCATCACTCTGACATCTTTCAGCCTGGCTTGGGCTGGGGTAAACAATAATCCCATGGAGTTTCCTGGTTTTATCTTCAAGCCTAATACAGATGAAATTGGCTTTGTGCAGCACGTACTTTGTAACATTTAACAACACTAGAAAATCTCTACAAAAACCTTCTTGGAGTAAATCAGAGAGGTAACAAAGTTAAAAATAAATCTTATTTTCTAAGTTTAGGCTAGAATGGCTTGGGTGGGCATCCTCCCAGAAAGTGTTATAGAGGTTATTTAGGTTCCAACTCTGTATTTTAGTGTTATAGGAGTTATTTAGGTGTCTAGTCTGCATGTTAAGAACCTTCTGTCATATATAAGAATTTTTAATCACAACTAGTTGGATAATTTTTTTCACATCCCCACTTGTACAACTGCTACACCAGAGTGTGACCTGGCCCGATTCTAAGTGGCACTGTCAGCTAGCAAGAGATAGAAGACTGGCCTGCACTCTGCAAGAACAGCAGCTGCAGAAAGGACTGGGGTGACTGGAAGAGTGCCTGATGACTAGAGGGGCATGCCTACATGGCTGGCACCAGCGAGGGCCAGTGTGTGTACTACCATCATTCTTGAGGCTTCCCTGGGAGCCCTCAGAGGGTAAACACAAACTGATATCCCAAATCATTAGCTTTATTATCAATTATTCCATTTAAACTACAAGCAGCCACAGCAGAAAGAATTTGATTTTTGTCAACAATTAAAATGTTGGCACTCAGCACTAAGAAGTTGTGATGCACTTGAGGATTATCTGGAACTTCAGACTGGCAATGGTGATAGGCAGGTTCAAGTTTCATCATTTAAACTGGAACAGAAAATTAAGACTCATTGGATTGCCCTTCCTAGGTGTCCTGAGAATTTGGCCTCAAAAATCAACTAAGAACTGAAGAATGTATCAGGTTTGAAAGACAATTTTAGTGGGTATTTGTTATTTGAATGCCCAGAATCTAAATCTCATGTCTGTCTCATATCTATCTGTACCTTATGGGTCTTGGTGGGGGCAAAGTCCACCCCCCAGTATAAGAGCTCAAAGGGCCAGATTCTCACTTTCTCAGCCTTCCTTGAAGCTAGGACAAGAGTGTCTGATGTAGGCTTAGCCTAGCAGACACATTCTACCCTCCCTCCCCACCACACACTAAATCTTGAACTAGCAATGTCAAGAGGCAGGAACAGGGGAGAAGCCGTTTTGGAGGCAGCAGCAACAGCAGCAGCTGCATGCAATTTCCAGGGGCAGGTGGGGGGTGGGGGGCAGCAGCTGTCCAGTGGTGGGGACGTAGCTGTGGTGGCCAGTGCTTAGTGGCACAAGCAACCCTGCTCTTAACAGATGGATCCCATAGCATGGATCTAGGTTCTGTTTCTAGATTGCTCATGTCTCTTTGCTCCCTCTGATGTCCTGAACCTGGTTCTCCAGGCTTCCTGGTGATTCTGGGAGCTCCCCAGTGTCCTTTCAATAAATTTCATTTCTTCTGCAAACAACCAGAGTGACTAAAACCACCGATTATTACACAAATTTCAATGAAAAAATTATTTCTCAAAGTAGTTGTTATACCCTTAAAAAATAAGACAAATAACTGTGTTTTCTTTCTAAATGGGCTTTCACATGTAGCCATACTTTTAAAATAAAATTGGACCAGAACCAGCCCAGGGGTCTTTTGATTTCATCATATTCTTTACTTTCCCACCTCTCATTTTTAAAAGCTGATTTCCCTTCAAGTAAATTGGGAGTAAAATTTACCTGGTCATTACAATATGCCTTTCTTTATCCCTCCTTTTTAGGTATTCGCCATCCTTCTGCTCCAACCTTTTCTGAGGACCCAGTCTAACAACCCTCTACCACATCACCTGTGTTTAATCACATGCTTCTCAATAGCGTGTCCTCACAGAGGTGTCTGAACCCTCCCCATCTCTACTGGGATGCTGTTTACTATGGACTTTTAAGTTGTGGAAGTGATTCTTCCACCTCTGCATCAAGAAGGCGTTTGACCATCGACTCTTCTGATGATTCAGTTTGATGCTTCCAAACACAAGGTCCTCTGTCTTTCCACTTCACTCCCAAATCACTTAGGGATTTTTGTATGAAAACTAACAGGACCCGTGACATACACAAAGCCTAACAAAATAAGAATAGTACTACCAGACTGAGCTAAAGGTGGTGATTAGCAGTGACACAGAGAAAAAACAAACAAAACAAAATATGGGCAAAATTTATTCCCATACATTTTAAAACTGCTCAGAAATGATAGTATAGATTCAAGCCTTCAAAACATCTGTGGCAGAACAGCCCATCTTTGGACAAGGTGGGACAGCTCATCACTCCGATGGGAACTTGGATATATTTGCCAGTTTCTACTAAAGGATATTGAACTGATCACCTAATCATGACTTTTTCTAAAGCAGATGGATTTCCTTTCAACCAACACCTCCAAATGTCCACCATCTAAGCCCTTGCCAGGGAATGTTATCTTACACTCTCTGTCATCCAGTTTAGTTAAGTATCTGGTTGAGATAGGTGATATTTGCAGAGGATTGTTTGAACAATTTCCTCTAAATGTTCTAAATTATATCTTTAGAACAGGCAAAAGATTACCTTACTGAACCATAAAATGCCTGTCTTCTTACAGATTTACTTTCACTAGGTTTTTATAGTATAGCCTTCAGCATTTATACAGGAGCACAAATAACAGAGAAATAAAATTTATCACCACATTTTCTTGAGGATAGTGATGTGGATATTTTCTAGTCCAGACACACATTGTCTCCTACATAAAACTATGTGTGAGAAATGTCTTTTAGGTGTGTACAGGGAAAACCTTTGCTTTCCCTTAGGAACTGAGAATCATTAAACTGACAGTATCTTCCTTTTCACTTTGCCTACTGGGCAGTTAAGGTGCAAGCGTACGACTCAAACAGAGAACTATGAAGAAACTTATAGTTCGATTATTTGTATTTTTTCCTCTACCCTTACTTATCTTTCTGATACATAAACAGGTATACAAGAATATATATTTATAAATTAATATATATATATATTTTTAATACTTCAGCTAATATATTCTTTTTTATTCATATCATAAATTGACACAGATCCTTTGTGGAGGGTAGAATATGCATGAATATATGAATAGATGATTAAATATGTTCAAATAGTATGTTCAGGTGAACTTTAATCAAAGTCACTATTAAAAATAACTACTGAGTAAGCACATACTAATTTGTGTGTGAGGCACAGGATGGGTGAGAAGATAAGATAGCCCTAAGGCAAAACCCCTGACTTCGACAGTCTTAAAATTTAATTGAGATAATAGGGCTGATACATAAGAATACAACATAATACTTAATACATAAGTTAACACAACAAATACTACATTAATTATCTTTTCTATGTGTGACACACTGTCTTAATTTCCTAGTGCTGCTGTAACAGCAATACCACAAGATGGTGGCTTTAAAGAAACAGAAATTAATATTCTTACAGTTCAGGAGACTAAAAGTTCAAATCGGTGTCTCGGCCTTGCTGATTCCTTCTGTGAGCCTCTCTCTTAGTGTCTGGGGCCTGCCGGCGATCCTTGGCATTCCTTGGTGTCTGTCTTCCCCTGTGTGTGTAACTGACATGAAAGAACATCCTGCAGACAAACAGGGGCTTCTGATCTGTGGCACCTACTAGGGGACAGGAGATTGACTTTGTAATTTCCTATACTTTCTGGCTGGCTCTGAGGTGCATGCTGGCTGGGCTTCAGTGGCTACTTATTTTCCTGAGGAACCCTGGTGGCTCAGTGGTTAAGAGCTCAGCTGCTAACCAAAAGGCTGGCAGTTTGAATCCACTAGCCGCTCCTTGGAAATCCTATGGGGTAGTTCTACTCCATCCTGTAGGGCCACTATGAGTTGGAACTGACTCAACAGCAACAAGTTTGGTTATCTTCCTGAGGAAAATGGCCCATGTGATTGTCTAGTTCACATAGAAATCTAAGGCCTTCTAGGGAAATAAATAAATAAAACTTCCTTTTTAAAAAACAAAACAAAACTGAGAAGTGATTAGGTTTAGGATCCACACTACTCTGATATGACCTCATTAACATAACAAAAGAACTCCCCTTATTTCCAAGCAGGGTCATATTTACAGATACAAGGGTTAGGATTTCAACACCTATTTGGGGTGGGGGGGAGGACACAATTCAATTCATAACACACACTCTAATATTTTCTAGGGTAGTAGGACAGGCCAAGTACCATATTTTTATGCAAATAACGTACGCGTTATATGTTTTTTTTTGCCAACTGCACCCTCCCCCGCCCCAGGATTTTTCATAAGCATGCTATGCTAATTTTTTACATGTTGCTGTAAAAAATAAATTACCATAGCATCTTAAGAAAATACCTTGTGAGGGAGGGTGCAGTTGGCAAAAAAAACATATAATATGCAAGTTATTTGCGTAAAACAGAGTAGTTCCATTTTTAAGAAGAAATCAAAACAGACAGAAGGTATACCTTCTCAACCACATCTGCCTAAGAGAGCCACTCCCCTCTCCTTATTGCTGTCTGCTATCTCCAGTGAGGCCTAGCAGTGGTAATATCATACCTCCTCAACCCATCGACATCCAAGATGATTTTGTTGTAAATAACTTTGTTTCAAGAAGATCTGTTAATCTAGATAGCATTTTTATATTAATATAAAAACAGTTGTTATTTTATTTACAGTGACTCCTCATTGTTTTTTACTGTACACTTTAAAGCACTGAGTTTAACTTTTTTTTGTTGTTTGTTTTTTTACTACGACTCACAGTAAGAAATAAATTTTATTTCATGACTCAAGTACACACACAAACACACAGCTAAAGCAAAAGTTTCCCAAAACAGTCTTTATCCTTTCTATATGAGGCACACTCTAATGTTTTATACTCTTCTGTTCCATTTCATTTTTTTAAAACATGCTTATCAAACGCTTTAAAAACACAGGAAGTCCAAATTTCCAAGGAGCAAATATTTTAATCCTCTGAAGGAAAGCTATTCTTTTAGAGATCAAAGAGATTGGGCCATTTCAGAATTTAGATGAGTGATACAGCACACTTTTTATCTCTAAGTATTTGCTCAGAAGTCCAAAATATGTAGATTCATGTATCATGCAACTCTCCTTCACAGGGGAAAACACACCCCCAAGTTGTACTCCCAACAGGAACACACCAACCTGTGTACATAAATCAAATTTCAAATGCCTTTAGTATTAGTATCTCTAGATTATAAAAATGGGCTTGACCTTCACCTTAAGTGAGAATAACAGCACAATTGGAAGAGCGTAGTCAATGTCACTGAACTGTGTATGTAGAAGTTTTTGAAACAGTGTATCTTTGGCTATGTGTATTT
>NW_004443973.1:4650990-4665545 GCF_000243295.1 Trichechus manatus latirostris | reverse complement strand
AAAAAAAAAAAAAAAAAAAAATGGGCTTGACTTATAATTCAGCTTCCCTCTAAACTTGGTAAGAATGAACTTAAAAGGACTGATATATATGCATGTAATTCAGTAATTCTGAAAACTCATCACTATTGACTAATTGGTGATGACTTTAATTTTAGATTTCTACACAGTGAAAAATAAGGTTGTTCAGGAAACAAAGGAAAGGACCCTCTTTCATTAACTGGTACCATGGTTAATCATCCAACTTCAGTAAAGAATTTGAATAGTAAAATGCCACTATTATTAATAACTACATACTCAGATGATAATCAGAATTGTGAACGGAAACATTTCTGATTTGCCAACATAACCCTTAGGCTTGTTCAGCCTGGTCTCTAAGTTCCCCCAGGAGATGATTAAAAAGTTATAGGTTTTTTGCCATGTCAGCTATAAGATAATTCTTTGTATTTGCAGTGCCAGATCACATTGGACAGAAACCCCTACCTTTAACAGATAGTTCTATTTTAGCCACAATCATATTACATTAACTTCCCAGCCTAACAATTAATATCCAACCGAATTAGAGCTTGGTGAGCTTCTGGCAGGTAGCTCTGACACTGTGGTTTAAACCTGCAATTTTAAGCAATTTTAGAAACTCCGGGCAGGAAGCCCTCTGAAAAGATGATCAGCTTCATTCCCTTATGAAACTTTGAAACCATCCCAAACCAAGTTCTTTCTTGTATTTTAATTTGAAGAGAAGAGAGGATGTTGGTGTGATGGATCCATCCGTCACTGGGTAACTGAAACCCTCCTAGGTTCATTCTGTGTGTGATCTCATTAAATGCTTACTATCTTAATGTGGTAGGAATTATTATGCGCATTTTATAGAAGGGCAAACTACAGCTCAGAAAAGCTATATTGATCAAGGACAGAGTGTGCATGTCAGGGCTGGATTTGACCCAGAGTCTTAACTCTAAAACCTAATGCTTCTCTGATATTTCTCCCAGTAGTGAGTTGGAGCTGGCTGTACAGGCCCTAAATGCTGATTGTGCACATCTCTCCCCAGTTCCACATTCAGCGACATGTCAGTAGGTTGAAATCGACAACAGTGGGAGTATTTACACTGTGCAAACTGGCAAACATTACGAATCAGGGTGTTATTTTTCAGAAAGCCATTTACCAGCACACTACGGCTAATTACCTTTGCATTTAATATTTCACAGATGTCTTGAGCAGATGTTTCTATTGGTCAAATTTTATTTTTCCTTTTCAAAAAAGAAAAAAAAAATGAGAAAGTATAGGTACAGTACCTCTCAGGACATGCTTTCCATACTTATTTGTTATGTACCTTTGCAATATTTAATAATTAGCAATATATACACCAAAACCCATTGCTGTCAAGTCGATTCTGACTCATAGTGACCCTACAGGACAGAGTAGAACTGTCCCATAGGGTTTTGGTTTTCTGAAATCTTACAGAAGCAGACTGCCACATCTTTCTCCTGTGGAGCGGCTGGTGGGTTCGAACCGCCAGCCTTCTGGTTAGCAGCCAAGTGCTTAACCACTGTGCCACCAAGGGTCCTTATCAATATATAGTCAAACTTACATCATTCATACTCCCCAAACACTTTTTTTCTTCCAAGATAGGTTATTTTTAAACAAATTGCAGATATACCATTTATCTGTAAACATATCAGTTTGTACCTCTAAGAGATAAGATCATCTTTAAACATTAGATCAATACCATTATCATAGTTTAGAATTATCAGTAATTCGGTAATATCACTTATTTCCCGGTCCATAGTGAACTTTTCCCAACTGCCTGAAAGATATCTTTTCACAAACCTGCTTTGTTCAAATCAAGACTCAAAGTCCACATATTACTTTCAGATAAAATGTCTCTTAAATATCAATTTATTTTAATCTGTTAATTAATTCAATTTTTTATAGTCCCTCTCTCTTCTTTCTCTCAGCATTCATTTATAGAAAAAATTAACTCATTTGTCCTGTGGAATCTCTGTGGAAGAAACTGTAGACTTTACTGACTGTATTCCATGGTATCATTTAACATGTTCTTCTTTCTTCTGCAGTTCCTGAATGTGATAGTTAGACCTAAGGTTTGATCAGATTCGTCTATAATTTTTTGGCAGGTTGTTCTGGAATCAGCTATTTCTCTCAGGAGCCTGATTTCCTGTTGCCAGAAGGATTCTGCCCACCATTTATATGAGTTCTATCTTACTTAGGAGAGATTCTCCACCAGAACTCTCTGAGTACTCACAGGATACAATTGTGGTACCAAATATTAACGGCCAGCATCTAAAATTTTATTTCTTTGAGCAAAAGTTGTCATCTTATTACAGGATCTATCATGGTAAATGCACACAATATAATCTTTACTCATAACCATCTCATTATTGATAGCCTCAAGCATATGCATGAGTGACTGTCTACAAGACTGTACTGTACACATACTTTATATAATAGTAGAGGGTGGGGCAGATCCAGATTATGTAGGACCTGAAGTCTAAACCATTTGGGGGGCTCTTTTAGAAAATGAATATAAAATTACAAATACACAATTAGGTAAGAAAGTGAATATTTAGCTGGAGGGAAAAAAAAAACACAGCAAATTGTTGTTGTTAGGTGCCATCGAGTCAATTCTGACTCATAGTGACCCTATGTACACCAGAACAAAACACTGCCTGGTAATATGCCATCTTCACAATCATTGCTATGCTAGAGCCCATTGTTGCAACCACTGTGTCAGTCCATCTCATTGAGGGTCTTCCTCTTTTTCACTGACCCTCTACTTTACCAAGCATCATATCCTTCTCCAGGGACTGATCCCTCCTGATAACATGTTCAAAGTATGTGAGACAAAGTCTCGCCATCCTTGCTTACGCAGGTAAAAAATTTAGAAGGTATCATGGACACCACAAAATATAAAAAATAATATATTTTTATAATTTTACTACTTGACACACTTCTGTATTACTTTCCTGTATTTTTGGTTTGCTTACTCCTTGATCGCCTTTTCATATAATAATGATTTTGTGTTGTCATTCTACAGCGAGACCAGAAAGATTATTCAGTGTTTCCTCTAGCATAGTTGACCAAATTTTTAAAAAAAAATTTTTGATAGTTGGGATGCAGAAAACTTGTGGTTTAACACACAGAAACACGTTCCTATCTATAGAACTACTATGGATTGTGCCCTACTCAGGAATTTTGACAAATTCTTTTTAAGCAATTCCCATGAAAGTCAAGGAAAATGTATGATGGATTTATAATTGTATACACCAGTATATAATCTAGTATATTTTTGATAGGAGAGAACTTGCAGTGTGACTAAAAGCAGTTGACGCTGAGTTAATTCCAAGTCATGGTGACCCCATGTATGGCAGAACAGAACTATGCTCCATATGGTTTTCAATAGCTGATTTTTCAGAAGTTGATCGCCAGGCCTTTCTTCCAAGGTGGGTTAGCAGCTGAGTTTGTGAACTGTTTGCACCACCAATTAAAAACTAAATCATCTAGTGACTGAAAGAATTTTTCACAAACTAACTTCTGAGTCTGTACATTTCAATAATTATTTCTCATCTACCACCTAAGTATTTCCAGAGATAGGCACTGTAGTGCATGTTAATAATACAACACAGCCTCTGGCTCTGCTGGGTTGTCAGCCAAATATGTACTAAGAGTCTCCTAGAGGCCATTCCATCTTTGAGATGGCTGGTGATAACTTATTTATACACAGAAGTGATTGGGATCCCCATATATATCCCACTAAACCCAGAGTAAATGTATCTCCAACCTTTGTCCTCTATGCGCATAACCATGTACCACTCAACACGAGGAAAAGTGAGAAGAAGAGGAAGTTAGAGCAAAAGGCAACAGTGGTCTTAACTAATTGTGGTTAGAATACATTACTTTAGCAAATATTACAAAACCACATGGCCATGTGAACTCATTGCTCAGGCCCCTCCCAGGGCCTAGGATAGGACCCATGCAAATGAAGGGCCCTGAAGCTTAAGTTTCATGGGCTTCACAGTAATTCTCAGCCTGGAGAGCATCATCATCCCACGGCTCAGTCTATATTTTTTTCTTCTTCTTTTTTTTTTTTTTTATTCAGCAAATATTTACTGAGCTCCCACTCTGTCCAGGCCCTGTGCTGGGTTCAGGCGTACAGTCATGTCTGTCCCTGGAACTGACATTCTCATGGGGAGACGACAACTAAGAAACAAGTCCAGGGTATCAGATGACGGTAAGTCACTGGAATAAAATAAAGAAGGGAAAGGGTGAGTGGTGAGTTGATGCTTTAAATAGGCTAGTCTGAGAAGGCCACGCTGAAAGGGTGACATTTGAACAAAGTCTGACGGAAGGGATGGATTGAGCCAAGTGGACACTGGGCAACAGCCAGTTTGAGTCCTGAGGTGGGAGCATGCCTGGCACATTCTTGTTCAAGGAACAGTGTAAAGGCCATGTGGCTGGAGGAGAGAGCCAGGGAGAGTGGTGGGAGCAGACACAGAGAACGCCGGGCTAGGTCGCTGGAGCAAAGGAAGAACGTGATGTGATTGAGGTTGTAGCAAGAAGCCACATGTATTAGGTGACAACTCAACATCAAACTCTGGCATGGATTAATAGCTCATGGGACCCTCCCTCCTCCACTGTGGCAAGTATATTATTATGCCTATTTTACAAATGAGGACACGAAGGCTCGGGAGGTGTTCTTTTCATTTCTTAATCAAAACATTTTAACTTTTCTGTCCAGAACTTTTCCCAGTTCCTTGAACATTTATAGTGTTATCCTTTGACTTGTTGGTCCTATTCTCCTGTCTGTGCAGTGCACACATTAAGAAGCCTGTGCTTTCCTTGTCTACCACATCTTCCTCACTAAATCCTTCCTCCACTACAAATGCAAAACTATCATAATTTTGTACTGTCATGAAAACAATCCCTTAAGTGTAATAAAAGAGTAATAGTGTTGGACATAGTTTTTTTCTCTTATCTAAACTCTTCATTGGTGGAATCTATGGATTGAAAGAATAATGATTGAATGTACTTAATTATACACAGGAGTGATTGGGACCCCCACATATATTCCACTAAATCCAGAGTAAATGTATCTCCAACCCTTTGTCCCCTTTGCCCACAACCATGTACCACCCAATATGAAGCTCTCTGTGGATTAAAAACACAGGACCTCTATATAAATATATCTAGCCATATGAATATATGGCTCGTAACCCAAGAGTACTACAAGTAAAAACATAAAAAAGTCATAGAAAATGATTTCTAGCTATTATTTTGGTTAGTACTACAGCGCACCCACTAGCAAGAGTGGGGACAATGAACTTACTTTAGTTACAGTATGCTGCTGCCTATCAAGCCTGGGAGTTGCAGGCAAGCATTTCAGGAAGATTTCCAGAGCTATTATTAGACATAATATACACTTTCCTACCTAGTTTTCAGCCATGAGATCTCCGGCAGATGCCTCAGCGATTATGGCGGCAGTAATGCTTGGCATCCAAGCACAGACAGCCTGCCCTGGGACCAGCTGCACCAACTGACTGGGGTTTTACAGGAGGAATTTTTAGTTTTCAGATACTTCAAAACAAGAACAAGGTCATTACCAATGCCAGAACTTCTAGCTAAGCCATAACTTTTCTTTGTGTGTCAAAAGTACTGGCAGAGAAAAAAGAAATTACCTCCTACTGCTCCCCCCCGCAAAAAAAAAAAAAAAAAATTACCAAGAAAAGAAGCCTTTAGACATAGTATTAGGAACTCCGGATCTCCAGAATTCACTCTATCAAATTAAACAGCTCCACTGCCAACAGCACCACCAAAATAACATGCAATATTTATTGTGCACTTACTATTTAGCTAAATGCCTTATACTATCTCAATTCCGCCAGGATCCTGGTTTTACAGATGCAGAATACAATGCGGTGAAAGGATAATTAACTTGCCCTCATTGCAACTAGTAAGTGGAAGGGTGGGAGTGGGAACCAGGATTTGCCCTAATTCCAGAAATAATTTGTTAACCACTGCAATACTGTCTCGCAGTGTTTGTATGCTTGAAAAAACTTCTTTTGATCCTGATGTTGGAGTAGTTAATAAAAATTTAAATATTTCATTAGAATAAGAAGGAGAACATTTATTTATGATTTCTCTGTCTTGAATAAATAGTTTCTTAACATTACTTAGAATTTCTTATTCAATATCAAGTCTTGCATATGATGATGATGCCATTTGGATTTAGATTCTTAGCATTTCTTTTACATATTCAAAAATAGACTAAATCAACTAGATTGGAAAATAAATTCTTAAATCAATTATATTAAAAAACAAATAAACCTAAACCTATACCAAACTGATAAGAAAAAAAATTAATTCACATCATATTAGAACTTGGAGGAATCTTAATAAATCATTTGATCTGGTATTCTACCTTCAGACATTTAAATAGTGAACATTTGAAGAGAGTAAATAAATTTCTTTGAAGATATTTAAAATATAAGAAACATGATCTTCCCTTCTAATGGTGAATAATGTTCTCTTCTGTATAACCAAAATATTCCCTTTGTTTCATATATATCACTGAATGTGGAGAACACTGATCTTCAACTGACTCATACACTTGAAGTCACTAATAAAGTCATCACCTCATCATCCATCTCTTCTCATGCCTAAACAACCTCATTCCTCTTTTTCCCCTAATAGGACATATGTTGTTGTTGTTGTTAGGTGTCGTTGAGTTGGTTCTGACTCATAGCAACCCTATGTACAAAAGGACGAAACACTGCCTGGTCCTGTGCCATCCTCATGATCGTTGTTATGCATGAGCCCACTGTTGCAGCCACTGTGTCAATCCATCCTGTTGAGGGTCTTAGTCTTTTTCACTGACCCTCCACTTTACC
Organism: Trichechus manatus latirostris; assembly: GCF_000243295.1. Classification (NCBI taxonomy): domain Eukaryota; kingdom Metazoa; phylum Chordata; class Mammalia; order Sirenia; family Trichechidae; genus Trichechus; species Trichechus manatus. Next base: position 4,658,649 of record NW_004443973.1, on the reverse strand, counting down.
AAGCATGATATCCTTCTCCAGAGACTGGTCCCTCCTGATAACATGTCCAAAATATAGGACATATATTCCATAATAATCTTGGTTATTCTTTTTTGAACCAACATGAAGCATAATCTAACCAATAACTCTCCAAATGTGGTCTGTTGACCCCTGAGGGTTCCTGAGACACTTTCAGAGTTTCTTCTAGGTCAAAGCTATTTTCATAATAATACTTTTTTTTTTGTCTTTTTGCTGTGTTAGTCTTACACTGATGGTACAAAAGTAATGGTATATAAAATTGCCATAGTATGAATAAAGCAGTGACACCAGACTGTACTAGTAGTCACTGTCTTTACCACTATGCACTCACAGTTAAAGAAAAACACAAAGAAATTCCACTTAAGAATACCCTTGGTAAAGCAATGAAAATGATTAGTTCCATTATGTCGCAACCTTTCAATAAATTTCTTTTGACCATTTTGTGGGAAAAAACAGGAAGTATGCATAAAGCACTTCTGCTGCATACTGAAGTATAATGGTTGTCTCCAGAAAAATCACCTTTATCTGCTACTTTTTTCATGGAATACCACATTCACCTGAAAGACTGACTGACAAACTATGGCTATTCAGGTTTGGGCATCTGACATTTTCTTAAAAATAAATGAAGTGAACCTATCACTTCAAGAAACACTGACAATTTTTTTCCAATAATAAAATTCAAGCTTTCAAGTGATAATTAGAATTTTAGAAAATTAGCATTTACCACTGTAAGCTTGACAACTTCCCAATATTTCAAGACTTTTCTGATGAAATCAATGATATCAACAAATTTGTTTTTTTACTGTATGTATGTATATATGCCTCAAAACATTTGCCATTTCAATATTTCTTACTTGTACAATTCAGTGACATTATGTTCATCATGTTGTGCAACCATCACCACTATCCATTTCCAGAATTTTCATCACGTTTTACAGAAGCTCAGTGCCCCCTAAGCAATGACTCTCCCTTACCCCCTCCCCCCCGCCCTTGGTAACAATGAACAAACTTTGGTCCCTATATACTTGCCTATTCTAGATATTTTGTATAAGTGCGATCACACAATATTTGTCCTTTTGTGACTGTCTTGTTTCACTCAGCATAATGTTTTCAAGGTTCATCTATGTCATAGCATCTATCAGGACTTCATTCTTTTTCTATGGCAGAATAATATTCCATTGTATGTATATACCACACTTTGTTTATCCATTCATCTCTTGACGGACACTTGGGTTGTTTCCATCTTGGGCTATCATGAATAGTGCTGCAATGAGCATTGGTGTACAAGTATCTGTGTTCCTGCTTTCAATTCATTTGGGTATAAACCTAGAAGTAGAAAATTGCTGGATCATATGGTAATTTGCGATTTAACTTTTTGAGGAATTACCAATTTTTTTCCACAGTGCCTGTATTATTTTACATTGCCACCGACAGTGGATGAGAGTTCCAATTTGTTCACGTCCTTGTCAACATCTGTTCTTTTCTCTTTTTTTTTTTCTTTTAAACATAGCATCTTAGTGGGTTGAAGTAATACAAATGTGATTTTTTTTTTATATAGTATAAGGAAATGTGTCAATATTTAGAGGATTTGCATATCTCAGGGAACCCATGTTTTTTAAGTGACCAATGCAGGATTTTACAGAACGATGAATGGTTAAAAGATCCCTTCAAAGTGCAAAAGAGACTGATGCATTTAACGTAATGTAGTATGAAAATTTCACTGATAGAGTTTCAGATTCCACATTGCTACTAAGCTTTAAGAAACTACCATTGTTAAATTTTGTTGTGGCATCAAATGGAATGGAATACCATTCAGCAAAAAAAAGGGATGAATTACTGATACATACAATGACATGTTCTCACAGACTATGCAAAGTGAAAGAGGCCAGTCTTCAAAAGCTCACGTAATACATGATTCCGTTTACATGACATCTTGGAAAAGGCAAAACTACAGTGATGGAGAACAGCTCTATGGTTGCCAATGTTTAGGGATGGAGATAAGGTATGACTATGTTATGGATTGAATTATGTCCCCCCAAAAATGTGTGTATCAACTTGGCTGGGTCATGATTTGCAGTACTGTATGATTGTCTACCATTTTGTAATCTGATGTGATTTCCTTATGTGTTGTAAACTCTATCACTATGATGTAATAAGGTGGATTACTGGAAGTTATACTGATGAGGTCTACAAGATTAGATAGTGTCTTAAGCCAATTTCTTTTGAGATATAAAAGAAAGAAGTGAGCAGAGACACATGGGAACCTCACACCACCAAGAAAGGAGTGCTGGGAGCAGTGTCGGGAGCAGAGCGCATCCTTTGGACCAGAGGTTTCTGCGCTGAGATGCTCCCAGACCAAGGGAAGACTGATGCATCACAAGGACCTTTCTCTAGAGCCGACAGAGAGAGAGAACCTTCTGCTGGAGCTGACACCCTGAGTTTGAACTTGTAGCCTACTGGACTGTGAGAGAATAAACCTCTTTGTTAAAGCCATCCACTTGTGGTATTTCTGTTACAGCAGCACTAGATGACTAAGACAGAATTTGGTACCAAGAGTGGGGTACTGCTCTAACAGACACCTAAAATGCGGAAGCAGTTTTGAAACTGTGAATGGATAGAGAAGTGGCAGCGACAGAGGACCAGCAGCATCAGAGGACCTGCAGCAGCAGAGAAACAGCAGCAGCAGAACCAGGAGACCAGCATGAGGCAGCCCTGGAGCCAACCCATGGAGTGAAAAGAGTTGACTGCCTGTGCACACGAGGCTTCCTGGCGGAGTAGGGTGCCTCCAGGCACTTATTGGAGGAGGTACAGAGCTTTGTAACACTTGCTCCAGCAGGGCAGATGCGGACGTGAGGCCCAAGGAGCCGAGAGGCCAAGGAACGAGGAAACAGAAGCTGAAGAGACAAGGGACACAAGAAGCCAAGCTGCCTCACTCTCAAAAGGTATGGCCATGACCTCAAGGGTTTCAAAGGGTGAAACCATGGCCTCTGGTGTTCCTAAGGGTGGAGTTCCCACTCAGATGGACTGGGAGAATGGTGCGCCTAAAGCCAAGGGAGCAGAGTTGCTGTCCCAGTGAGCCTGGAAGGCGGAGCTGAAGCCCAGGGCCAAGGGGCCTCCACTCAGAATCTGGAGAATGTGGCCAATACCTAGAGTCTGGAGGGCAGGGCCACTGTGTAAATTGTCTCAGAGAACAGAGGATTATTTTCAAGGCTCGAGAGCTAATGTAATATGTTCTGCTGACTTGCTTGGTGTCTGTTATCCCTTCTTTTCCTCCAGTTTCTCCCATTTGTAATGGAAATGTCTAGCTCGTGCCTGTTCTGCCATTGTACCTTTGGAAGCAGACAACCTGTATTCTAGACTTCATAGCTGAAGAGGAATTTTTGGATTTTGGACTTGGAGTTAAGGCTTTCGCTATGATATGTGGGATGAATATGTTTTGCATTGTTGCAAGGACGTGATATTTTGGGGGCCAAAGGGTGGAATGTTATGGACTGAATTATGTCCCCCCAAAAATTTGTGTATCAACTTGGCTGGGTCAGATTTTGTAATCTGATGTGATTTCCTTTTGTGTTGTAAACTCTATCACTATGATGTAATAAAATGGATTAGTCGCAGTTATATTGATGAGGTCTACAAGTTTAGATAGTGTCTTAAGCCAATCTCTTTTGAGACATAAAAAAGAGAGAAGTGAGCAGAGACACATGGGAACCTCATACTACCAAGAAAGCAGTGCCAGAAGCAGAGCATGTCCTTTGGATCTGAGGTTCCTGTGATGAGATGCTCCCAGACCAAGGGAAGACTGATGCATCACGAGGACCTTCCTCCAGAGCTGACAGAGAGAGAAAGCCTTCTCCTGGAGATGACACCCTGAATTTGGACTTGTAGCCTACTGGACTGTGAGAGAATAAACATCTTTTTGTTAAAGCCATCCACTTGTGGAATTTCTATTATAGCAGCACTAGATGACTAAAACAGACTACAAGGGTGCAGTACAAAAGAATTTTGGGGATGATGGAAGTGTTTGAATCATGATTGTGCTGGTAGTTACATGAATCTATGCATGCATTGAAACTGTTAGAACAACCAAAAAGTCTATTTTATTGCATGTTAATTAAAAAATAAACTAAAAAAAAAGAAAAAAATCACACAGCACAAGGTTAGCTTACAGTATATATTAAATACTAGCTTTGTATTTTAAAAAAAAATTCTGAGCCCCACTCTCAATCCATTTGCTTAATTTGATTCTTGTTGAGGGGGGGTGGAGCAAGAGATTCTACACTTAGAAAACAAAACAAACCCCCAAACATTTCCATATATCATTCTCATGCTCAGTCAGGTTTTGGAATGACTAGTCTTATAAAAACCATATGGAAATTGAAATCTTGGAGTTTGCTTTTAGTTCTGCTTCTAACTATATGAAAACAGATATAATCCACTCTTTCATCCCTGTCCTGGATATCGTGAAGCTTATTTGTTAGTGTTGTCAGCATTTGATGAAAGTAATGATAGCTAATATTTATTGAGGGATTGCTATCACCAGGCCATATGCCAAGATTTATACCCAGTTATCTCATTTAAACCTCACAACAAACCTATCAGATAGGTAATATCATTTCAAGTTTATATAGCTCACAGTTACACCCCAAAATACATGCACTCAGCCCTGGGCAAAGCATGCTCTGCATCCAATCAAGGCCAAATATTTACCAAAAACAGACGTAACAGAAAAATTGCCTTTTATCTTCTATCCAATAGTAACAAATCTTTGAAAACTTACTGTGAGACATTTCTATTCCAAACAGATTCTGGTAAAAGATTTACTTTCATTATGAAGATTCAAATCAAGATGCCAAATTTTCCAAATATAAGCTTGGCAATTTATTAATACTATCATTTCCTGGATTTCAGCTGACAGGATTGGACCATTAGACTAAATTAAAACATGAAGGATGTCTAAGCCTATCACCTGATCAAACACAACTTCTGTCACTTCCAGGAGACAAACATTACAACATCCAATCTTACGAAGGAGAAATCCTGACGGTGTGGTCCAGAAATGCTAAAATTTTCAGGACTAGCTCTTATTATCCAGTTTTTATTCCCAATTCTTGGGACTGCTGATACAATTAAGCCATTACTATCCAATAACCCTCTACAACTCTGGAAAAACATCAACATATCTCACCATCGATCGTGTATTTTGATGTACTTGATAATAATGAGTTAATACTAAATGAGCTCTATGTATCAGGCAATATGCTAAGGATTTCACATGTACCATCACATAAGATAATGAAGAAGGGTTTCAAGGTAGCTCTTGAGAACCAATTACTTTTAAGACTCAAGCCCTATGGCTCGCCAAATACAGGCCATGAAGACCCATAAGCTGCCACAAGCCTGGAGACTGTTTACGTCATCTGAAGTGTATTCTCCATCCCGGTCTGTTGTAACTATTCTCTTCCTCTAAATCCCAGCTTGTATGCCACTTCCTTTGTGGAGCTTTCCCTCATCAGCCCAGCTTGACATGAGTTCATCCTTCTTGAAGTCATACAGAACAAGGCTCATGGACAGCTGTCTCTTGAGACAACTAGAGACCCTCTTAGCCCCAGGTCTGTATTTACTTTCCTAAAGGGAACTAGGAAGGGTGGGCCTCATGAAACTGTCTTCGTATACACGCCCATAGGCATTTTTCTCTCTATGGAGAACATCAAAGGCTTTCATCTTATTGTTAAAGGGGATCATAACCCTCGGAAGTTTAAGAACCATACTGGGTCAAATGGTTCCTTGCTTTCCATCCCACTGCTCTGCCTCATCTCAGAATCATCCCCCTGAATACTGCTATGCCTTCTGTCTCCTGCCTTTGTCTGCCTTTCCTGTATTCTACCCACTATAATGCTGCCAGAATGATCTTTTAAAAACAAAAGCCTGATGTCATATTCAACTCTGTATCCTGTTAATACTTAATAGTATGCTGAGCACAGGAGATGTTCAAAATCTATCCACTAAATAAATGAATAAATAAACAAGCTCCTGCTGACAGCCTGAGTCCTCAGTTCAGGACCAAATTCAAACCTCCCTGATTTGCTCCTTGTAACACCTAAGACCCTTTGAGTCCATGGCTTGGCACTGTATTAGATGCAATACAAAATACACTAACATGAGAAATTAAAACCATAGTCTCAAATGGTACAACCACTGTGGAAAATAGTTTGGTGGTACCTCAAACAACTGACCATAGAAATACCATAGCAATTTCACTCTTAGATATATACCCAAAAGAGCTGAAAGCACTGACACAAACAGACACATGTACACCGATGTTCATTGCAGCACTACTCACAATAGCCAAAAGGTGGAAACAACCAACACGTCCATCAACCGATGAACGTGTAAACAAAATGTGGTATATACAAACAACAGAATATTATTCAGCCATAAAGGGGAATAAAGTCCTGATGCATACCACAACATGGATGAACCTAGAAAACATTTTTTGAGTAAAATAAGTAAGTCACAAAAGGACAAATAATGTGTGATCTCACTTATATGAAATAAAAAAATACAAAGAAACCAAAAATTATTAGTGTTTACCAGGGGTGCAAGGGAGGGGAAAAGAGGGAGTTTTTGCTTAAGGTTCATTGAATGTAATTAATGGTGGTGGAATAATTTGGAAAAAGGTACTGAAAATGGTCGTACAACTTAAAAGAATGTAATCAGTGTCACTGACTTGCACATGCAGAAATTCTTGAATCTCTGTATGTTTTGTTACTTTTATTTTCATCACAATAAAAAAAATTAGTTGAAAAAAAATCACAGTCTCCAGTTTGTGAATACATTACAAAAATGAGCTCTTAGTTTATAGGGTTGCTATGAGTTGGAACTGACCAGATGGTGCACAATAACTGTTTAAATGTCAAGAATAAACAGATAAAAATCACGTTAGTTGGCACGTGGTTTTGAGTATGCTTAGAATGATCAGGGAATGCACTCCTTTGAGAAGAAGATTTCAAAGAGCTATTGCATAAATTAATATATATACTACTTAACATATAAGCATAGATGTCGGCAAAGCTATAATCTAGGAGCAGCAAATGTTTAAGGATTAAAATTCCAAACATTTAAAAAAAAAAAAATTATCCATGTCAGATGTCACAGCTTTGACATTTAGACAGAAATGGGCTGTCTGCCTGCCAGGTCATGCTAACACAAACTCATCCTAGAATTCAGCAGTACAAACCTCCCATACTACATCTTACCCATATGTGAACAGATCACTAAACAACAGCAAACTTCTACCACAGGGTGGAACATCCCCCAGAAAAACTTGACTAGGTTTTCAAGTTAGTACAAAAGACCCTAAGAACCAATTGTCCCCATACTAGCCTAGAACCCTCACATTCTCTTAAGCCCTGAAGCTCATTTCATCGTGGAACCAAGACATGTCTGTCCAACCAAAGCTTCCAGCCTAGAGCTACTCAGACCTGTCTAGGACCCTCCTGGCCCCAGGCCTCACAACACATTGCTGAGTCCTGAGTCTGGGCCCAGAACATGCTGAGCTCTAAATCAGCATGAGGTGGTCAAGGGGGGAAGGCACAATCTCCAGGTTTAGTGGCTACAGTACTGGAGTATAGTTTCCGTCAA
>NW_004443973.1:4618623-4642612 GCF_000243295.1 Trichechus manatus latirostris | reverse complement strand
AAAACAGGAAAAAAAAAATAAAAACAAGAAAAAAGAAATGCTCTCAGGGATCCCTCTGCGCATCTGTGCAAACTGAGGCGGTAGGTCCCAAGCCACGCAGTACTGCCCAACTAGGACGGGCTCCCAATTCGAGAAACAAAAAAGAAAACAAACAAACAATTGCAAACAAACAAACAAAAAAAGCCCCGGGATCCCACCAGCGTGGCAGCATGGGCCAAGAAGTAGTTTCACATTCAAGTGGCATTTCACAGCCTTTCAGGAGGAAGCAAAGATGGTGCATGGAGCCAGGTATTTGAGAAAAAGGAGGGGGAGGTGGTGAGAGGTAAGGAAGAAATCTAAAGAAGTAGGAAAAAGCAACACCAGCAGCCAACAAATGGCACTTAGGGAGCCGGCCAATGCAGCCAGGTGGAATCCAAGAGACACTGGGGCGAAGTAGGTGCTTCCTGGCCAAGAGACTGTGATCACAGGAAGCAGAGGAGGCCAAGTAGGGGTGAAGAAGGGTGGGGGGGTGGGAAAGTGTATATCGCTGATTATCGGTTGTTCTGTCTCGTACTGGAAGCTCTGTGACGCTGCTTTCTCCCACCCACTGTTCGCTGATCTCTGATAGGAGTCCAAGACAGTGGATCTGTGCTGCGTTAGCTGATATGGGACCTCTGTATCTCTCCTTGTTCTCTGTTCTCTGTCAGTTTCTTGTTCCATTCAGTGCTTGGCTGAATTCTTCATCTCTTCATTTGATGCTTAGTGTTTCAGGATTGCCATTTTCTCCATTTGGCTTAGTTTTTTGGATCTTTGTTGTGAAGGGACGATGTGGTCCTTCTGCTTATAGCACCATATTGCCCAGAACCAGATAATAATTTAAAAAAAAAAACAAATTTACTCTCTCTTTCATCTTCTTGAATAATTCCTTCCTAAAGCCATTAGATGGGGAAGAGCAAGGCATAGTGTGTATTTGGTGTGGCATGGGGGAGACTTGGTGACTCAGAACAAGGTGTCAGAATAGAACAGGGTGAACAAAGTGTCTGTGATGGAGGATTCCCCAGTATGCGGGGATCATAGACTTGGTGAGTAAGGAAGGTGTTCACACATGGGGGCAGCCTGGCACAAAGTACTGGAGCCTGAGCAGGGTGAGAGATCAAAGTGAGGGTTGGGAGAGAGACAGCTTCACATGGAGAGTCAGAGTCCCAGCAACGTAATGAAGGTGTCCACACATGGGGGTAGTCCAGCATGAAGTGCTGAAGTGCTGAAGGAACTTAGATGTGAATAGCAGCCTATAATGGGGTATTAGAGCATGAGTGGGGTGAGGAGGGCTTCCACATGAGAGGCAGTAGCCCTATATACTGTGTCAGAGCACATATGGGGTGAGGAAGGCATCTGCATGGGGGAAAGGTGGTAGTGACAGTGGGAGATTGGTTCCACACAGGGAAATTGATCAATAAGTAAATATATTAAGGATAATGGTAGCCAGTGTCTCACTGTTAGAGAATTGAGTCACAAATTAGGAAAGAGAGAAAATAAGGGTAACTCTATGATGTTGGGGGTATCAGTAAGAACCCATGGTTTTTATATATAGAGAGAGAGCACTGTCTACTAGGAGGACTTGATGGCTGTAATACCCCAAATGCAATGAGCATTCAGATCTTGGTTTCTAAATACCATTCTCCACTAAAAAGACCAAGACTCATTGAAGAAAAGGGTGAAAGCAGGGCTAGGGTAAGGAAAGTAGAAGGTTTGCCTGCATTATCTTACTGTGCCAGATAGCAAGGAAGTGATCAAAGAATGGCAAGGATCCTGAGTCAAAAGGACACAGTGGTGTGCTTAAAGAAGCTCCCCTTGGCCTAATTTAGGACAATTTGAGAGTTAAGATAAACAATCATAGTAATTAATTATAACTCATGAGTAAAAATAGGAAACTATGATCCATGTGGATAGAAATAAATGAATAAATGGAAAGTTTAATGAGGAATGAGATATTTATATAGTCTCTCCATAAAATACTTATTATATAAAGAGGAAAAGGATAACTTTATGGTAGAGAAGCCTGGCAAACACCAACTTTATCAAGAGATCAAAGTCAACATCAATAGTAATGAGAAATTAAAATAATGTGAGACCTGGTAGGACACGAGAGGATCACAGCACCAGTTCCATAGTATTTCTGCCAAAGACTTATAACCATAACCTAAAGTTTTAATCAAGAGGAAACACTAGAAAACCTAAATTGGCATGTAATCCTCAAAAGAGTCAAGATCATGTAAATAAAAACAAAACAAACGAAAAACCAAACACTGAGAACTAGTCAAGACTAAGGGAGACTAAATAGATATGACAACTAAATGCAATGAGTGATTTTGAAATGAAGTCATTAACTGCAAAGTACATTATTAGGACAACTGCCAAAACTTGAATGGGGTTTGAAGACTAGATGTAGAAATGCATCTGTGTTAATTTCCCAATTTTCATGGTTGCACTGTGGTTGTGTAGGAGATTATCTTGTTGGTAGAAAATACACTCTAGGATGTTCCAGGGCAATAGAGCTACAGACTGACAACTTATTCTCAAATTACTGAGGAAAAAAAAGTTTCTGTACTGTATTGTAAATTTTCTGAAGTTTGAGACTGAGATTGTCTTTAAAAAAATGAGACAAATATTTAAGTCTTTCTATTAAAAAAGCCACAAGATATATCAGATACGTTACCAAGTGAAAATATAAAGACGTAGAATATATAGTATGATACCATTTGTGTGCATTTGAATATGCACACACACATGTTTTTTACAGCAACATGTAAAAGAAAATTGGCAAAGCAGTACTTACAAAAATACCTTGCAGGGAGAGGACGCAGTTGGCAAACAAATATAGAAGGCACATGTTATTTGCGTAAAAATACAGTATATATGTTCTTCACTTATTTCACATATATATCTGGAGAGATTTTTGTGTCTGTGTATTTTGCTTTGTTTTGTTTTACTCTGAAACACACCAAAATCTATTACCAATGTTTATTTTGGGAAATGAGGATTAGAAGTTTTGGAGAGAGAAAAAGATTTTTACTTTTCATTACATACCTTTCTATATCCTTAAGTTTTACTATGTTGTGTTTTACTTTAATTTTTTTAAATATTTAGCTAATAAAATCAGAACAAAATAAATTTTAAATAATCTTAATTCTAATCATAATATCTATCTGCATTTCCCAATACTAGTACCCTTCCTTTTCTTGCTTTCCACCTTGCTAGCTAAGAGAAAAGAAATATCACCACTGGAGACACAGTGCTAGCACAAAGTCTAGCACATAGTAGGCAGTCATTACGTATCGCTGAGTAAATGAATGTGCCCATAACTCATATACATAGCCCTTTCACAACTAGATGATCTCAATACGGTTTTTCCTCTCCAGGCACAGAAGATCTCTGTTGCGATGTATGTAAAACATGACTACTCTCAAGCCAAAGAAACTTCTCTCTATGGGAACTCTAGAAACCTAAACAAGTAAGAGATTTCACCTGGAAAGACTGTGTGTATATATTTTGAAAGGGGGAGCATGTTTGAAGTATTAGAAAAGGAAATAAATTCTGATTCACATTTAGCTCCATTATACCAAAGCTCCAAGTTTAGGACACTGGTCTAGGGAGAATGCTGGCTTAATAAATAAGGTCTATATATCCAAGGGTAATCAGAAAGACTAGGCATATATGAAAGAAGGTGACATACATTATTCAAGATAAGGGGTGCCTGAAGACAAATGAAAGCCCAAGTAATAGATATTGCTAAATGCTGAAGGATAACATGGTATCTTTCACGCTTAAGCTTGGTGCAAAGACTGTGGGCTTTATTGTTGAAAGAAGAATCCTGTAACAAGCTGTCATTCTGCGAGTGGCATTGTGACTTTTCCAGTCATTTGTTTATATCAGTAACTCACATTTATTCCACACAGGTGGATTTCATTGCCTTTATCAGAAGTAGAAAAAAAGCAAATCAGTAAGGTAGGGAGGTGAGAAACCAAGACACAAAAGTCTTTTGTGTTTGTCTATATAACATTATGAATTATCTTTGCATTGAAGTGTCAGAGCACAAGACTTGGCTGACTGATAGCTGAACCTTTTCCTGTCTTACTAGACAGCTAGGAGGCATTAAATCCAGTAGACAATTGATACACTCATACCCGGATACAATGTAAGAACTGATTAAGGCAAAATAGCTATCTTCAGCAACAATGACAAACATTTGGAAACAATGTCTATTGAGTCCCCTTTGCCACAGGCATTACTCAAAGATAAAAATACAAAGACATATATTGATTTAACCGTATAATAATATAGGAGAAAGACATAGAATCATTTAGATAATTCTAACTCTAAGGTATTTAGAGTAGAGGTTTTCCTGCAATATTTTTTACCATTTGATGAAAATCTGGCATAAGGGGTCAATTTATATAGGCTGTCTGAAAAATTAGGTAACTAACAGAATAAAAGTACTGTTAAATAATATGAAATTACATTTTCTAACACTATATTCAATATGTTTTTAGGCAAAAGACCTCTAAATGTAGAGCAATGGGTATGATGGTAAATATGTAAAAAGTTAATACACTGAGTTTTCAAAACATCTGGAAACACGGGGAAAAAAGGCATTTGCTGTCCTTTTGCGTATTAGTAACTGGCCCCATTGCTTTACATTTAGATACAAAGGAGCCCTGGTGGAACAGTGGTTAAATGCTCGGCTACGAAGATCAGAGGTTCAAACCCACCAGCCACTCCACAGGAGAAAGATGTGGCAGTCTGCTTTCTTAAAGGTTTACAGCCTTAGAAACCGTATAAGGCAGTTCTGCTGTCCTACAGGGTCACTATGAGTTGGAACTGACTCAATGGCAACAGGTTTTGTTTTTTTTTTTTAATCTTAAAAGGTCTCTGGAGGCTGAAGAAAAGCATGCCTAGCATACTATTTTAAAATATCACTAACATACGGTTTAAAAATAACCTTACACTGTCTCCCAGCTTTGTGGACACACTGTATTACATAGCACATGAATTGCTAAAACTCTTTCATCATCAAAACAAAAATAAACACAAAAACAAAACTCTAAAATAACTGTCACTGATGCTATATTTTCTAATGAGAACCTCCAAATATGGATTTATAGTACGATAAAAGAGAATCTGAAAATTGCTTTGTAGAGGTCTCCTAGGTCTTTGAGTGCTAAACCATTGGCATGGTACCACGTGCACGGGCTGGTGTCAACAGGGTAGGAGCTAAGGTGTGAATCCAGTCACTATAAATGTTATGGTGTACCTAAAGATTATCCTCCTAATGGAAATTAACTAGTATTAGTTTCCCTTGTGTTTATCAGGGACACCGCAACCCCCTAAAAAAATAAGCGAAAGAGAGGCAGGAAGAGATAAAAAATACATTCCATAGGAATGTTTCTATCATTTAGAAAGAATGAACCTCCTGGGCATGTCTAAATTGTACTGCCAGGGAAAATTTTTAGTCTCAATTAGATTAAAAAAAACAGGACTGTTTAATTTCCTCTTCAATATATTAGAGAATCAGATAACTCTGGACTAACCAGAAAACCGAACCCACTGCTGTCGAGTCAATTCCGACTCATAGAGACCCTGTAGGACAGAACTGCTCCACAGCTTTCCAAGGTGCCACATCTTTCCCCTGTGGAGCTGCTGGGGGGTTCAAACCACTGACCTCTTGGTTAGTGGCTGAGCGCTTAACCACTGTGCCACCAGGGCTCCTAACTCTGGACTAGAAAAGCATTTTAAGGTGTATATTTGGAAACATGATAAGGGCTATGATGTCCTAAGTGGCCAAAAAGAGTTTGTGGTTACAGCTGTTAAGATATATGAATAATGCCAACTTCTATTAGAACAACTTTTTCATGGTTATGTGGTTTCAAATTTCATAGCTTCAGTGAGTATCTTTCTAGAGTATAGAACTCTACTACTGGTATAAAGTACAAGTACAATGATCTCTAAATCCATAGTTTCTTCTGAGCTCCCCAATTCACAGCTGAGTGGTTTACCGCTAAACAGTGTTAGCACTGTGCTTGGAACTGTTTCACATGTATTTCAAGGAGTTAATTTAAGCCAGTGGATTCTGGGAAGCCCTGCTTTCACTAGGGCGTACTTACGGGACTCCTATTAAAGAAAAGCACACATTACTAACAGTGAGGCTTTAAATTGCTCACCTGGGCAGACAGGAAACTGGATGTTATGGTTTTTACCGCAACTCTCACAGTCACCCTTATCCAAAACAACAGAATCACTGGCTAGTCCCATAGCACTTGACACACACCATTGTAGTTCCCTGTATATATCTTTCCCAACTAGACCAGCAGTGCTCTGAACACTGAGATATATTATTAATATCTCAATCTCTGCATACTAACCCATAGAAGATGCTTAGAAATTATTTTTTGAATGAACAATAATGATATGAAATAGGATATGGCAAATACCTCATCTATTTACTTGGTAACCTCATCCATTCAGAACTTAAGAAGCACCAGAAAATGTGCCCTCTTCCACCCCCTACAAAACAAATCAGAAGATTAAAAGATTCCTTGAGGTCTCAAAGCCCTAATTTAGAAGCAGTTGAGAGATAAATTCCGTAAGGGAAGGAACCTTTTCTGCTTTGCTCACTTTGATATCCTCAGGGCTGGCACATAATGATGCTAAAAAAAAAAAATTGTTGACTGAATAAATTAATATTTATCTCTTTTCTAAACTCATAAAAGAATGAAAATAGTTGAATTCAAAACTAGGAGCTAGAGTTGCTATGGACAGGCCCATAGGCAGCTGTGACACATGACAGCTGATGCCCTGGAACACCAGAATACCATAAAAAACCTGGTCAAAAGAACAAAAGTACAAAAAGTTGGTACCATTTCTTTTAGGAGCAAAGAGCACTCAATTCCTCACTAGACATGCACACTGCTACTGTGTAGGACGATTAGTGTTTGTGTTAAGGATCCCAGGCTGAAGTTTAAAAAAAAAAGCCAAACTATGTCTTGAGCATTAAAGAAAGCAGAGAGCAATGTGATGCTCTAAAGGAACACCCCACTCCCATTTGTTAGTGTTAAAATTTAAATTGTGGATGAGTTCTGGGATGAGTTTAGGAGAGCATGTGTGCTGGTTGTTCTCTATTTGCTCCCTGATCCTTTCTCTCTTTGCCACTTTTGTGTGGGAGGTAGTGTCATGGACTGAACTGTGTCCCCCCGAAATATGTGTCAACTTGGTTAGGCCATGATTCCCGGTATTGTGTGGCTTCCCTCCATTTTGTGATTGTAATTTTATGTTAAAGAGGATAGGATGGGATTGTAACACCCTTACTAAGGTCATATCCCTGATCCAATGTAAAGGGAATTTCCCTGGAGTGTGGCCTGCATTATCTTTTATCTTACAAGAGATAAAAGGATAGGGAAGCAAGCAGAGAGTGGGGACCTCATGCCACTAAGAAAGAAACACCCGGAGCACAGCATGCCCTTTGGACCAGAGGTCCCTGCACAGAGAAGCTCCTAGTCCAGGCGAAGACTGATGAGAAAGATCTTCCTCCAGAGCTGAAAGAGAGAGAAAGCCTTCCCCTGGAGCTGATGCCCTGAATTTGGATTTCTAGCCTATCAGAATGTGAGAAGATAAATTTCCCTTTGTTAAAGCCATCTACTTGTGGTATTTCTGTTATAGCAGCACTAGATGACTAAGATAGGTGGGGAGTTGGTGCTCTACCTCTGTGAACAGCAGTACTTGTGGCTTTAGGTTGGGTTCAATCAATGGAAGGCACCAACAGGAGAAAGTAGAACAGAAGAAGAGAGAAGTTGGAGCATTTCCTTCTATTTCCCTCCCCGCTTGTATTCTGGCAGTGGCATTTTTCTATGACAACAGCTCCTATGGAGCAGTCACTCTTCCAGTTTCAGTTCTCACCAGAGTTAGGCACCTCCATTATCTCACTTTCCCCATCAGGGGTGGGACAGCTGATGACTAGTCAATAGGCACCCCAACCTCTTGGAGTTGTTGACACCCTCAACCTTGCCCACATCTCTGTAATTAAATTCTCTTTGAAAATCTCAGTTGATTATTCCTCCAGTGTACAGTCAGGGTTTTCTGACTGATATAGCATAGGATACACACAGCTCCTTCTACATCATTTGAGACTTAGAACCAATATAGTTGGAACAAATCAATTATCAAACCAACCCTGGAGCCAGGTCTCTTGCTCACCCTCCCTAGAAGGGCAGGAAGCACAATGAATAGATAGAAAGAAGTACTGGATAGGGTTGTAATTCCAACTTTCCTAGATAGATCATTTTGGTTAAGTCACTTTACTGTCTGGACATCAGATTTCTTAACTGAAATAATGTTTGTGTTAAGGTTCCCAAGTTCAAGTTAAAATAAATAAATAAAGCCAAACTGTATACAACATCAAAGAAAGCAGAAAGCAATGTGATGAACTGAAGGAAAACTTCCATTCATTACTGTTAAATAATAAATAGGGATGAACAAAATCATGTAATCCCTCACATTGCTGTGGTTCCAAGTTCAAGTATGTGAAGATTATTCTCATCACCTGGGATGGCATTTTTAGATTTTTAGGTTGAGGAAATTTTTTCACTGGTCAGGCCTCAAAGGGTACAGTCATCTTTCAAATCTTATCATTTTTGCTGAAACATATGCTTCTCACTGTTTTGAAAACTCTCAGATTCTTCCAGTGGAATGGCATTATCTAAATAAGAAAATTTTACATGGATTAGAGAACACAGATTTTTAGCCAGAACTTCCAGGTTGTCATTTAGCATATAGGTATTCTTAAATTACCCAACTTATTAGCCTAATGGCTTTTTAAAGTAAAAAAATTTTTCCAAAATGTTCTAGGGTATGACTTTTAAAGCATACAGAGACAGAATCTGAGCCAATATATTTTATTCCAAATGAGGCTCTTTGGTTTCTCATATGCTTTTGAAATGTGATGTTTGTCTGCGCTGTGAAACTCTGTTCTTCCAGCTTCCTGGAAAGCTAAGAAGAGCTTTAAATAATTGCATCCCTGGAAAGCTAGGAAGGTCCTTAAATAATTGCTTCATCAATGCTTTCTGAATTCCATTACTTATGGGCTACTTCAGCTGGAAAAATGAGTTGACTACACATGGCATTCTCTTTACTCTGCTTCTCAAACTCCTATTTTTTCTACTGTCAGAGCCAAGAATTACAAAGTCACACTCTGGCATGGAGAACACTACTCCATGGTTACCTGTTATTAAAGGACTTCTATTAAACAAAAGATTTAATTTAAATATTACTATTTTTGATTTATGTCAACAGGTGTGGTCACTGGTTTACTAGGAATACTAGAAGACTCCTTTTTTTTTTTTTAAGTGGAAAGGATTAATACTTACTTTAGAGTGGACTGTGTCGCTATGAATTGGAATCAACTAGACAGCAATCAGTTTGGTTTTTTTTTGGTTATGTCCTTTATGGAGCCTTAGAGGCAGCTTGGCTGCTAACCAAAAGGTCAGCAGTTCTAATCCACCAGCTGCTCCTTGGAAACCCTATGGGGCGGTTCTCCTCTGTCCTATAGTGTCGCTGTGTATTGGAATTGACTTGACAGCAACGGGTTTGGTTTTTTGGGGGAGGTTTATGTCCTTCATGGGCAATAATACTTTTGCCTTCCAAATTTAAATCATTTTTCTACAATACTTTCTAAAGACAGTAATTAACAACAATGTCAATATTTGACTACTAGAACATAAATATTTGTTTCAAATATAAGTGCTAAATCAGGAATAAGTTATTTCATACTGAAAACATTTAGAAACAATACATAAAATTCTTACTCCTCAGGCTTAGAGAGTCCTTTGACAACCTCATCTAGAATAGTGTTTCTCAACTGTTTTTTTTTCATTATTGCCTGCCCATCCCCCACTCCCCCTTCCACCCCCCGGTCAAGGGACCTTTAAGGACCCCTGGTGGCATAATGTTTAAGTTGAAGCACTCAGCTGCTAACCAAAAGCTGCTAACCACCAGCTGCTCCACAGGAGAAAGATGTGGCAGTTTGCTTCCATAAAGATTACAACCTTGGAAACCCTATCGGGCAGTTTTACTCTGTCTTATAGGGTCACTATGAGTCAGAATCGACTTGATGGCAGTAGGTTTGATTTGGGTTTGGAAGGGGACTTTTCCAACATATTTTTCTTAATCTATCCCCCATGAAATTTTAATATCACGGATATACCATATGTCTGCTTCTGTACTATACGCATGTCTATGCTTTATACATAAAAAGGGTACGATTTTTGCCCCCCTCCATGAATGAATTTGTGCCCACTTCTGGACATTGACAATACATGATCTAGAGGATACAACCCTTTGTTTCTCCAAAACCTTCCAACCCATAGGCAGTTGCTTAAAACTGCATGAATTAGGGCTTTAGATTTTAGCTTATATTTTTTCAATGTGTTAAAATGAAAATACATAGAAAATATTGATAGACCACTATCAGACATTTATACTTTAGAATAAATAAGAGTAGAAAGCCAGTTTGATAGTGGAAAGGAGAATGTGAGGGCATTCCATACTGGAGTGGAAAGAAATGGGAAGAACAGAGAGCCTCTGATGTCCAAATGCCTGTGTCAAAACTGTGCTTTAGTCTAGTCCCACTGAATACATTAACATGAAGTTCTTTAAGAAAAGATGCTAGCTCTCATTCACTATGAACAAGAAAACTTAGTCATAAGCCACCTTAGTGACCATCACCCGCTTGATTATTGGGTAAATACTAGGTTTCCGTCCTGTGGAGAATTTGCTGTTTGGTTCCTTTCAGCCCTGTTTGCATATTCCCAACTGCTATGTGGCCAAGAACAAGTAAATTTATGTAATGTTCCCAAGAAACTGTTCAACACCATGGCTCATTTTAACCCAGGTATGAATAGAAGACAGAGATGAATTCACAAATACTTCTTTCATACGCACTGTAAAATGTAACCTTTTTTTTCCTTCCAGAAGTAAAAAATGGTCTTAACCATTGAAATAATTATAGCTCACAACTATAATTTAGAGTTAGCTCTGGTTGACTCTAAATTCACAGTGGAAAATAATTCACTCATCTTATTGGAACACTGAAGTAAATAACTTCATAAAACACATACAATTTTAGAAATCCTAGAAAATATGATGACTGAAAATAGAAATAAACAGTTGATAATTTAATAAGAACAATAAAAATTGTCTACCATTTCTTGGTCCCCTATTTAAAGGCCAAAGTACCACATTTGACACTTTATATTACCTGGCCTTACAGCAATCCTATAAATATTCATATCCTCATTTATGAATTCAGAAAGGACAGGAAATTTTCCAGAAGCCACTGAGAAGTGGAGGAGGTAGGATTCAAACTCCTGTCATCTGAAGCTCATGCTCTGTCACCTCGGCCACAGTGGAAATTATCTCAGTAAAACGGTAGAAAAACTCCAACTGCAAACTTTTAATTTTCAATCAAATGGAGAAATCTTGGGCAAATAGAGATGTCATGTGTGTAAATATATTAAGATTTTACATGCGAGAAATTACTATATAGATGATCTCAACTGCAGGACCACTTTGTTCTTTCTGTCTATTCTGACACCATCAGTCTGCCTGTCTATCTATTTGTCTATCTATGTTCTATGTGAGTACTGGCCAGAATTTTCTGACTTTAAGGGCTGCGAAACATACGCATGTGTATTAGGACCTTAATAAATGATAAACAAGACGGTGATTGCTTCAGAGTCATAGGTGCACTTACCAAAGGCGGGGACCATTCTCCCAAATCACTTACATCGCTCTCTCCCTACCTTTCTCATTGAACCTTATGATCTGCCTGGAGCTAGACGATGAGAAGAGGATTCACATGTGAAAGGATGACCCTTGTTTAAAATTTCCAGTGTATTTTATACATGTATATAGTGTCTTCAACGTGACAGGATACTGAAAACTAAGGGGATAGGACTGGAATAGCAAAAACAGAGTAAAACTTTAAGAAATCATTTTACAGAGGAGGTTATCCAAGCCCTTGGAGGTAAAGTGAGTTGCCCAAGGTCACAGTTAGGAGAAGTGTTGCAGAACCAGGACGAAAATTTGCGTTTCCTAACTCCTAGACAGTACTTTAAGATCCCTAGGTGGCTTAAATGGCCTACTCTTGACTGCTAACCTAAAGGTTGGCAGTTCAAACCACCCAGCAGTACCTTGGAAGAAAGGAGTGATGATTTGCATCTGTTAAGATTATAGCCAAGAAAACCCTATGGAGCAGTTCTACTCTGTAACACATGGGGTCACCATGAGTCAGAATCGACTTGATGACAACAGGTTAGACAGTACTTCTCTTCAGTATAGTATACTGATATCAAGTAGGTTATTCAGCTAGAAATCACAGTAGAAACAGACCCCCCTGAAAAAAAACAAAAATAAAAAGCATCATCAATTATAGGCTTTCTCTGTGCAAACTGTCTTAATATTTAGGTCAAACAAAGTAATTTTATCTTTAAACTACTAAAGTAGTTATGTTTGCTATGTCCCAAATGGGTTATCAAACATCCCTAAATAGTGGTATTGTGAGTAACTCCACAATAGAAGACTGAAATTATTCTCACATGTGAAGTCATGTGCCCAACTGATAAAAATACAAACCATTGCAATAAAAGATGTTTTCACCTGCTTTTTGGAGATTTCAGATGCTTATTTGGCCTTTATTAACTAGAAAATTCCTCAATTCATTGTACACTTACTGACATATTCTATTAGGAAACTTTTTTTTTTCAAATAAATAATCCAAGCCACAAAATTCTGAATCCATAAGCTTAAATTCTTCTACAGATCAGTTAGTGTTTCATAATATTAACTTGACAGTAAATGAAGCATTTTATCAATAAAATGTTTTTAAAATGTATATGCAACTTCCAATGAAATCCTTAACATAATTATGCTCTTTTATAAAATGAGAAAGCTTCCTATCTTATTTGAAAGATTTTGCCAGATTTCTATTAAGACAAATGCATGTAAACATTATATTTAAAAATATCTTACAATGTATAAAGTATCATTGTGAGTATTACTAAAAATGATGCAACATATTAACACTTCACCTTTTCAATGATCCACTACTTGAAACTAATTTTAAAGCCGACAATCTAGCATTTGCATTCATTTTAAATATTAATAAGATAATCATGCAGATCCAGGCCATTATAGAAGACGTATCACAACATTTTAACAACATATAGAAGTCCAATGCAGTTTTAAACAAAAAGTCATATTAACATTTAGATCATGAAGGCTCTAGCATCCATAACAACTACTGATTAAACCCCAAAATGTTAGGCTTATCTTTTCAAAGGCTGCTTCTTTAAGCTACACACACATTTCCAAGATCATTCTAAATTGCCAAACCTCAGCACCTAAAACTCTAGTCAGACAAATAACACTAATCTTAGCACTACACATGAGATCTATACCATTCTGGAAAATTACAGCCAAAGCCAAATACCTACATGTATATTTCCTGTCATTCTAAAACTGATCTGCTGTTTATAAGTTATGCTACTTACCTAGAAGCATGTTTCTCAGTGATATCAATTCAACCAGTCTATAATTTCTGTATAACAAATGTAGCAGGAGCTGAGAAGTCTGTTAACCTGCCACAGGTTATTAGAGATTGAGTGTGAGCCTTCACAAACTCGTCCTTGTATGCTAAGGCTACTGGGTTACTGGACTGACTGCACTCACTCACTGTGTACCTCGTCTGAAACTAACAAACAATACACTGACTGTCAGTAGACATTGCCTTCTCAGCCTAGAGAGCCAAAAAACAAATTATGGAAAAGTAGGTTACTTCACTGGAGTTTCAGATATAAATTCCAAATTGATCATGCTGTTTCTTTAAAATTTTAAGTAAAATTTTGTGCTCAATTCACTAAGAAAAAAATGTAAATTTATGCAAACAAGTTCATAAAATCATATTTAAAAATATAACTACCCTCTTTTCCCTCCTGATGTTATTTTCTCTAAGAATTTAAAATACATTTCACTATAAACTAAAAAGAAATTGTGCCACAAATAACCCTCTGTATAATATGCATGTTTTAAAGCGCGATTGAGTATTAAAATTGTATCACTCACCAAGGACCAGAAAATGCAAATATATTTATTATTTGGTGCTATGAGCTTGAGCTTCCAATGAGATTTCAGTTTTACAATGGACTGTTTGTTTGACTCCAATACAAAGATAATTATTTCTGAAATAGGTTTCTCCTGAAAGAACAAGCCTTAGTTTTAAAGCAATAAGGATATTGTGGTGAACATTTAACAAAGGGACATCTCACTTCTTTTCATTTTTCTACTGGATGTGTATTAGCAGTTTAAAAAGAGAAAACCTATCTGGGCCCAAAGGAAGAATATATAGCATGTCAGCCAACACTAAAGCCAATGAGTTGAATGTGATTTCTGAGACTATATTTTCTAAAATAAAAAATGACACTTCCAAACATTACCTGTTTTAGCAATTGTTTTTAAATTATCCTGCAATAGATACTATCTTTAACACATTATAAAGACAGAAGACAGCAGTTAAACTCTACCTTTCTGTGGTCCAAATAGTCAAGAAGTAAAGTTTTATAGGTATTTGTGCGTATTTTTATACTCTCCTATCCTTTAATTTGGAATTCAACTTTCACATGACTAGCTACTTTTGAGTACAGGGTTGTTATGAATCGGAATTGACTTGACAGCAATGGGTTTATGGTTAAGTTTGAAAAGTTGAAAATATGAAAAATGAGCCAGTCTAAGAAAAAGTGTAAAGGGGAAATAAGTGTATAAAGCAAAGATGGGGAAATACTATGAAGACAGGATAATTTGGAACCAAGGGAATAGGAGAGAGAGAGGTGACTAAAGATGATAATCATAAAACATAGCAGGGTCTGTCTTTTGCCATTATGAAAGGTAGGACTCTTGCATATCAATCTATATCATAGATATTATCTATTTATTATATATGTGATCTCTAGCATCTATAGCATATATGTCATATATATCTATGTCATATATATCTCTATCTATCAATCAATTTAAATGTAGCACTTTGAAGGATTACACATTTAAATTCCCATACTGGGTAAACCACATATCAATCAGAAGCAGGGATGTATGTGTTTATATATTAATAAGCATTTTTCTGGATATGTGGTAGGGAGGCCTTTTTTCTTATCTATGACCCACCCTTTGACTTTAAACCAGTGATTTTCAAGCCTCAGTGTGCATCTGAATCCCTTGGAGGACTTTTTAAAACAGACTGCTGGGCCCTATCCACAGAGTTTGAGTCAGTCTTTCTGGGGTAGGGTCTGATAATTTGCATTTATATAAGTTCCAAGTGATGCGGATGCTACTAGTCCCAGACTGTACTCTGAGAACCTTTACTCTAGCTCATTATGTTACCTAGCCTCTAGGATGAGGGTAGTTTCTCTTGCAAATTGTTTTATTATCATATTACATTGATTTCTAAGGCTCACTTTTTTCACATCTCTGAATGCATCATATAATTAACCCCATCTTAGGATAACCATCCACAAGGCAGCACTCACTACTGTAGAAGCCAATGTCAGTGCACACACAAACGTGGTCAGAGCTGTTCATGTTGTCTCTTTAGTTGAGTGATATCACTGTTGAAATTACATGTGGTGAGTTTAATTGCCATTTAAAAAAATTTTTTTTAAACTACAACATTATGATTAGGTTTTAAAAAAAAACTCATTGTGTACAAAGACAGGCACAGAAACAGGTGTAAGGTATATATTTGTTATTAGTGAAGCAGATGTTCATTATTAGAGAACTAACACCAATTCCAGGTTTTCATGCAAAATAGCAATCTAATTGCATTAGAGGATAGAAGAAAGAAAGGTAACCTCAAGCAGAAGAAGCTGTGACACATGCAAAAGTTTTGCTTATTTCAGGCCCAGTAATCATCTGAAGGCAGAAGAAATTGCCAAATCCCTCTGAACAGAAATTTCAAAGCGATGAGTTGCTGATGTGAATAATTCATAGTTTGAGAAGTACTCTCTTTAAGGCCCTGTGTCATAGTTTATTTGATAGGGTTCCCCACCCACTTAGTGATACATGAAACACCGATGTGACTTAGAATAAAAAGAATCTTAGATTTAATAAAATATGATATTTTTGGGAAATGAAATCATTCCTAGCAGCGGCTTTTTAAAAATTAATGATCCATGTATTGACTTAAAACAGTTTCCCTCCCACTCCCAAAGTATGGTCTGCAAACCACCTGAAGAATCACTAGCATGCCCACTAAAAATGCAGATAACTGAGAGCACCAGAGATCTACTGAACCAGCATGTGGTTTTAGAATCACTGACTGTCATAGATTGAACTGTATCCCAAAAAATATGTGTATCAATTTGGCTAGGTCACGATTCCCAGTGTTGTGTGATTGTCCACCATTTTGTCATCTAATGTGATTTTCCCATGTGTTGTAAATTCTAACGAGATGGATTAGTGGCAGTTATGTTGATGAGATCTAAAAGATTAGATTGTGTCTTAAGCTAATGTCTTCTGAGATATAAAAGGGGCAAGTAGAGAGACAGGAGGACCTCAGCACCAGGAGCAGAGCACATCCTTTGGATCTGGGGTCCCTGCACCTAAGAAGCTCCTCAACCAGGGGAAGATTGATGACAAGGACCTTCCTCCAGAGCCAACAAAAAGAGAAAGCCTTCCCTGGAGCTGATGCCCTGAATTCAGACTTCTAGCCTACTAGACTGTGAGAAAATAAACTTCTCTTTGTTAAGGCCATCCACTTGTGGTATTTCTGTTATAGCAGCACTAGATGACTAAGACATTGACCACTGAAGAACTAGAAATTTAATAAGAATAGCAACGAAACTCTTTGTTGTGGAGCCAACTCTGACTCATGGTGACCCCATGTGTTACAGTAAAATGTTCTATAGGGTTTTCTTGTCTGCAATCTTTATGAAAGTAGATTGCCAGGACTTTCTTCTGAGGCACTACTGGGTGGGTTCAAAATGCCACCCTTTAAATCAGTAGTCACATGCAAACCATTTGCGCCACCCAGGGACCTTCTTCTAAATGTTAGGAGTAATGTATTTCTGAGAAAACTACCTTTGATTCCAAATCAATTATGATAAACCTTTGGGATTTCCCAAATGATTAAAACCATACAAGGAAAGCTATGAGACAGTTTATCCCCACAGAAGTTTAATAAAACGAAGACAGGAAACTGCATAAATATTCCAGTGAAGCGTGGTGAAGGCAGAGGAGAATAAGCCAGAGACTGCAGTGGACACTCATCTGACTAGGCCTAAAGTAGCAGTACTTGATGAAAAGGCACAATACTAGGAAGAACAAGTACATAGGAGCTCCACATCTCCAAACTGGAGAGTCCAGTGCCAACTGTGTACTGACTGCGTACCTTTTAAGTCCTGAATGGTGTGAATAATTTGGAAGAGATGGATACCAGAAAACCAACATCTAATTTACAGACTGGAAAGTTACCCAACATCATTGAGCCTGCTTTCTCAGTTATAAAATAAAGGATTGTTAGAGCAGATTCCTGTGGTCCGTTTCAGTCCTAAAATTTTCTGTTATGTTTATAAACATTCATAAAAGTAACAACGTGGGGCCTTTTTCAAAGTTCTAAAACCTTGTAAAAGTAAATGACTGATTAATAAAAGAAAGAGGGCATCCTTGCCAGGTATTGGATACTTAGCATATGCTAATTCATAAAGGAGTTCCTGGGTGATACAGACTGTTAACACACTCAGCTGCTAACCAAAAGGTTGGCAGTTCCAGTATACTCAGAGGTATCTTGGAAGAAAGCCCTGGCGATTGACTTCTGAAAAAATCAACCATTGATTATCCTACAGAGCACAGTTCTAGTCTAACACACTTGGGGTTGCCATGAGTTGGAATTGACTAGACGGCAATTAATACGGTATGCTAAGAGGTCAAAATAACAAGATTTCTTTTAATTCTATCTCTGCTATTAATTAGCTATTTGGCCTTGGGTCATTCACTCACCTTTCTATGAGCTTCTGTGATCTTGGTGGTATGAGGATCAAGCCAACTAAATGTGACAACATTTGAAACCATAAATTGCTATACAAATTTATGTTGTTTTAATTATTTTTGACTAACTATACACAAAGAAATCAGAGTACCCCTGGGGACATCAGAATTGCTTAACCTTAGAGGTTAAACTTTTATTTCTGTTTGGTGTATCTATTAACTATCTCTCATTTGTCTATATGTTTATGATTTTATGGCAAAATAGCAACCTTTCACTTACTAGCACAGTTTTAATAGACCACTGTCATTCTAGGAGAGACAATGTTTTAAAAATTCACCTCCTGAAATACATCTGTCATTACAATTTCAAAGCAGGAGCCAAAGGAACTAGTCTTCAGTATGGATTACATTTCAACATAAAGAAAACAAAAATCCTCACAAATAAGCAACATCATGATAAACAGAGAAAAGAATGAAGTTGTGAAGAATTTATTTTACTTGGATCCACAATCAATGACCATGGAAGCAGCAGTCAAGAAATCAAATGATGCATTGCATTGGGCAAATCAGCTGCAAAAGACCTTTTTAAAGTATTAAAAAGATAAGTGTCACTTTGAGGACTAAACCGTGCCTGACCCAAGCTGTGGTCTTTTCAATCACCTCATACGCATGCAAAAGCTGGACAATGAATAAGGAAGACAGAAGAAGAATTGATGCCTTTGAATTACGGTGTTAGTGAAGAATAGTGAATATACCATGGACTGCCAGAGGAATGAAAAATCTGTCTTGGAAGAAGTACAGCCAGAATGCTCCTTAGAAGCGAGGATGGCAAGACTTCTGTCATGTACTTTGGACATGTTATCAGGAGGAGCCAGTCCCTGGAGAAGGACATCATGCTTAGTAAAGTAGAGGGTCAGCGAAAAAGGAGAAGACCCTCAACAAGATGCACTGACACAGTGGCTGCAACAATGGGCTCAAACAGCAATGACTGTGAGGACGGCTCAGGATTGGACAGTGTTTCATTCTTTCTTACGTAGGGTCCCTGTGAGTCGAAACAGACTCAACGGCACCTAACAACAACAACAACATGTGTTCTGGTTTGAGAATCCAGAAGAGATCAAGAAAAGAGAAACAAAGAATTAAAAGAAAGAAACCAAAATTGTCATATGAGAGACCTCCTGAAAGTCCAATAGCAGAGGAATGGGCTAATAAATTATGGTGCATATATATTCTGAAATATTAAAACATATATTTAGTGACATAGAAAAATGTTCACTAAATAGCAAGTGGGGAGAATGATGTAGAACTGGATGTACAATAAGGGTTAACCTTGTAAAAATATGCATATTACATATTAATGTGAATATTTGTGTATGTGCCTATGTACATATCATACATCTGGGAGAAAATACTCCAAAATATGTTAACACTGTGGAATTATGGATAAATTTACTTTATATTTACTTTTTTCTATATTTTTACTTTTTTTGGTACCAAACCGGGGGAAAAAAAAAGCTCATTTTAAAGATTTGAGTGGGAGAGGTTTTGCTACTCATAAGAAAACATATGGTTTATAAAACCTGGATGGATATACAACTTAGCTAATTATACAACCTTGCTTAAAAGCTTTGTAGAAATAGCCAAATTCTCAAGTTTCTTTCGGGCGCTAATAACTCCCTGATTCCACTAGAGAAAGGTTATAAGCCTGGGCAAGTACGCAAGCTAAACACACACAATGGGCTCACACTGATCAAGTCAAAAGGTTAATGCATACTAAGTGGAGTGAAATAAACAAGATAAAAGGGAATGAGGATAATGGCAATACAATATTTATAGTAAGCTTCAGCCATCAATCCCGAAAACTCTTCAGTGACTTAATGTCTTCACCTGTAGTATCTGCATCCATATAGATGAGAGTTGAGAGCCTGCAGAGAAGTGATGGCAGTAATCCAGCTCAGGGATAGGCTTACATGCATGATTCTTTCCAAGGCATTACATCTTTTCAAACACTACGGTGGCACTGCCATTTCTACCTAAGTGTTTAACTTACTTGAAAGAATCATTTATATGCTGGGAAATGTGGTTCCCCAGAAACATTTTATAACATGGTAGTCCTCATTAAACTGTTTATTCTCTATCAATGTTACCATTAGATTTCCATGACAACATTGTGTCAAATAATTAACATGGTTCAAACACATCAGATCTTTGCAGAACTGGACACATCAAAAGAATTATTATGTCATCAACGATGCTACCGGAAGAGCACCTGCGCCCCTCCTACTCTGGACAGCAGATGTACAAGTAACGCAATGTAGATTTTCTTAAGATAAACACTACTCAGACAAGGCAAGCTTTTCAACAGAGTTAAATTAGAAATGCTATTTTTTTTATTTTTAATCTCTACGTGCCTAGTAGGCAGGCACTCACTCTACTTTGCTTATTTTTATGCAAAGCCAGCTTGTCCTCTCAGGTGAAGTTTGCTTAGGGCAGCAAAATGTTTTGTAACTCTTTATCCCCTGTGGGTGATCTCGAGCTGGGAAGAACATGCTTTTCCTGGTTTTCCTACAGCCATCTATTTGGAGGGAGGTGGACAAGACCGTAAAACTTTGGACAAGTTGGACAATTTTGAAGTTACATGATATTCTGCAAACGAAAGTGTTTAGGTATATCCAGCTTTAGGAGCTGAAATCCAAAGGGTTTCCTCTGTATCAACATAAAATCTTTTTTAAAAAATCCCTTAAAAAATCATCACTGGGTTTTGTTTTCATTCAAGGGCTGGTTACAGCAGGTATTTGTAAACAAGACTGGATATAATGTAAATATTCTATCAGATGTGAGTTTAATAGACTCAAAACCGCTGAATTACAATTTTAGAGGCATTTGATTACAGTTTTCCCTCATCTGATTCCATACTGTTAAATTAGCCATAAAAATATTTTTATCAGTAATAAACTTTATCCAAGATAACACATATATATACAAATTTTGAACCATCTTAGTAAAGAAAAGATAAAGGATTTTACTTAGTCTGGAAAAATGACTTTACTTGCTTTCAAATGGAGAATGCAGATAGTTTTAAGATTTAACTAGTAGTCCCTGATTTATGACATATTCGAGTTACAACAAACTACATTTATGAACGTCCTTTTTTTTTTAACATCTTAGTAATATGTACTACATACAGTGTTGCAGCACATAGTTTGCTGATGTTATCATTCTCTTGCCAATTCCCAAAGACAAATAGAGATCAGATTTATAAAGATACCGATAACAAAAAGCAATACTAACTATATTTAAAAAAAATGAGGCATTCAGCTTATGTCAGAATCGACCTACGATGGAGTCAGCAGAACAGAACTCCATCATAAGTCGGGGATCACCTGTAGATGTTCTGAAAATTTGAATACTTGTATAATCACAGAATCTCAATACTTAAATGACTCAAAACCCTCTTACTTATTAATGATGAAACTGAGACCCAGAGAAGCAAATTACTTTGCTTACTGTCACCCAGCTGGATTAGGAAAAAAAATTTAAGAATATTTATACATTCTCTAAATCTTTATGGAGTTTCCATTCACGCCAGCCACTGAGTGCTGAGGCTACTGGAGCCCCTTATCTTGTGAAACGTGCATTAAGACTAATGTTTCCTGATGCCATTCTTTTTATTTGCTCACATCTCTTTCCAAAAGTGCTAATCTACACAACATATAAAGAAGCTTCAATGGATGATAAAAATGCCTGTTTTCTTTTCTTTCCTTTTTTTAATTCCACCTAGATTTATTCTGTCACGGTTATTTGCTTGAAGGCAATCAGATTTATGCATATTAAAAAAATTCCAGATCCTTATGTTGTGTGTCTTTCAGCACAACTTGCATAATAAAATCTGTATTATATTTTTTACATCACTTAACATGTTTGGGATGCAGTGGCATAATACAGTTCGGAAGACTGTAATTTTTCCATCCTTGTGCAAAAAAAAAAGTATTTTGAGATTCAGAGATACTGATTTGCTATTTCTTGCCCAATTTAATCTTAAGATAGAATACAAGGCACATTTCCACTGCCTGCCAGCCCCAGCCTCTTCTGCTTAATGTGACCCTTCTTTGTACCACGTGACCCTATCCCATTACAGCCACAGGCTGAGTGGACCAGGTTTGTTTTTTTTTTTCTTTTTAAATCATCAGAGAGGAGTCCCTGGCTGGTGCAAATGGTTAAAGTGCTTGGCTGCTAACCGAAAGGTTGGAAGTTTGAGTCGGCCCAGAGGTACCTTGGTTTAAAGGCCTTGTGATCTACCTCCAAAAAATCAGCCATTGAAAACCTTATGGAGCACAGTTCTACTCTGACACATATGGAGTTGCCATGAGTTGGAACTGACTCAGTGGTAACCGATTTATTGTCAGAGATGATTAGCAGAGATGACTGGTGGCCTGGTTCAAAACAATGTTCCAACCAATCCCCCGCCTCCCACTCCCAAGAATCTGGAATTGGGAACATGAGACATTGATGGGTGAGCACTGGAAAATGTAGAGCTCTGACCAGGTTCACTGGGAGCCATGTTCAAGCAAACATTCACGGGGGAAAAGAACAGGTTACTAGAGAGAGGAGAACAGAGCATAAAAAGCAGGCAAGGCAAGAAAGGGACCATGAAAGGTAGGGACTGACTTTGAGAGAAAAGGTAGTTCCTGATGGTTTTCCAGGTCATTGTTACCAGTTTTCACAAGTCCCAGCCTGCTGCAATTATTTTCTTGGATTTCCTGAGATTCCCTGTTGTATCCTCACAACAAAGCTCTTTATTCTTAAGTTAGCTTGAGTAAGTCTATTTCTTGCAATCAAACAAACCCTGGCCAAAAAAAAATGGCTTTTCATGCATCTAGACTTTTCACCATAAGAAAAGAGCGAATTGATATTACTCTATTCCTCTTTAAGTCTCTTAAGGATCATCCTATCCATAAGTCAGTTTGGGGCACTGGTTACATACTGGTATTTAATAAGAATTTCTATAACCCTCTAACTATAAAATCATATGGGAGTATCAGAATACCATAGTACTGAATATCATTTCCAATTTTCAGCCTAAAAATAGTTTTGGTGATGCTCATAATGTACTTACCTCATCTCTTCCTTTTCTCTATTAGAAGCATTGGAAAACAAGCATCCAAGGAAACCAAGGTAGGTAGTAGTAGTCTGCACTTTCAGTTTGCCATAGTTCTAATATTCTCCTATATCAAAGTGCTTTCCTGCTACTTCCCCCCAATGAATTTTGTTCCTAAAATAGTTCCTCACTAGGGCTTTCTCCTTTATTGTCCACCTAATTAGTCATCGATCCTCCTCAAGCTGAATGGATGAGAAAGCATATTTTTTCCTTCGTTTTTGTTTTGCCTTTAAGGATTTAGTTAAGGTATTTTTCTCTACTTGTTCATCTTATCCACAGTTCTTGCAGCAAACATGAGTTTTTGTTGTTGTTTTTTGTGTCTGTTTTCTTCCCGTTGAGAACAGAGTCTACACAAATTTATTGCTGCCACCTCATAAACCAGAAAAAAAATAAAAAGAGTTTTATTTTTTGTAATGTAAAGGAACCATTTTCGGCCATTGAAAATGCTTTAATTCCAAAGATTTATTAAAATGCTACAGGAGACATTGTTCAGCAATGGCTTTGAGTCATCTGAAGCACTTTACCTGCCTAGGGTTTTCCAACGTAAGGGAAAATAAAGAATTCTAGACAGTTAAAAGGGGAAATATAAATATGATTAAAAGGTTAGAAGACAACAGGAAAGATAAAAAGTATAGTACAAAAAATCAAGGTGCAGCTTTCAAGTATGTAAATGGCTATGTGTTACATAGACTGGAGACGACATTTATTGAATGCAGAGTTGGGAGAGATGTCCGGGAACACACCATCACATAGAATTTCCACCATACAGAC
>NW_004443973.1:4615531-4616627 GCF_000243295.1 Trichechus manatus latirostris | reverse complement strand
AATATTAGCAATATGATGAAACCCTCCTGAAAAATCAATAAAATTATTTTAAACATCATTTAGATGCATAGGAGGCTTAGCAACAAAGTAAGGAAAATCTCCAAAGGCCAAAAATGGAGAGAGAAGGAAACTAGCTTTGTAAGATGGCACTATCAATAGCTGCCCTGAAGGTATTTGCCAGTGTGGATATTCTACAGCCTTAGGTTCTGACAGTTGATGGGAAGAAAAGTCTAGGCTTTGCTCCTCTGCAAGATAGAGAGCTGAAAAATAAAACCCCAAACACAGGCCCTTGAAGAATAGCCCTAGAGAAAATCTGTTCACCAGTAAGGTAGGATGGTAACGAAATTTGTCTGTTTGGGCCAGAGATTGGAGAGAAAGGATGCCTTCCAGAAAATTTATCACCACAGTTCTACCTTTACATGGTTCAGGGTTTAGATATTCATTACCTGCCTGGCCCAGGAAACCTCAAGCCAAGAAAAGTAACATATATAGTCTAGGGTTTTTTGCATCCTAAGGCAACTGGAATATTGCCTATACCATGGACTGCCAGAAGAATGAACGAATCTGTCTTGGAAGAAGTACAGCCAGAATACTTACTAGAAGTAAGGATGGCCAGACTTCATCTCACACACTTTGGACACATTATCAGGAGGGACCAGTTCCTGGAGAAGGACATCATGCTCAGTAAAGTAGAGGGTCAGCAAACAAGAGGAAGACCCTCAACCAGATGGACTGACATAGGGGCTGCAACAATGGGCTCAAGTATAACAACAATCTTGAGGATGGCGCAGGACCAGGCAGTGTTCCATTCTGTTGTACACAGGGTCGCCGTGAGTCGGAACCGACTCAACAGTGCCTAACAACAAGGTACCTAGAAAAATCAAAAGTAATTTTTTCTGGAGGGGTGCACTCTCAACCTAAGCCTTGGAGAATGCCCACAGAGTAAGCATAGCAAAACATGAGCTCATACTCCAAAACTGTAAAACGCACAAAGAAACATGCCACAGTGGCCAAGAGACAGAGAAATAGAAAATAGCATACTTAGATTCCTTTATAAATCTCTTATGTTAAAGTTATTGAATATAGAATATAAAAT
>NW_004443973.1:4613035-4614065 GCF_000243295.1 Trichechus manatus latirostris | reverse complement strand
CATTAATAATCAGAATGTGGAAAGTACAAAGCATGAATCTAGGAAAATTAGAAGTTGTCAAAAATGAAATGGAACACTTGAAGATAGATATCCTAGCATTAGTGAGCTGATATGGAGTGGTACTGGCCATTTTGAATTGGGCAATCATATTATCTACTATGCTGGGAATGACAAATTGAAGAGGAATGGCGTCACATTCATCCTCAAAAAGAACATTTCAAGATCTACCTTGAAGTAAAACACCGTCAGTGATAGGATAATATCCATATGCCTACAAGAAAGACAAGTTAATATAACTATTATTCAATTTTACCTACGAACCACCAATGCCAAAGATGAAGAAATTGAAGATTGTTACCAACTTCTGCAGTCTAAAATTGATCAAACACGCAATCAAGATGCACTGATAATTACTGGTGATTGGAATGTGAAAGTTGGAAACAAAGAAAAAGAATCAGTAGTTGGAAAATATGGTCTTGCGGATAGAAACAATGCCAGAAATTGTATAGAATTTTGCAAGACCAACAATTTATTCTTTGGAAATACATTTTTTCAACAACATAAATGGTGATTATACACGTGGACCTCTCCAGATGGAATACACAGAAATCAAATTGATTACATCTGTGGAAAGAGACGATAGAGAAGCTCAATATCACCACTTAGAATAAGGCCAGGGGCTGACTGTGGAACAGACCATCAATTGCTCCTATGCAAGCTCAAGTTGAAGATGAAGAAAATTAAAACAGTCCACGAGAGCCAAAGTACCACCATGAGTATAACCCATCTGAATTTAGAGACCATCTCAAGAACAGATCTGATACATTGAATGCTAATGACTGAAGACCAGAAAGCATCAAAAGAAGACGGAAGGAATACACAGAGTCACTGTACCAAAAAGAATTAGTCTACGTTCAACCATTTCAGGAGGTAGCATATGACCAAGAACCAATGGCACTGAAGGAAGAAGTCCAAGCTGCACTGAAGACATTGGTGAAAAACAAGGCTCCAGGAATTGACATAATATCAA
>NW_004443973.1:4611027-4612448 GCF_000243295.1 Trichechus manatus latirostris | reverse complement strand
TATCCTTTCACTATACTTATTCATTTTGTATGCTGAGCAAATAATCTGAGAAGCTGTACTCTATGAAGAAGAATAGAACATCAGATTGGAGGAAGACTAACAGTGATATGAGGATGACACAACATTGCTTGCTGAAAGTGAAGAGGACTTGAAGCACTTACTGATGAAGATCAACGACTATAGCCTTTAGCATAGATTACATCTCAACATAAAGAAAACAAAAGATACAAGTGGATCAATAAGCAATATCATGATAAGCAAAGAAAATATTGAAGTTGTCAAGGATCTTTACAATAGAGGGACAATATTCATGTTCTAGTTTTATCTGATAATATTATTTTATAGTATTAGTTTTAAAACACTCTCATTATGGCATATTTCTTAAACTTGATAAAGAACTGTGCTATTTCATTTGAATACAGTAGTAAATAAAATTATAAATCTGTTTTTCACACAACTTAAAACCACACAGACATTTATCTGAAAAATGAAATGATTTTGGTATAACTATCAAAAAAATAAGTCATTTGTTAAAATGTCTTGGTCTTAGAAGCACAGTGTTTCAACAAATGCTGTAGACAAACTCTGTTATCTATTGTTATTTTTATAAAATTATGTCTAGAATTATCTCTAGCTTTTTCAAAGTCACAAGCTACTTAATGTCATTATTATATGCTAGGAGGCTAATACTGCATTCTTTTTTATAAAGTGTTTCTCTGTTCAAATGAACAGATTTAAATGAACATCTACTTTGTGCCCAGTAATATTATATGCTCTATGGATAATCAACAAGCAAAAATGGTCATAGTTTCTGCCCTTATTATTATCAGAGTAATCACCAAATAAACGTAGAATTGCAGTTGGGCAAATATGACATATTCTTCTTGACTGTAGTCAACAAATACATTGGTCTTAAGACGCTTTTAAAGAATATTTAATTTGTTAAACGTTAAGGGACAGAAAATGTTTTAAGTCTTATTGTGAATGCAATATACCATATATGTATGTATGTATGAAGGAGCCCTGGTGGCACAGTGGTTAAGCGGTGGACTGCTAAATGAAAGGTTGGCGGTTTGAACCCATCAGCCCCTCCAAAGGAGGAAGACATGGCAGTCTGCTTCTGCAAAGATTGCAGCCTTGGAAACTCTATGGGGCAGTTCTACTCTGTCCTATAGGGTTGCTATGAGTCGGAATCGACTCCATGGCAACAGGTTTTGGCAATGGGAGGTATGTATGTATACATGTATGTATGTATGTATGTATACATGTATGTATGTATGTATGTATGTATGTATGTATGTATGTATGTATATCCCAAATTTCACATGGGAAATCTTCAGTTGACAGTGATTCCTACTGAATCGTTTTAAAGTCATTATGAATTTTGCCGACATTTTAGAATTTTTATGATTCTTTCATTA
>NW_004443973.1:4544616-4610049 GCF_000243295.1 Trichechus manatus latirostris | reverse complement strand
AACCCTATGGGGCAGTTCTCCTCTGTCCTACAGTGTTGCTGTAAGTCGGAGTTGACCCGACAGCAACAAGTTTTTGGTCTGGAGACATTTTTGGTTGTCACAACTGGGAATGGGCTGAAGAGGTGCTACTGGTGCTACTGGAATCTAATGGATAGAGGCCTGGGATGCTGCTAAACATACAAGACAGCCCCCTATAACAAAGACTTGTCCAACCCAAATGTTAATTGTGTTGAGGTTGAGAAACTATAGACCAGAGAAATAATTAGGAAGTCACATGTCAAATAGTAACTTTAAGTGCGATGCCAGATTAATTGAAATAAAAAGCTTGACCAGAAGAAAAATATACTTGTCAGTAACTGCTTTAGGGAAAAATAACAAAATTTAAATGAACAGTTTGCAAATCAAAGTAGCCATTAAATACATATACATAGTAAAATGCTCAGAAGGGATGCATTCTCAGCTTGACAGAAATATACAGTAACTAAATCTAGCATTGTCTGTAAGAGACATGCACTTCACTCCAGTAACAGTCAGTAGGATCTAAATTTAGTTTATACTCTTAGTGCATTAAAATAGCATCAAGAAGCTCAGAAAGTCTAAAACCATCACACCCTGAGTTTCTGTCTATACTGTTAATAGCTACTTGCCAAGATCCCTGTTACTCATGTGACTATACAGCCTATTAAAAACATATCCTCTGCAAAGTTTCCCCCAAAAACAGAACATGGAGTTAAAGGAATGATTCTAGATAAAATAACTGGCAACACGAATGTCACATGTAGGCATTCATAAGGATGATATCTTAATTTCTGAAAAGAATTAAGTTTGTGAGAAGCTTTATGAGGCTTTTTTATTGTTTACTATAAAAGTTAAAAAGCCTTCTCTCAGCGTTCTAGTGTTACAATGGTAAATTAGAAAAGCAAATAAACATTTTTATTTGAACAGAAGATCTACTAATTGTCCATCACGTGACTTGGATAAAAATTGAACTGGAAAAGGGCAGAGCCAGTCCTATTACTGAGAAAAGATCAAGATTATATCTTGATACCTTCATTACATGTTTAATCTCTTCTATTCAAACAAATGGAGCCCTGGTGGCACAGTGGTTAAGAACTCAACTGCCATCCAAAAGGTCAGCAGTTCGAATCCACCAGCGGCTCCTTGGAAACCCTATGGGGCCATTTTACTCTGTTCTATGCGATCGGTATGAGTGGGAATTGACTTGACGGCAATGGGTCAACAGGTTTATGCAAACAAAACACAGACTAGCCTGAATAGAGGTTCCTTTTTTTTTCTTCATTTCACAGGATCTTCTAAAATGTAGTTGGAGACATTAAAAATTTACTTTATTTTCTAAAATTTTTCAAGATATATTTCTTCTAGTAAACTGCTCCCAAATAGTACTTTCCATTATTGCCTTCTGCAACCATTTAAGCAGGTATCTATAGAAGAAACAACCTATAAAGAGTTCAGAATTAATATCCTATAGCAAGATGACACATGCTTTTTTGTTTTTGTTTTTCTATCAAGGCCAATAACCGAAAAGGGGGGGCGGGGTGGTATCAGCCACTTCAAACTTAAAATTAAATAATGGTGGATTTTTCTTTTAACAGTAATAAATTAGTTAATTGATTGACATATATTACGTTACATATATGATACAAAAACTATCTGCTGCAGTCAATCTGTCTCTTTATACTCTTCCTCCATGCCTCATAGATCCTTGTGCCATGATTTTAGCAAGAGTAATCATAGTCTCTCAATATATGTGTGTCCCTACTTTATTAATAATATCATCAATATTTGGCTAGGTACATGGCAACTTGGCATAATGTCTACATTTACCAGCTTCTCTTGCAGCTAGGCATGGCCATGTGACAATGGTTAAGCCAAGTGGGAATTTGGAATTTAATAGGAATTTTCCTTAAAAGAAGAGGAAGTGACTGCTATTTCCTTCTTATTGCCTGGAATGCAGATATGGAGATAAGCAGAATGCAGTTACGTAGATATAGAATGTAGAATGATGCCTAAGAAGCCAGAAGAAGATTGCAAACAGTTATTCAACTAATTGAAATGTTGGAAGTTTGCGTATGCCTGGAGGAACCTTGGAAGTAAGGCCTGGTGATTTACTTCCAAAAAATCAGCCATTGAAAACCCTATGAAGCACAAGTTCTATGTTCACACGTGTGGGGTTGCCATGAGTGGAACTTGACTTGATGGCAGCTGGTTTTTTTTTTTTTTTTTTTTTAATTTATCACTATTGAGAGAATAAAAAGCCAGCTCTTATAAGCCATGTCAAATAGTTTACTTGAAATACTACCCTTTGTCAATCCTCTTATTCTCTCCCTTTTCTGTTTTTCACTTTAGACTGTTAAATATTAAAACCTAAGATATTGAGGTCTTAAGAGGAAATATATTACTATAATTATTAAAATTAATAAGTGTTACAAATATGTGAGTCCACAAATTTTCATATCCATTATCTCAATACTCATAACAATCCCAAGAGAGATAACAATTACTGAGCTTTTTTTTAAATAGATGAATAAACTGAGACTCAAAAAACCCAAAAAACCAAATATGTTGCTGTCGAGTCAATTCTGACTCATAGCAACCCTATAGGACTGAGTAGAACTGCCTCATATGGTTTCCAAGGAGCAGCTGGTGAATTCGAACTGCTGACCTTTTGGTTAGCAGCCGAGTTCTAACCACTGCGTAACCAGGGCTTAGAGGTGGTTAAATTTTTTTCTCCAAGTTCATACATCTGGAAAGTGAAAGAGTTTACTCTAAGACTTTAATTGTTCTTTCTGCTCTACCCATAGCCATTTAAAATAATACGTAACTGAAATAAATTACCAATGATTCAAATAACTTTTTATTTCACTTTATTCTCACTAGGTTCATTTTAATTCTTTAAAACTGGCATTGCTATTTTCTCCCAAACATCTTTGCTTTTCAGTGTGAACATATTTATTGAGGTCAATAATAGAAGGACATTTTCCATTTATTTTTCTTTTTTCCCCATCAAATAATGTGTGTGAACAACATTTCATACTTTTTAAAAATAGCAATACAATTCAAATGTGGGTAGGCTTTTTTTTAAAAAAACTAAACTATAGTAAAATCATTGAGCTGTTCAGGGATCTTCTGAAGTTCTCTAATTGATTTTTTTATTGGAGAACTGTTAGTTTCCTTTCTAGTGGTTATCCAATAAGAAGAATGAAAGAAATCTTTTAGACTGAGGTTAGAGAAATAGATTAGAATACTTAGCTAGTGAAACAATATCATGAGTATAATCACATTGTATAGCTTATAGCTCACTACAGAATACATTCCTAACTTCCACCAGGTGTTCTGAAATTGCATACCTTTGATCACAATGGGGTATCCAGAAAAAGGGTTTCTATGACTTAAATGACATCATCTACACTATTAGGAAAAATAATTTAATTCAAAAAGTGTATACCATAAAACTGATAATGTGTTAGTAGTCTCATCCTTGAGTGTGGGAAGTGGCTTGGCTGTTCCATTGCTGATGGCAATATGCACAGGTAAACTCCATGGAGATTTGCAAGAGGTAACAACACCTAAAATTGGCATTCCCTATCGCCTTGTGACTCAATTTCTAGAAATTATACACAGGAAACGATCATTGACACACAAAGGTTTACCTACAACGATATTTACTCTAGCATAGTTTATAATGGAAAAAACTTTTTGTCATATAAATGTCAAATAATAAAAATTTGTTAAATTACACATGGCATGTTCATAGGATGGGAAACTTTGAAGCTGTTAAAAATAACATTGTGTGTTAGAAATAGTTGTGAGATGGTATTTGTCCAGGAAAACCAATAATATTCAAATCCTGTCCTCAAGTCACCTTTCACCTATAGTATTCTAGAATAATATATACATGCATGTGACAGGGTCAAACAAAGGATCATATTATGCTAAGGCTTCAGTAACTTTCAATACTTCAATGACAGCAGAAACAGTTCTTTCTGACACCTTCTTCCTGCATCAGCAGGATCTGCCGTTTCTTATTGAAGTGTTGCACTTACGCCTCTTTTGTGACCCTACTCAGTTTCAGTAGGTCCAGAACGCAATTTTGGAATTTCTGTCCCACTTTTTTTGATGATCATTTCCTCTGTTTCCATGTATCGAGATAATATGATTTGCTGGATCTAAGTGCCCTTTTCCCTGTTTCTTTCTATTTCCTACTGTTCTTGTCATAACTGCAAAGTAAATAAATATCCCTTTATTTTTAAAATTGATCTCTTTTATTCCTTATTCCAATCCCTTATGTTCTGATTCCAAAATCCTAGCAATAGTTTCCTTGTTAATTTACCACACTCTGACATCATTTTGCCTTCTCCCTTTGGTTTAATTGTTTTTCAACAAACCTATTTAGGAGACTCTAAACTGATTAGAGCAAAGGACTGTGTAATAGCCGTCTTAGTCCTTGGGTTTGTGATAATTTCACTGAAATTTCATTCCTCCTCAACCTAAGAAGAAAATATATCCCTCATTTAGCAGGGACCCCCCAATCCTATTATCTATTCTATGACTATTATTATTAACTCCATTGCCCAATGAGGTTGAATCAATACTTCGGGTTTCTGAAACCTGTAGATGAGATCAGAGCTCAGGGACTGTAGGCCACGGGTTCTGATCAGGAAGGAAAGTCATCCCTAAAGGGGCAAGGATCAGCTGGCTAATGGAGGAACAGCCCTAGGTATACAGAATCACAGCGTCCTTCTCTCTTGATCTCTTCTTCTAAATATCTTTTATTGACTTATAATGTAGACAAATAAAGGCAAATTATTAAGTGGGACAAAGAGTACCTACCAAATACCAAAAAAAAAAAAAAAAGTCCCCCACAGTAACACATAGAGTCAAGATGAGAAGCACTAGTAGCTAATAGTGGCTATCTTTGAGTGGTAGAAGAAGCTTAATTTCTCTTAGTTTTGCATGTCTATATTTTTGAAATGTTTTAGAAAACAAAAAAACTTGAAACCTATTTATTATTTTTATCATTAGAGAACATTACTGTTCATTTCTTTTTTTTTTTTAACATGCCATTGGCTGCTTTATCTTGAACATCATGAACTAGCCATGCCAAGGAGTCTAAATATGTCGTTTTCTGTTTTCCATTTTCCCTGATTCCCCAATTTCATCATCTTTTAGTACCATTCTCATATTACTTTCTCTTAATTGTAACTTTACATTAAGAAATGTTATAGATTTAAGAAAGAATAACTTTTCACATTTCTGGAAGATGGACTTGACAAAATTCTAATAACAATAAGTAGTAGTAGTAGAAGAAAGGAAGGATGGGAAGAAGCAGCATCAGCAGCAGGAGCAGGAACAGCAGCAACAACAGAAGCACACAATATGGTTTTCAAGCCCTAGGTTTTAGAAACCTCCCGTTTATGTTCCCAGTCAGCTGGCAGGAGCCTCCATTAGCTGATCAAAGTCATGCAAAATAACAGCAACTATTTCTAACTATCCTAAAAGTGTGTTCTGAATCACCTTTGTGCTCATATTAGAAATAATTCCTGGACAGATATGTACTCAATGTTTAGGCCATTGATGGACCATGGTTGTAGAGGTAAACAGTTACATCTTCACTCTTTGCTCAGTAATAAAGAACGAAAAACACTACATCAAATGCATAACAAGAGAGCCTTAGGTTACTTACATTCACTTTCTAAGCTTGTTCTACTTTAAAATTGTGGAATAAAATATTCACGTGCTGCCATTATGTGGATGGAAAAAGAGGGAGGCATTTCCTGTTACTTATATTAATCCATGATTGCCCACAGCCTTATGCCAAGTCAATCATTTACACCCACATCTACCTCTTATATGAATGAGGAAGATAGAAAAAATAATGGTTGTGCAAATGATGCTTGCCAAATAACATTAGAACCAACAAGTGAGACAACTAATCAGTCTTCCTAATGGCATGACAAATACACTGAATCACATTTCAAACATTCATTGGACACTTAGAACAAATAACACTATCGAGTTAATCTACAGACTAATGCAGTTCCCCAAGGGAAGTCCAAGGATGCCCAAAACAACCTGCTCTCCCTGAGGATTCAGGAAACATAAATACTGTACTAAAAGCAAGTTTATTTTCTGAATTAAAATTTTAGGCACTTTAAGTGAAATAGCAATACTGAAAGTAATTTAACATCTCTTAAGATAATTCAAAGTGCTTAACTCATTTAATATAATTATCTAACATTGTTATATAGTCTCTATTTTCCTAGTGCTCTTTAGAAAGGACAAAATACCCTTCCTTTTACCATAATTTTCCCCTTGTCTATATCTAATTGAAGAGCTTTCTATCAGGAAACTCGAAAAATGGATAATTACTGCTCTGGGGCCTTTCGTCAACTATGAACTTGGGAATTAGAGTTACTGGCCTTGCTTAATGAAAAGTGGCTGAATTAAATTTTCTTCATCTAACAAGTATCATTTTTTTTTTCCTTTTGGTAAAAAGTTTCTTAGAGAATCTCTCTTAATAGCCACTGGCAAAGCTCATAATTCTACTTCTGAAACAATGAGATCTATTTTCCAGATCATCAATCTTCATTCTCCAGACAGATACAATTGTTTGAAGAGTTGCAATTACATTCTCCCTTGGTGCTTCTTTAGCCTCCACATTTGACTGATTCCACAGTTAATAATTAAAAGGCCAAAGGAATTGAGGATTAATTTTTATCTCTAATAATAAAAAGTTCATTGCATTGAATTTCTTGGTATCAGCATCATTGCCCTCTTAATTAAAAATGCAATAGTTATATAATTTTGCAGAAGAAGAAATAGAAGTTAATACCCATTCATGGACTATAGACCAAGCATAGTACCTGCAGTCATTATGTCTATATGCACAGCCCAATTTTTTACTACTTGTCAGTGAATAAATTTACAATGCCCAGCACAGAGCCTGACACAGAGTAGGTGCTCAAAAAATGACAGTTCTCTCTTCTCCTTTGCTAAACTCA
Organism: Trichechus manatus latirostris; assembly: GCF_000243295.1. Taxonomy (NCBI): domain Eukaryota; kingdom Metazoa; phylum Chordata; class Mammalia; order Sirenia; family Trichechidae; genus Trichechus; species Trichechus manatus. The sequence continues at coordinate 4,603,027 of NW_004443973.1, read as the reverse complement.
GCTTATACAGCTAAAAATTAACCCATGCCCTTATGTTAAATTTTGTACTTAACCCATGCCTTATGTTAAATTTCGAAGAGCAAACTAAACTTAGCAAGAAATAGGTCTGATAGATTCCAAACAAAATTTAGATAACTAGGATGAACCACACACACCATCATATTCATTTTCTACTTTAGCTGGCATCAAAGTCCAACAGGACCCAGGGCAAAGATCGTATGGAAGACTCCCACCTAGCTGACTCCCAGTAATCACAAAGGGGGTGTAAGTTACCACTTCTTCACATTCCTGCTCTTTCCTTTTGGCGCCATCACTCCCTTCAGACATACACACTCTCACTTGCTTGAATCAAGAGTCAAAAACAAAACAAAACAAACTCTGTAGCTAATATGGTAGCAAGAGTTTACACAACCATTTACATAAATGTGTTTACATCCCTTTATTTGTGCACTAATGTCATTACATTATGTTGAATAGGAAAATTATTGACAGACATCTAACTTTGATTTTAAGTTTGTCCTTATCCATGAAACCAAATATTAACTATGAAAAGCCTGCCCCAAACTGTAAAAGCCTGCCAGAAATTGATCTATAGCAATGTAAATTTGCTTATTCTGCTAGAAATGGATAGGTGTCAAAGCATTACCTCCTAATTTAAATCTCAAAAAGCCTTCTGGCTGCAGGTGGGTAGAAGGCCAAATTATTAGCGGCCAGGCCAGAAGAAACCTGCTATCAGTGGATCTCAGTAAAGGGGGAAGGTAGGGTTCGTTCAATCAATCACATTAAGATTAGCCAACAGTTGATCTTCTATATTTCTCTGTCCTCTTCTCTTTAGGGAGCCCTGGTGGTGCAGTGGTTGAGAGCTAGGGCTGCTGATCAAAAGGCTGGCAGTTTGAAACCACCAGCCGCTCCTTGGAAACCCTATGTGGCGGTTCTACTCTGTCCTATAGGGATGCTATGAGTCAAAATTGACTCAATAGCAACAGGTTTGGTTTGGTCTTCTCTTTAGAGGAGCTCTGGTAGTACAGTGGTTAAGTGCTTGGCTGCTAACTGAAAGGTCTGCAGTTCAAACCTACCAGCTGCTCCGTGGTAGACATATGTAGTAGTCTGCTTCTGCAAAGATTTACTAAACCTTAGAAATCCTATGAGGCAGCTCTACTCAGGGTCACTATGAGTTGGAATTGACTCTACGGCAGCGGGTTTGGGCTTGGTTTTTTCTCTTTATAAGCCCCATTGTACCTAGCTTCTTTGAGTCATTTGCTTTTTCTGGAATCAAAATGACCTCCCTGTATGCATAGAATAACCGCTCAGAATAAACCTTATGTTCAAATTTTGGTGACTTTTAACTGTGTTTAACAATTACCATCAGTTCTGTTCACCCTAGTGTCCCCCTACCATGTTTCCAGAAACAACCTCCTACTCCCACCTTGCAGAGGCTCTGATTCCATAGGCCTCCACTGGGACCCAGGGACCTGAATTTTTCGCAAGCTGTCACAGTGATGCTGAGGGGTGGCCATAGGGCCACTTTTCAAGAGAAGACTGCCCTGTACTATGAGCTTCTGGAGTATTTCATGATCTCCGTATCCTGAGTGCCTGGCACATTGCCTCAAATGTTATAAAAATTCAATAAAAATGACACCGAAAAGAGATGTTAGCCTGGAAAAGGCAGGATTTACATTAGAAATTGGCTTGGGGAAAGGAAGTTTCAAGAAGTAGGTCTGACAAAGTGCTCTGTTACACACTCACATCTCTGAATCTTAACTTTGTCACCTATAAAATTAGGTTATGAGGAAGGATGAAGAATGTGAATGATGGGCTAGAAGAGAGGACAATGTTTTAGATGTATGATTTAAAACAGTTTTCCTTGATCCTAAAAGCATAGTTTCCTCAACTTGGCCTACCTTAAAATCAGAAAACAACAACAAAAAAACTCCATGAAGTCACATCAGAAATTACTCAATATATATAATATTTATTGTAACATTAAAAATCAGCTTAGTCTGCTGAAAACCGATGGCTTTCATCTAAAGAAAGTAAAAATTTTGTTTAGAAATACACATCTTAGAAAAGTACCTGAAGCCTATAAAACAGTTTATCTGTGGGCTTCAGAGAATTACTTCACAACTATTTTTGCCAATTTAGTCGTGAGGAAACTAAATAGTCGAACCAAAATTTGTACTATTTTATCAAAACATCTCCATGACTTAATCATTTCAGAATTTATAGCCTAATTTGTGTCAAGACTCACCTTCCATAAAACTATTGTAATCATATTTTCACCTAGATGTTGTATACTTTGTTCACTTCCCACTCTGATATTATTTGGCATGATTAAGAACTATCAAAAATATCCAGGAGTGCTTGAGTCCTGTAATAACTGGGACCTAATCAAAAAAGAAATTATCTAAATTATTAGAAAATTCGGATGTGAAAAGATGAATATCATCTGGATCACCTTCTGTAGGCTCCCTCCATTAAAGGAATGCAGTGCATCTTCATTATTCAAAATCTGAGGATGGGCTAATTTGAGCTACCCATAGATTGTAATCTGTCCTTTGGTTCCTGGTTCACAGGGTCAATTGCCATTGTAATTCTCTTGATTTACTTCATGAACTCAATATATTTCTATTTAAAAATGATTGGTATGGACTACGTTGCTCCACCTCAGAATTTACTAACCGACCTGCATTGCTTCAAGCTATATTGCAACAGATCTTGCCATGCGGATTCTTTATAATCTCTTAAAAGTATCTCTGGCTGAATTATCCAGAAAATTGCTAAGTAACACTAATACCATATTTTTACGCAAATAACACACACCTTCTGTGTTTGTTTGCTGGCTGTACCCTCCCCTCTGTGAGGCACCCTCACAAGCATTGCTACGCCAATCCTCTTCCACATGTTGCTATAAGAAAAAAATTAGCATAATGCTTATGAAAATACCTCTCGGGGATGGGGAGGGCGCTGCTGGCAAACAAACACAGATGGCGTGCATTATTTGCATAAAAATATGGTAATTCCACTATGTTCCTGGCATATAATATTAAAAAGTAGGCTTCATGGGATTATAGATCAGTGATTTAAGAACAGATATGGCATCAGATGGGCCTGAGGTTCAAATCCTGGCTCTGATAGGTATTAGTTATGTGGCCACCAAGGTGCCTAAGCCTCTCTGAACCTCAGTGTCCACATCCATAAAGTGGTGGTAATGATACAACTACTTCATTGGATTTACGTGAAGATTAAAAATCTGCATGCAGTATAATTAGCACAAGGATTGATGAAAAGTATGTGTTCAAGGCTGGGAGTGACTATTAGTTCTATTATTAAGGGAAAGAGCACGTTCTTTCGAGTCCATTTGTTCAAATCATGGTTCTGCATTTGAACTTCCTCATCTATAAAGGGGGGCTGCAACTAACTACCTTGTAGATTGGGTATGAACATTAGAGATAAATATATTAAAACCCTTGGCACAATGCCTGGCACAGAGTAAGCACTCAATAAAGGGCAGTCATTATAATCATTACACATGGAAAATGACATTAGTTAATGAGACTGTAATCCCCATGCCGTAAGTATCAAGTCAAAAGATAAAAGCTCTTTTGACGCCTCTTGGTGCCGCTATTCTCACTCTATCCTGGTCCTCGTGCTGTGGGGTAAAAATTGTTCAGGTAGGAGTGCACCCAGCCTTTCTCATCCTCTATCTACTAACAAGGGCTCAGGCTCTACCACACAGCTTCTCTGCCCTTAAAGGAAAGTTTTGTTGCCAGGTATGTTGTTTGGGACTTTGGCAGTCTAGAAATGAAAGAAAGAGGGAAGAAAAGAAAGAAGGGAGATATGTAGGTTAGAGCTGGAGGAGGGGTACGGGGAAGACTTTTGAGAAAAGAGATTCCTGAAAAGCTGAAAGATGGTGATGGCAGGAAAGTAGATGGAAAGGGAAAGTGGACTTCCTGAATTACCGTTTTATGTATTCAAGGAAAGAAAATAAACTTTAATTATAAACACACGCACGCACACACACACACACACACACACATATACAAACTCTAGCTGCTGGACTTCTTTGAGTGCTAGCGTTCTGAGGCTGTGCCAAATGAGCTGTAGCTTCTAGCAGGTAATACCGGTAGCAGAGGGAGTTCCACTGATGCTGTGGCTAGGATGCCATAGGAAATCAGGCACTGACATGGAGAAAGGGGCTATGTGGTTTCCCAAAAGCGTGGCTACTGAGGGTCATATCTTTAGGCTTCTGGAGCATCCTGAGGCAGATGGATAGTCTGCCAGTGGTGTAACAAGGAAGACATACTCTACAAGTAAAATCAGCAAATCAAAGAATAGGTTAACTAGGGAGGGGCCTCTTAGCGAGACCTGCCTCAGAGTCTGCATCCCTCAGTGGACCCAGGAAAAGGAGCTCTGCAGAAACTAAGCCCAGCATCAGGATAACGTCACCTAAGTTAAGAAGTAGTAGAAAACAGCCCCAATACAGAACTGTGCATGGAAGGGACAACTGCAGGAGCATGGGAAACAAGAGTGCAGGAGGGGGGAAAGTAAGCATATGGGGTATGCAGTCACTGCAGTAAACCCTGTGCAATGGATATTTTCCCTTGCACATCCAGTATTTCCATTCCCCATCCTGCTCTGTGGAGTCCTCATGGCACAGTGGTTAAGCGCTAAGCTGCTAACCAAAAGGTTGGCAGTTTGAATCCACAGCCACTCCCTGGAAACCCTATGGGGCAGTTCTACTCTGTCCTATAGGGTTGCTATGAGTCAGAATCAACTTGATGGCAATGGGTTTGGTTTTGGTATCCTGCTCTTGTATATGGGAGACTGACATTTGTGGACTGTATCAGCGACTCCCTTGCCAGATGAGTGTAGTTAATGTTGGCCACCAGAAAGACTGGACTGTAAGAAGACCACAAGGTCAAGTGTTTGTTTTTTACCCCAGATTAGCTCTGCTTTGAAGCACTCACTTGAAGCACTTACTGATGAAGATCAAAGCCTACAGCCTTCAGTATGGATTACACCTATAATAAAGAAAACAAAAGTCCTCACAACTGGACCAAAAAGCAACATCATCACAAATGGAGAAAATATTGAAGTTGTCAAGCATTTTATTTTTCTTGAATCCACAATCAACGCCCATGGAAGCAGTAGCCAAGAAATCAAACGACATATTGCCTTGGGCAAGTCTGCTGCGAAAGATCTCTTTAAAGTGTTAAAAAGCAAAGAAGTCACCTTGAGGACCAAGGTTATGGTATTTTCAATCACCTCATATGCATGCGAAAGTTGGACAATGAATAAGGAGGACTGAAGAATTGATGCCTTTGAATTATGGTGTTGGTTAAGAATATTGAATATATCATGGACTACCAGAAGAATGAACAGATCTGTCTTGGAAGAAGTATAGCCAGAATGCTCCTTAGAAGCATGGATCGCAAAACTTGGTCTCATGTACTTCGGACACGTTATCAAATGAGGCCAGTCCCTGGAGAAGGACATCATGCTTGGTAAAGCAGAGGTTCAGCAAAAAAGAGGAAGACTCTCAATGAGATGGATTGACACAGTGGCTGCAACAATGGGCTCAAACACAGCATTGATTGTGAGGATGGTACAGGACAGGGCACTGTTTCATTCTGTTGTACATAGGGTCGTTATGAGTCAGAACAGACTTGACAGCACCTAACAACAACAACAGCCCTGACAATTGGTAGTAACAAACTGGCTGTATCCTTTGTGGAAGACAGCAGCTCTTTTCCGGTTGGGTGTCACCACAGCTCTCTCTATTTTGCTAACTGCTCCTTCCCTTTGCCTCTTCAGGTCCTAGGGCTGATCACTGAGGACAGCTGTTGCTAGTCCTTATTTCTTCACTCTCGCTTCATTGCTTCTTTTAACCCTACCCTTCATTAAATCTCTTTAATTACCCTATTTGAATGTACCATCAGCTACCTGCCCAGATACCAACTGATACACACAGGTAAAATAATAACCACACAATTTTAAAAAATGCAGAGAGTGTGTCAACCTCTTGAAAAAGTCAGAGGAGGGGAGAAAATACGGGAGTGGAACCGAGCTACTGGACTAATTACCTTGGTTGAGAGGATGTTTCTTAACTTCACATGAACTCAAAACTAGATTCATAGTAATATGATCTATTTGTTATTTTTTTCAATGGTGGATTTTTTTTTTTTTCGGAAAATAAGGCAATATTATGTTTTATAGGAATGAGTTGATTTGCAGTCTTGCATAATAGAAAGAGACTCAGATTCAAATCCCATTGTGATGGTTAAGATTGTGTGTCAGCTTGGCTGGGCCATGATTCTCAGTGTTTTGGCAGTTGTATAATGTTGTGATCAGTTCCCTGTTGAAATTTGATATGTGATCACCCCCATGATGGAATATGCTGAGTGGTACCAGCGAGGGTGGGGCCTGTGGCAGCTCACCACCCCCTCAGCCCTCATCTCTCTGCCCTCCGCCGCCTGCTTCCTTCCTGCTCGCCTTGCCAGGGCTTTTGGCTTGTTCTGGATCCTGCAGCTGCCTCTTATTCATCTTACCTTCAGTTCTTGGTATTTGAGCTAGCAGCTTACCTGCCAATCTTGGGTTCACCAGCCACTGCAGCTACGTGAATCAGAAGAAGCCTTGCAGTCTTGCCTGCTGATCTTGGAATTTGTTGATCTTCACAGCCTGTGAGCAAGAGTCCTGCTCTCCGACCTGCTGACCTTGGGTTTGCCAGCCCCTGCAGCTACCTGAATCAGGAGAAGCACTGTGGTCTTACCTGCAGATCTTGGGATTTGTCAACCTTCACAGCCCGTGAGCAAGAGCTCTGCTCTCCAACCTGTGGATCTTGGGTTCACCAGCCCCTGCCGCTACATGAATCAGGAGAAGCCCTATCCTGATCCACGGACTTGAGATGTTCCAGGCTCTACAATCACGTGAGCTGTTTCCTTGATATAAATCTCTCTCTCTCTCTATATATATATATATATATTTATATGCTTTACTGGTTTTGCTTCTCCAGAGAACCCAGCCTAGGACACCCATTTTCACCACTTACTGTGTTAAATTACTTCATCTTTCTATGCCTCAGTTTTCTCATCTGAAAAATGGGGCCATAATACCTTCTTCACAGGATTCTTATGAGATTAAATGGAATCCTCCTGGCTGCATGCCTGCTTACAGTAAGTTCTTAGTAAATGGCAGCTGTACCTGTTATTTTTCTACTTCATCAAATCCCTTTCTTCTACATTCCCCAGTTTAAGAGTTCTAATAAGGTTCTGGCTTAATCAACAGTGCTCAAAGCTGGTGAATCCTATCAGTTCCTCAGTACCAATTTGGGGGCTCTCTGATTGTGGCCACTTGCACCCCTCTTTCACACAGGGAGGCTGTGGTGAGGCTCCCACCATCAGCATGTCTGTCATATCTCCCTTTGGTGAATAACAAGCTCTGAAGTGTTCACACTTCAGTGATATATTTCAAATCACATCAATTTGTGACACATGCCACACTTTAAATTCTCAAGTCATTAATCAGTTAAAGTCCTAAGAATTACTCTGGAAAAACTTAATAAATCAGCAGTACAGAACTTTCAAACCCTAATATGATGCAAAAATTCACTTTCCAAATCTTATGTTTATTTTGTGCCGTATTTGCCATAGTAAGCATTCTTGAGACATTTACTCAATATCTGCATTGCTGAAAAAAGTTTATAGCCACACACTCACGTAAAGAAGAGAGGTTCACCTCTGAAGTCATTCTCATCCCACCCACCCCACACACTCCTTTTGTGAGTCACTTTCAGCATCAGTCAGAACGCTGAATGACTGCAGTGAAGAGGAGAGAGAAACACTCCCATCGTGTCTCGACATCTATAATACTGTTCTCCAAGTATGTGAACAACAGGGAAATGTGAATTATGATCTCTCATCCCCTACTGGCTGTCTTATATGACCGACTGAATTTACTCATCTGGAAAATGGAGAAAATAATGCAGTAATGAATTATTTCTGATGCAGAGATGCTTGAAGAATAATTTAAAAGCACTTTACAATTCCAAAGTTCTCAGAGCTTGATAACTAACAAAAACAATCCAGAGTAGTTTCATTGGCTAAGATTTTTACATTTGTGTTCTGCTCCATAGAGCTGTTCCCCAAACTGATAAATGTGCAACATCATTCAAATCACTTTTTATGAAATAATCATAGGTACGAAAAGATTGACAGAACCAAGAAAGCAATGCAATAACTGCCTGTTTTGGTAGTAAACATTTCATTCCAAAATCTCCTTCAACCCCAAGGGATAAAGCCAAATAAATGTAATGTAATCAAGTTTTTTTTTTTTTTTTTTTTTTTCTGACTCTGATAATAATCTTTTGATAATGGGGTAGCAAAAGGTAGAAAAAGAATTCTGTTGTATACTGAATCCTTAAATAGCACAAGTATACAGAGTAAAAAAATAAAAACAAATTGCCTTTTTTCTTATAACAAAAGCTATGTCACCAAAGTATAAGCAGCCCAAATACATATGAAGCCTAAAATTACCAACATGATCATTAGTGGACTTAGTTACATTCAGATATGGACGTTTACCTATTTTCGTACTAATCCAAGGATAAAACTCAGAAAAATATCCAATTGTTGTTAAGAGAAATAAATGAGAAAACACATTCTTAAAGATTCAAATTCAGTGTTATTAAATTCTACACAAGAATTCACCTCACATCATTAACTAAGCTGACCTATAACCAACTCATAGTCATGTAGATCTTTTATCAGGTCTAAAGTTCCCTACTGCAAAAAAAAAAAACAAAAAAAAAACCCAAACCCACTGCTGTCAAGTCGATTCCAACTCATAGCGACCCCATAGGGCACGGTAGAACTGCCCCATAGGGTTTCCAAGGAGCACCTGGTGGATTCAAACTGCCGACGTTTTGGTTAGCAGCTGTAGCTCTTAACCACTATGCCACTAGAGTTTCCAAAGTTCTCTACTGCAGTTCATTAAAAATATGGTTAGGGTAATTAAACTGATAATACTTAGAACTGGTGGAAGGATGACAAGTCTATCACCAGACTACAGCATATTTGGAACAGCACTCAGTTGCACTAGCATTTCTTCTGCCCCTGGATTTCTATCACTTAAGTAGCTGTGCAAATATTAGTCACCTAATTCCCTTGTAAAATCCGTATTTAAATTCTTTAAGAGAAAATACAAAATTGACATTTTAAAGTTAATAGAAACCCTACTGAGCATGTTGGCATATAGCCACACTGTTTTAATAGCAGGAATTGAATACACTAATCTAGGAATGGAAAAAGGCTTTAAAGTACAGATGTAGACTTTCGAAAGAAGACATCTATGAACTTTGGTTTATCTTCTTACCCTCTGAGTTATTCTTTTTTTAAATTGTTTTCTCTATATTTTCTTAGGACTGTACATCTCTTGCTTCTGTATGTGAAAAAATTTGGGTTGATTAACGGTGTTAGAATATGCTTCTACTGAGATCATGAACAGCATTATGATACGCTCATAGGTAAGGGAGCTTTACTCTATTGCACTGACTGTACCTCTAATTAGGATGACCATATAATTTATCATCCAAACAAGGGTACTTTTGAGAGTGAAAAGAGATGTTCTTATTAATAACTATGCTGGGACACTAGGCACAAATTGGGACTATCCTGGGCAGATACTGGGGTGGGATTAGAGGGGTCATCTGCTTAATTCATCTTCCACTCCTCCTGAGAAGGACTAGTAAGAAATTCTGACTGATCCTAACCTTATACTGGCATTGTTTCTAAAACACAAGTCAAAAAATATGTTCTAATGAAGTGGATTGGGAAGAATCTTCAGATAGGAAGAAAGAATTTTAACTCATTTATAGATATTCTCATGCACAGAGGCCTCCAGGCTATTTTTCAATATCTATGTGTCTGCAGGAGCCCTGTTGGTGCAGTGGTTAAGAGTTTGGCTGCTAACCAAAAATATTGGCAGTTTGAACCCACCAGCCCCTCCTTGGAAACCCTATGGGGCAGTTCTACTCTGTCCTACAGAGTCAACTATGAGTCAGAATCTACTCGACGGTAATGGGTTTGGTTTTTGGTTTGGTACAAGTCAGCAATACTGGGCCACCTAACAGGTAGATTAAGCACATGCTTAGGGCACCGAAGGAGCAAGGGTCCCCCCAAATAAGTCCAGCTTTAATAAGCTTATCTGGAACTTTGCATTTTAAAACCTATAGAAAGAGGCTATTTTCATGTCAAGTATACACGCTCTACATATAATACCTGAAATCCAATGGAACTCAACGTCCATACACCAGGCTTTGACTTATGCTATCCTCAGTGCGGCAACCCTCTACAGGTGTTAACCCCATCCTATGAAGGAAGACAGACAGACAAAAACAGCCACAAAAGAAAAAGTCGTTGGCTGGAGGGAAATCACTGAAAATAGAAGACAAGTCTTGAAATGTGGGAGAAGATAAGTAGAAGCAAAGGAGAAAAGTATTAGAAATTGATGCTAGAAGAAGATATGGTGGCAATGTGACAGGATACTTTTTAAATTTTTTTTATTTTGCTGCTGTTGAGAATACATACAGCAAAATATACACCAATCCAACTGTTTCTGCATGTAATGACAGGGCACTTTTCAATTTATGTTCGCTTCTCGCAACTTTCTTCCCTTTGATTTTCAAGATGGTGGTCTCAGATGGGATTTGTATCATGGGACTAAAGCCAAAGAAGCCTGAGAACAGCCTTCCTTCCTGGCTTGTGTTTTAGAATTCCAGAGCTTATAGAGGGGACTGAGGCAGAGGTATATGCCTTGGAGGGGATGATGCACAAGCTGTAAGAGCAGAGCATAGAGGCCCACTCCACAAAGAGGATAGTGGTTTGGGATTTAGACCAATGGTGGAAACCTATGACCTGCCCTCTGGCAAGAGCTCCAAGGTGAGAGGCTTGAAGTAAAGAGAGAGGAGCTTGACTCCAGGCACTGGTCTCTGAGCCTCAGTAAATATTTCCATGCCCAAGCTTGGCCTAGGCGTAGAAGAGTCTCCCATGTTCAAGGGACAATGAAGGAATCAGCTAAGACCAATGCAGACCAAAGACCAAAGCAGTGTCCCCATCCTCCAATGCTCCAGTCTTTGTAAGAGCTTTTGTACTTTAAATAGATCCTTTTTTTTAACTGATATTAAATGTCCTGCCACAATGGAGTCAGATTTAATTTTATTTATGAAAAAAAAAGTGCCAATTTTTTCTACAACTGATTTTGTGGAGTAAAATTCATATCCATCTCACTACCTCTATCCAGCCAACCATGACTGCAAGCTAAGTCCTTTGGCTTCTCTGTAGCCCAACTGGAGATTAAGATGTAGATATTCCTACCTGTGCTACAGTTTAAATTCTAACCATAAGAATTTATGTGTTCTTTTTCATTTTCAGTACATTTAAACAATATTTATAAATGTGTGAATTGCACAGCTGAATCTGTTAAGAAACTGAATCATTAAAAAAAATTCCAACTAGATAACCATTTATGTATATGAAGAGGGTTTTCTATGAGTCCTTTAAGAAGGAAAGATAGTTTGTTATTAGGATTCATAGCTATCTTTCAATAAAACATAGCTAAAGCAATAGACATGGTAGAAATTGAACTATTTCTGTCATGACAGTTTTAAACTAGGTTTTAAAATAACTATCATATATATTGAAGATTCTTGAAGGCAATTATTATTTATCTAACTCTGACATCTCACAAAAGCATTTCAATGTCTGAGAGGACAGGATAACTTAGAGTACCACATAAATTCCAGAATCATTTATTCAAATCAAATATCCATTTTTACGTCAAGGGCGACTACTTCTTTATAAAAGAACTGTGTAATATATTACCCAGAAATGAATGTTACATATTTATAACTCTGGCTGGTAAATCCCAGTCATACTATTATTATGTCATTAAACTGGAAATATATAGAGTTGAAAAGAGGAGTGATAATAATAAAAGCACTTTATTCTCCACATAATACCTGAAATTCAATCTAATACAACTTCCAAATACCAGAAGTTTAATGTTTATGGTCTTTATTGAATAATTGTCTCTTTCTTTAACTAAAGTCAATGAACAGTCATCTCTAAACTTTTCAGTTGAGCTAAGAAACCACTACATTAAACTACAAGGTCATCAAGATAAAAAAAAAAAAAGAATCACTCTTATGATCCCTGCTAGTGAATGCTTTAGTGTGTCTCTGCACAATACCAACATCAGTTTATTTAATCTTGCTGGCTGGAAGTCTGACCAATTATTATATTTATTTTATTGATGCATTTTTACTTGCATGTTCATACTGGATTTAGAGTTATTTCAAAGAAAATAAGTTATTTTATCAAATAATATTATAAACATGCTAGAAAGCTCTTTATGTTTGGAGGGGACAATTTTAAATAATAGGCTTTTCAAAAACAGATTTACAAGTTGTAATTGCACTATTAAACAGAAATTCTCAACTGAAAGGCTCTAATATTTTGATTTTATGCTTTAGAAACAATTCCTGAACAAATCCATTTTCAAAATATTGCTGGCAATGGTAACCCTAACCCTTATAACTCTAACCTTAACCCTAACCCTAAGCCATTGTAAGCATATTTGTTAATGCTACAGAGTAATTATGTATTTTGAATTTTGGCTATACAATTATTTTTAAATAACAATGAAAATAACTGTAAATATTATAAGATAATATGTTCTCATATGATTTAATAATTTCTGCTTTTAACAAAAGATTAGTATGGGGGGTGAGGATATGGAATAAATAGTAGGCTCCCATTTGTATATTCACATGATAACCCTGATCCACCGTGAACACTCTTAAAGGCGTCTATAGATTTATAAGGATTAATTTATATCCAATACCCTAAATAGGTAGCTTGATGGCACATTTTTGTTAACAGATGAAAACACAAAACGGGGTATGAACAGGGAAATTCAATAATTAGTAGTAAACATTAATTTTTAAAAACGAGGAAGAAAAAGATGCTTGTAAGTGTCAATGAGAAAATAAACTACGTCTCACAAAAAATTTACCATTTCAGGCAAAGAAACTTTCCAAAAGCACCTAATCCAGATGTCTAACTTGAATGAAAGCACATGTGTGTCTGACTTAAAAGATGATTTTTCTGTTTGCACGTACTCCTTATGTTCTGGAGCCCATGACTCCAAGATGTAGCCTTGCATCATGAACAAATATTTGCTGACTGTATCCTCACAGGACACACTTATTCCACCCAGTCCACATTCCACTCCTGCAGGGTATGGAACCCTTCCCACCAAAATTTTCAGATGCTTGAGTGTACCATATTCATTCATCCTAGCTTTTTCAACCGTACTCAAATCCGTACTACTATATATATATGGTTGCAATGAGTTGGAATGAACTCAATGGCACCTAACAACAACATTCACGTGCCACGTGCCATGGACTCCCCATCTTCTCTTCCAAGTTCTTCTCTTGCTCTTTAAATTATTTATCTGTGCCTACAAAAGCTGGTGCCCTCAGAGATGATGGTAGATAGTACAGTATGGTAGCAAAGGAAGACATAATCAGTCTTGGGCTGCTGAGTCAGTTCAGTTTGAGATATGGTGGAAGTGAGAAAGCAGAGGCAATGTGGCTCAACTTTCCTGGTGATGATGAATGCCATTTTAACAGTAAAGCCTGATACTGGATCATGTTTACCTCGCTTTTCAGAACAAACTCAAAATTACTGAAATACTGGTCATCTTATTAGTTTTCTAACATGTTATTAATTTGTTGTTGTTGTTAGGTGTCATGGAGTCGATTCCAACTCATAGCAACCTTATGTACAACAAAACAAAACACCGCCCAGTCCTGAGCCATCCTTCACAATCATTGTTATGCTTGAGCCTATTGCTGCTTTCCAACCTGAAGGACTCATTTTCTGGCACTATATCAGAAAATATTCCGCTGTTATTCATAAGGTTTTCACTGGCTAATTCTTTTCAGAAGTAGACAGCCAGATCTTCCCAGTCTGTCTTAGTCTGGAAGCTCAGCTTCCAGCATCACAGCAACATGCAAGCCCCCCTCCACGACAAACTGACAGATGCGTGGGGGATGTTATTAATATTGGCACAATATTTAATGGCTTGTACTTTTTTTAAATTTTATTGTTGTACTTTAAGTGAAAGTTTATAATTCAAGTTAGTCTCTCATACAAAAATTTGTACATACATTGTTATGTGACCCTAATTGCTCTCCCTGTACTGTGACAGCACATTCCTCCTTTCCACACGTGATTTCCTGTGTCCATTCAACCAGCTCCTGACACTCTCTTCCTTCTCATCTCACCACCAGACAGAAGTTGCCCATTTAGTCTTATGTATCTACTTGAGCTAAGAAGCACACTCTTCACGAGTATCATTTTATGTCCCATAGTCCAGTCTAATCTTTGACTGAAGAGTTGGCCTTGGGAATGGTTTTAGTGCTGGGTTGAGAAAGAGTCTGGGGACTATGCTTTCTGGGGTTCCTCCAGTCTCAGACCATTAAGTCTGGTCTTTTTACTAGAATTTGAGTTCTGCACCCCACTTTTCTCCCGTTCCAACAGGGACTCTCTGTTGTGTTCCCTGTCAGGGCGGTCATTGGTGGTAGCCGGGCACCATCTAGTTCTTCTGGTCTCAGGCTGTTGCAGTCTCCGGTTTATGTGGCCCTTTCTGTCTCTGGGGCTTATGCTTTGCTTGTGACTTAGGTGTTCTTCATTCTCCTTTACTCCAAGTGAGTTGGGACCAATTGATTCATCTTAGATGGCAGCTCACTAGATTTTAAGACCCCAGACACCACTCAGCAAAGTAGGATGTAATGGCTTGTACTCTTTGAAGATCTCACACACAGTTCAGAAATCCTACTTGCCGGTCTCTGGCAGAAATACTGATGAAAATAAAACAATACATCAAGAGTAGCCAGGGTAAGGATTCACCTGGAATTATTTTGTTTCTTCTCTTTAATGCCATCTCTTTTCTCAAGATGCAATATATATGTAAACCCAAGAGTTTCATCATATTCTTAGATAATAACAATGACAACTAAGGATTATTGAGAGTTTACAATGTGCTAAGAACTGCTTTAAGAGTTTTACATGTATTAACTCATTTACTCCTCACAACAATCCTATAAGGCAGGAACACTTATCCCCATTTAATAGACTATGTTTTCATCTACTCACAAATATGTACCATCAAGTTGCTCATACACACACATGCGTGCACACACAAAGATTAAGAAACTTACCCAAGGACACTCGGATAGTACTGGCAATGACAGGTCACACTCTTTATTAATTGTCAGTATTGCTTTCCACATAAAAGTTGTTTCCATTTTCCAGTTTTATCCATTTTGAAAAAGGATATCTATATTTTAAAGGAATGACTAATAATGCATATTATTTCTGGGAAGGCAGGCTACTGTTATTCATGTCTAAGATTGCTAGCATTTCAGGGCATGGTCCTGTGCTGGGCACCTTGGATATTTTAATTTAGTATTTGGTATCTCAACAATTCTTTGCACACAGTTTATAAGCAAGTCACTGCTGACCCTCATAAAAGAGTCACTTAACTGGTATGGTTGGTAGTCACAGTTCTGCCTAAGTGACTTCTTGAGATTTAAGGCCAAAATTGGGGAATCCCCTAGAAAAACACTAGGTAGGCATTCTATTACAATGAGAAAATGGATATATCTCTTGCCCCTCTGCATATCATTCTAAAGACATTCCAGAGAAAAGAACAGGCACTGCCCAAATAAAAGTCGATTCCCCTCTCCCCGTCTGTCCAGAGATGAATCCTCAAATCATATATGGCAGCAAAAGGGAGCAAATACCAACTATGTCTAATGGTCCCCAAAGAGACTAGTCTGTTGATTCAAAAATATTTCCAAAAAAATTTATGTGACACTTTCTCTATTAAGATGATTTTTGTCACTATATTTCTAAATAAGACATATCCAACTTATTTAAAAATGTATGCTAGTGCAGATCAATCAATATTAGTCTATATTTTGAAACTTCTAACTCTATACTATGGTTTTGAATAATTTAATCAAAACAGAAAACAATCAGTTCACTGTAAATGATTTACCGTTATTTCCATTTATAGTTATTAATGTAGTCACTAGAAAACTTGTGAGTAAAAGGCAGCCCTCCTTTATCTATTAATTTATTTAGAGTCATCTGGAAGCATTAACTGAGAGTGGTCCAGGTGCCACACAAATGCAGTTGCAAAATTCAGGGAGATTTTATTACTAGAGCAACATAATCCAAGAAATTTTATGGCAGATATTAAAACTGGATGTGGGTATTGCACGTGATGTGCTTATGAAATAATGAGACTGTTTTCTGGTTAAGTGTGACTCTGAAATTAGGCCAATGGGCAAAAATAAGTAACTGCTGGGTAAATATAGCAGAATTTGTATTATTTTTATGTTCTTAGGAATTGAGAACCTTGGTGTTATCTGTGATTTCTCTCTTCCTCTCACACCCATATCTGTCCATGAGGAAGTACCTTCAAAGGAATCCACAATACAATCATTTATTGCCACTGCCATTACCTGGTCCAAATGACAATAATTTCTCATCTAAATTATTGGAATAACCACCTAACAAGTCACCTTCAGCCTCTTCTCAAAACAGTAGCCAAGAAGACTTTATTAAAACAAGTCATATTATAACCCATTCCAGTGGCTTCTCTTTTCACTCAGGACAAAAGCCAGAGTTCTGAAGATGTTCCCACAATCTGCCTTGCTCTTTTCACTCTTATCTCATTTCCTCCTACTCTCTTTTTTTCCCTCTCTGAAGCAAGAACACTGCCTTCTTTGTTCTTTCTCAAACATGCCCAGTATGCTCCTGCCTCCGGGCATTTGCTCTTGCTTTTTCCTCAGCCTAGAATGCCCTTTCCCCAGAAAGCTGTATAACTAGCTCCCTCACTTCCTAAGGAAATAGTCTTTCCCTGCTACACTGTCTTAAAATAATCAACACCTCACACACAGAGACACACACACCAAAATGCTCTTCCTCGCTTCATTTTTTCTCCTTAGCATTTATCACTATTACTACACACTGAACTTAACTTTTCTTACTTATTGACTGTCTCCTATGTTAGAATGTAAGTTGCAGGAGGTTTTATTCACGTAGTAGGTGCTCAATCAGCTTTCATTTAATGTAATATAATAAATGAATGAATTCAAGAGCATAACAAAACAAACTCTGATTTAAAAAAAAGTACTTATTTTAATTCCCAGTGAAGCGAAACACGGTATGAGGAAAAAATACACGTTCATGTGTGAATTCAGTTTTTCGTTCAAACAGCATGTATTGCCGGCCTATATGTAACTCTTCTCAGGAGATAAAACATACACTTCCTCCTGGAGTTTCTAGTACAGCTGGAAAGGTAAACAAGTAAACACACATTTAAGAATACATTGCTTCAAGCTATATTGCAGCATGTCCTGCCATGTTGATTCTTCCTACCTCCTAAAAATATTTCTGGCTGAATTATCTAGAAAATTGCTAGGTATATTGTAATTAATGCTGTGATGGAGGTATTATTGGGTCACCCATCCAGGGCTCCTGACTAGGGCTGCATTGAGCAGTCAGGCTGGAGAGGAGGCAGACAGAAGTGAGACTATAAATGGCCTCTTTTCTCATTGTAAGGGACTAGATTTAAATCTCAAAGTCACAGGGTAGAAAGTCACTGAAGAATATCAAGCAAGAAACTGTGACATGATCAGATCTTTGTTTTATGAAAGTCATTTATATAAGGATTATATATTTTTTGCTGTATATCGTAGCAAAAAATTAGAAACCATATACAAAAATATGGAATTGAGTAATAATTCAAGGTACATCTATATAATGAAATACTATGTGTGCATTAAAAATAATTTGGTAAGTATTTATCAGTAGGAAGAGTTCCATAATGTATTGTTAGAAAATAATACATTTCAAGACAGCACATACAACATGGTCCCACTAAATTTAAAAAAAAAAAAAAGTGTCTGTATAAAGAAAGTCTGTAAAGACATATAACAAAATGTCAACAGTAATTATCTCTAGGTTGTAGGATTGGGGTAATTTTTATATTCTTTATTATGCCACTCCATTTTATCTGAATTAATTTTACAGTGAGTTTGTATGGCTTTTATAATAAGAAAAGTGGCTTTTTTTTTTATTTTGAGGGGAATAAAGGAAACAACTCTGGGGGTTAGAATGGAGGAGAGAGCCCTATCAAGAGACCATGGCAGCAAATCCAGGAGGCATATGAAGAAGGAATAAATGTAGATGGTAGAATGGAGGTACCAGGTGACTAAGAAGTTTCTTGCATGAATAACTATGTGCTTGGTAGAGCTACTGACTAATGAGTAGATGCTAAGGACCGAAGGTGACTGACTACTCTGAGAAAGCCAAAGTCCCTGACCACAATGGCCTGCAGCTATTTGTAACATTTGGTTGAAATCCTAGAATGAACTAATACCACAGTCTGCCTGCTCACCTGGCTGGGATTTCCACAGTGGTGCAATCTTTCCAGGTATTACTGAAAACTGTATTTTCAGAGAAGTGTCCCATTTCTTCTTTCCACCAGAGGACCCCTGGTGGCAATTCTTTAGAATACTAGCACACACATAATCCTTGGTCAACCCCTAAATGTAAGCATCCCCGCCATCTATCCCTTCATAGACTCTCATTCCTGTACTTCTCTGTCTTCTTCCTCCCCTGGCCTAAACTCACAGAGTTTACCTCCCTCTTAAACCTTTCTGTTTTTCATTCCAGAATTTTCATTCCAAATTAAAAAAACAAAACAAAACAAAACAAACAAAAATACCTCCCTACTACTCCCATTTTCTGTCCTAAGGCTTCCTCCATCTCTTCTCCATGAATGAAACCTAGCTCTCCTCTGAAGACACTGCTCCCTTTGGAACACTCTGGATGAGCACTGCTCATTCTGCTAGGGTTGGGAGTGGATCAGTATCCTCCTTACTCCTCATTTCCACCTTCAGACCATTACTTCACACTCTGTTTATTCAAAGGTCTTATTAGCAGGCCATACCTCTTTCTATCCTTCCTTGTTCATGGCTTCCAAAGTCTTACCAAACATTATTTGTTTGTTTGTATCCAAGACTTTGAGGCTGGACTCACCATCTTTCTCTGTACCCCAAAACCTGTCATGATTTCAACATCCAGATAGGCAAACCATTTGATAATCTAAGTCCTTTACCTAAGGAAAAAGTTAAGGAACTTCAGAGATCCCTACTTCACCTCACCTGTCTACTCCCACGATCACCTTGGACTTTGGTAACACCTGGAAACTGTTTCATTCTCCCCTCTTTTACCTCATCTTCCTATCTTTCCTTTTTTAGAACATTATGCCTATTCTTTGATCTCAGTGGGAGAAATGAAGTAGAATAGACCAGGAGTTAGCAAATTTTGTGTGTAAAGGGCCAGAGAGTAAATATTTTAGGCTTTGCTGACCTACTGTTGTACCAACTCAGTTCTGCCATTGTAATACAAAAGCAGTCACAGCGGACACATAGTAACAAATAGTAAACAAAAGGACATGGTTGTGTTCCAATAAAACTTCATTTACAAAAACAGGTGGTGGATCGGATCTGGTCCATGGGCCATAGTTTGCTGACCTCTGTAATAGATTTTTATCCTCTTCACTCTCTTTCACCTTTCTCCCTCTTTTTTGATCGTTCCTTAATCCTATCAGTCCCTTTCTCTATCATTCTCTCACCATCATTGACAACTCCATTAATACACTATGTTTGGTCACCTTGCCCAGAGAACTTCAAATCTTAGATTAATCCAACTATCTACATTCTCTACTCCTGGGTTGCTAAACGCTAATGGAGGAAACAAAATCATTCTTTCTCCTACTAATAATACTATATAATTTCTAATCTTCAATCCCCAACTTTCAAGACTTCATAGTAAACTTTTTATATTTCCTCAGTATTCTCTTCTATTTTCTCCAGTAGCAATTTTCAACCTTTTCCATTTTCCTCAAAAATTCTACCCTATTACTAGCCTCCTTGTTCCCAGCATATTATCTCTTACCTTACTTCATAGAGAAAACAGAATATGCCTCCCCCAAAAAAAACTTCCTAAATATTTCACTACCCCACCTACAAATGTACTGTCATCCAAACCTATATTTCCTTCCCTCCTATCTCACTGGAAGACATTTGTTTCCCTCTTCCTTCCATCTGTGCATATGACCTCTTTTTCATCTGTACTGGCTCCTTACCACTAGCATTTTAAAGTACTCCGACTTCTCAGAGAAGATTTTGATGTGTGGGTGTGTTTATCTATCACATATATACATATAACTGAAACTGAAGTTTCATGAAGCAATACTTATCCATACTTTATGTGATACACTCTAATATTATCTATTCTATGATACTTCACATTTTCAACATGCTCACTGAGAGCCACTCAATTAATTTCACATATAATTAATAGGTTTGCTCAAGAAAAACTTGCACATGTACACAAGGAGACATGTATAAGAATTTACATTATCACATTCCTTATGGTAGCAGAAAAAAATGGGAGCAACCTAAATGTTCATCATCACTAGAATGGATATATAAATTGTTGTATGCTCGTAATATGGAAAACTAAACAACAGATAGTAACTAATGTTACGTGCATCAGATGTAGAAAAACAAAATACTGAGGATTAATAACAATTTGAAAAAGTAAAATTATGCTATAATATCATTTATAAAATTTGACAATATACAAAATAATGTTATATGTTTTTATGGTTGGATGGATGGGTGGCTGGCTGGCTGGCTAGCTGGCTGGATACAAACACATACATACATCTCAAGTATAAAAATATGCGTAGGAATGATAAATAACAAATTCAAGATAGTGGCTACATCTAGGAAGAGGCCCACAAGGGGCTTTACCTGTAAAGTATTTCTTAAAGATTCGAAGCAATACGGCAAATGTTAAGATTTGACAAAGCTGTTAGGTGGGTCCACAGGGGTTTATTATATTATTCTATGTTACCTTAACATATTTAAAATATTTATGAATACTCTGCTAAGGGTGAGAGGAGATAAACATATTAAACTGTGCAGTGATTAAGTTTCTGAAATTTAGCACAATGCTGTGTGACACAAAGCAGTGAGAGTTGCTAAAAGTGACAAACCTAGGTAGGTGTTATTTTCCCTCCCATGCCTGTGTCCTCTCCTTCTCAGGCTACTTCGCCAGTCTTGCCCACTTTGCCTGCCTTTGAATGTTCATGTTCTTCAAGGCTCACTCCCGTAGCTCCTTCCTTTTTCACTCTACATCTTCTCCGTAGAAGATTCTCACGTGGGTTTAAATTATGACTTTCTGAAACAATCTAGTTCAGAACCTATTATAAACTCTAAGATACATGCAGAAAATTAGTTTACCTTGTGCGATAAAATACTAAATTGAGATTGATATATGCAAAAGCTCTTATTTATGTATGCTGGGTAAATAGTGAGTTAATTATTTTAAGGTTTGCTTTTATTCTTGCTTTCATTAAAAATGTTGGAATGGTATGCACAGTTAAATGATTTATGCCTGAATTTTGTCTGCTTTTCAATACTGTTGAATTCCATGGCCCATAATAGCTATATGACGTAATGCAAGACATATTAAGAACCACCTCAAAAATTTTGTCTAACATCCCATCAATCCTAACAAACACAAGATTTTGCTAAGTTCAATGGGCTGTGTTTTTTAATATACGTTTATCTTCTAGTTTTCCAGGAGTTATATTTGGAAATATCAGTCACCACCTATTTCTTTTAATCTTTACTGAATTCATCGAAGAACTGCACCGATCAAGGTCTGGTGACAACATACCAAGAGAGGAGGTCTAGGTGTGAGGACAGGCATTCTGAGTCTCTCATTTTGGCATCAATAACGGTTTTAATAATCAAGTAGGTCATATTTTTCCATTCTTGAAATCTCAGTTATGAGGAAATATGTCCTCAATAAATCCCATATGCTTATAAAACTATATGTAATCCTTAACTTTTTTCTATTTTATGTTGAAGTTCTATTACAGGGTAATCTAGACAGTCTCCATTTTGTCTTGGGAAAATCCTTGAGGGGCATTAAAAAATTTCTTGAGTAAGCTTATGTTCACTACACCAAAACATTGTCTACAAGTTATGTTACCAGATTTACTTAAAAATTGTGTAGCAAATTAAATTTTCCAAATGTGCCCAGTATCTCATGTTTCACATGCCTTTATAAAACCTTCACATTTTTCCATCAAACTCAGTTGTCACTTGAGTCAATTCTGACTCATGGCGACTCCATGTGTGGCACAGTAGAACTGTGTGACTAATTCTTTGAAAGTACATTGCCAGGCCTTTCTTCTGAAGTGCCTCTGGGTAGACTCAAACCACCAACCTTTGGGTTAGCAGCCAAGCATGTTAATCATTTGCACCACCTGGGATGACTCTTCCAGCATCCATTATAAAGGTAGAGTCCAACTGCCCTCCTTGGAATCTAGGTGGGCTGGTGACTGGCTTTTAACCAATAGAATGTGGTAGAAACGGCAGGGAGTGTCCTTCTGAGGCTAGGTCAGTAAAGGTGAGATGCAGCTGAGATGTAAGTTGGAATATCTATGCTCAGACCCCTGAGTAATCACGTAAACAATTCAATTCCCTTAAGGCTGCCATGTAGTGATGAAGCCCCAACTAGCCCACATGGAGAGACCACATGAAGAAACCCAGAGACTACATGGACAGAGACAGAGATACCCAGCCAAGCCCCAGCTCTTCTAGCTGCAGCTACTGTCTGACTGCAACGACACGAGAGACCAGAGCTCAAACTGCCCAGCTGAACCTTTCCCAAATTTCAGAGCCACAGAGCTCTGAATATAATATCTGCGGTACTACGCTACTAACTTTTGGAGTGATTTGTTATACAGCAACAGTAATAGGAAAAAAATGCTTAATGGTTTAGGCTTTCCAAATGAATACTTAAAAAAATAGACCAAAAGTAGAAATGTTCCTATAAATCAGGAAAAGATTATTTCCAAGTGGCCTTTTATCTCTGTGCTCAAAGCAAAACCAGTTCAATTTTTGGCTTCCATGAAAGTGAATGGATGAAAGTGAAGGCAGACAAAGGAATATTTGTATTCTAAAGCTTAAACTTCTGATTAGATAATCACCACTTTTCTTCAGGTTTTAAAAAAAATATTATCCCTTGCATAAAAACATCATCTCTACCTTGTTCTGCCAAATGAAATGAGAAAATAGGGAAATAGCATAAATGACATGTTTTAAAGTAACTATGTTATATACTTTAGGTTATCTGCCTCACTCTTGCTAAATCATTTCCTAACTCTCATTATGCCTATAAAAATAATTATGTTGTGTTTTTTAATGCTTTATGATTCCAAATCACACCCTCTGTGGTGGAACGTTATAGCTATAGCTGGGGGCAGATTCCAGTTTTGTGGAGACTCATGCTTATACAATATTGGAGACCCTCTTTAAGAAAAGGAATATAAAATTAGGTCATGCTATATATTACACTAAAATCAACATTTCTGAACCAAAAGGAATATAAAATTATATATACTAAATTAAGTAGAAGATATTTATTTAGACTGAGAAGAGAAATCACAACAAAATGTTTCTAAAAAGCTGATAAATACTATCAATTTCACAAAATCCAGGAAAAAAATATTTGTGTTAATTAACTGCCTGACACAGGTCTATGATACTTTTATCTACATTCTTTTTTTTTTTTTTGTTATATACCTGCATTGATCATTTCTTCGTATGATAATTATTTTTATATTATTTTCTGTAGATAAAAAGATAAATCTTTCCTTTAGCATGACTGATTGAAATTAATTTAAAAATAGTAATAGTTTATAAAGGAGCCCTGGTGGTGCCACAGTTAACTGCTAAGACAGGTTGGGGTTCGAACCCACCCAGCAGCTCCACAGAAGAAAAGACCAGGCAATCTGCTTCCGTAAAGATTACAGCCTAGGAAACCCAATGGGGCAGTTCTGATCTGTCACACGGGGTTGCTATGAGTCGAAAATTGACTCGACAGCACCTAACAGCAACAACAGTAGTTTACAAAGGTTTCTGGATGTGCTTAAAATTGTAGATGCTGCATAACTGACTGTATTCCTGATAAGAGAAAACTTATGTGTGGCAACACATGGAAATTGTTTCACTCTCCCCTCTCCTACCTATTTTACTCTCTACTCATTAGTCAGTGGGTTTTGATAAGAACCAAATTCTGCACTTAAAATTTTACAGTTTAGATGACTTTTCCACAGACCAGCTTCTGGCTTTGTACATTTCAAACCTTGTTTCTTTTCTATTTTACCACAGTTTGATGTCATAAGATACACTCATATAGTAATATGGCTCCTCGGGGTGAGTTGGCTCAGTAGGCAATATTCCTAGACATCATTACGATAACAGGATAGCTAGCAATAACTATACAAGGAAGTGACTATGAACCTTGTAAATCTATCCCCCAAACTCAAACTAAATGTATCCCCACCCAACATTTCCTTAGCCAGATCTCAAACATGCCTGTGGCCACACCAGTGCCACCTACCATGAGGGGAAATGTGATGATGGGGAGGAGAGAGTGTTTTTATCAGATTGTGGCTAGAATACCCACAAAAACATATGATCACGAGAACACTTTGTAGGGCCATCCCACAGTTTTGGAAGGGGCTTATGCAAGTAAAAGGCTCTGAAACTGAAGTTTCATCAAGTTCATGGTAAATCCACCTCAGCTATGAACTTACATGTTTTTTATCCCCTTAAGAGAATTTTCAGATCACTTAGAAGTTCCCCATCCCAAGTCAAATCAAGCCGGCTGTCAATTGATTCCCTATCCATCACCACAGAAAGGGTAATATTACTCAGATTGACTACTTAGATCAATCCATTCCCAGACCTTATCAATTAGTTCATGTAACCCAAGAAAGACCAATAAGATTATTTCCAGTGATTTATATTTGACTGGCCATAGGAGAAAGACCTGGCAATCTGATTCCATAAAGATTACAGCCAAGAAAACCCTACAGGGCAGTTCTACTCTGTCACATGGGGTCACTATGAGTCAAAATCAACTCAATGGCATCTAACAACAACAACAATAGGGAGAGAAATTTCCCTTCTACCAGGTATACTAAACAGAGAAGGAGTCTGGGCTTATTGGTGACCAGCGTTTTCCTACATGTAAAGCTAAGACCTTGTCTGAGAATGAAGCCACATTTGAAAGCTGTGAGATGGAGATTCAACAATGTATTTGAGGCTCTAGAGCCAGCTATGTGCTCCCCCTAACACCTCCCAGCTGTAGCAGGCAACTGAGTCCCTTCTTACTTTAGCTAATTTGAGTTAAATTCCCAGCACTTGCAACCCAAACAGGCCTGAGTAATAACATCCTTTCTTCTTCTACATTAGAGTGTTTTGCTCCAGTTAATTTTGTAGCAACTATACAAAATGTAAGTTTTAAAATAATCCACTAATAAACATCTTCATCATTTTTAGAATGTCTCAAATCTGGCAGCACAACCAACATGAGTATTCCATGCACAGAGGAAAGGGAGAAAAGTTAAAACACATAAACACTGTTACGGACTGAATTGTGTCAAATGGATTAAAATGTTGATGGGCTATTTCTGGATAATGGAATTATATGGGTGATTTTTTGTTTGCTATTTTGTGTTTTGTGTTTTCATGCTCCTTTTGTAAGCAGAGAAAACAAACACTGTTTTATGTAACCTAAAACCTTATGATAAACTTTGGAGGAAAATCAAAATCAGTGGAAAATTTACTCTAGGGTGAGAACAAATCTTAATTAGGCTGTACCTCTCTGTGAAACCTTAGGCATTTAGCTACTTGTTTCTACCTCACATTATGCTTTAGAAACAAAACCAATCAAACATGGAAATCTTATAATTTTAAATATTTTATGAAATTAAATGTACTGAAGTCCTTTACCTGTGATATCACGGATTCCACTATACATTATTCTCTTAGCAATCCACGTTAGGTTGAGACTCAAACATACCAACGATCATGAAGATGGCACAATACTAGGCAACCTTTCATTCTGTCATACGTAAGGTTGCCATGAGTTAAAGTTGACTCGGCGACAACTAACAACAAAAACAACGACATGTCTGTCTCCCCCTCTGACTGCCAGTGCCTCAAGGGTACCTTCCTATCTCTGTAGGACCCAGGCCCAGCTCAGGGTTCTGATTATGATAGTGCTCAATAACTATTGCTTCAATTGTGCGCCTATGATTCTGAAACTTGATCCAGCAAGAGATGGTAAGAGTCAATTAGTTACTGTGCAGTCCTTTACATGGTCAAGTATTTCCATGCAAGCTCATTTATTAATTTACTTCAAATCAGTTACATTTTCCATTCATTTCCAAATGGTTCATATACCAAAAGAGAAACAAACTGATTGTGAGATTTTATTTAATGTTTATGGAAACATACAATGTCTATTGACATTAATGTCCAGGAACTGACGGAATATCAATTTAGATGTTTCAACAAACGGATGCAGTGCTGAAAGCGCTCACTCATCTATACCAAGAAATGTGGAAGACAGCTACCTGGCCAACCGACTGGAAGAGATCTATATTTATGCCTATTCCCAAGAAAGGTGATTCAACAAAATGTGGAAATTATCGAACAATATCATTAATATCACACACAAGTAAAATTTTGCTGAAGATCATCCAAAAGCAGCTGCAGCAGTATGTTGACAGGGAACTGCCAGAAATTCAGGCCAAATTCAGAGAGGACGTAGAACCAGGGATATCATTCCTGATGTCAGATAGATCCTGGCTGAAAGCAGAGAATACCAGAAAGAAGTTTACCTGTGTTTTATTGACTATGCAAAGGCATTCGACTGTATGGATTGTAACAAATTATAGATAATATTGAGAAGAATGGGAATTCTAGAACACTTAATTGTGTTCATGAGGAACCTGTACACAGATCAAGAAGCAGTTGGTCAGACAGAACAAGGGGATACTGCGTAGTTTAAAGTTAGGAAAGGTGTGTGTCAGGATTGCATCCTGTCACCATACCTATTCAATCTGTATGCTGAGCAAATAATCTGAGAAGCTGGACTATCTGAAGAAGAATGGCATATCAGGATTGGAGGAAGACTCATTAACAACCTGCATTATGCAGATGACACAACCTTGCTTGCTGAAAGTGAAGAGTACTTGAAGCACTTACTGATGAAGATCAATGACTACAGCCTTCAGAACAGATTACACCTCAACATAAAGAAAGCAAAAATCCTCACAACTGGACCAATAAGCAACATCATAATAAACGAGAAAAGATTGAAGTTGTCAAGGATTTCATTTTACTTGGATC
The DNA here is from genome assembly GCF_000243295.1 of Trichechus manatus latirostris. Lineage (NCBI taxonomy): Eukaryota > Metazoa > Chordata > Mammalia > Sirenia > Trichechidae > Trichechus > Trichechus manatus. Next base: position 4,575,597 of record NW_004443973.1, on the reverse strand, counting down.
CACAATCAACATCTATGGAAGCAGCAGTAAGGAAATCAATTGCATTGGGCAAATCTGCTGCAAAAGACCTCTTTAAAGTGTTGAAAAGCAAAGATGTCACCTTGAAGGCTAAGGTGCACCTGACCCAAGTCATGGTATTTTCAATCACATCATATGCATGTGAAAGCTGGACAATGAATAAGGAAGACTGAAGAAGAACTGATGCCTTTGAATTGTAGCGTTGATGAAGAATATTGAATATACATGGACTGCCAAGAGAATGAACAAATCTGTCTTTGAAGAAGTACAACCAGACTGTTCCTTGGAAGCAAGGATGGCAAGACTACTTCTTACATACTTTGGACATGTTGTCAGGAGGGATAAGTCCCTGGAGAAGGACATCATGCTTGGTAAAGTACAGGGTCAGAGAAAAAGAAGACCCTCAATGAGATGGACTGACACAGTGGCTGCAACAACACAGACTCAAGTATAACAACAATGGTGAGCTTGGCGCAGGACTGGGCAGTGTTTCATTCTGTGGTGCACAGGGTCAGAACTCACTTGACGGCACCTAACAAAAACAACAACAATAATGTCTATAGGAAGAAAAAAAAAAACAAATTTTTCCCAAGCGTTTAATTAAAAAAATAAAAAAGTTAATATTCTGACTAAGGGAAAGGTGATGTCCAAACAAAACCAGCACAACTAAATCTTTGATTTTATTAAATTATAAACTTCACTTTCACAAATGTTCAGAACCTCCAATTAACAAATTGTTTCCAGATGGAAGTTTGAGTATATATATATATTTTTAAATGTCTAATTTGTCATTGTTGTTGTTAGGTGCCATTGAGTTGATTCAGACTTATAGTGACCCCATGTGACAGAGTAGAACTGTGTTCCATGGGGTTTTCTTGGCTGTAATTTTTATAGAAGCAAATTGCCAGCTCTTTCTCTTGCAGAGCCGTTGGGTGGGTTCAAACCATCAACCTTTTCGTTAGCAGCCAAGTGCTTAACCAGCTTCACCACCAGGCAGTTATCATTTGCATAATTCCGTATCAAAATCCTTGAAAGGAACTTTTCCTTACACAGATGAATACTGTCATCTGAAGACTTATTTTTGCTATTAAATTTCTTGCCAAATACATTTCTTAACAGGTAGTCCAAAGTTTATGCTATGCTGAACTAGTGATATTCATATGATCTCAATAAGTAAAGCCTAAATTAATGAGACTTCATTATCCCAGCAATATTTTAAGTAGGACATGATATATAGTGTAAGGATTTTTAAAGAATGATTTTACCAACACAAACAGTATTGTTATTTAATGTAGAAAGCATTTATCTAAAATTTTATCAATCTACAAGCATGTTAACTCTAAACTAATGGAAATTTTAGCTTCACTTGTTTTAAACAGTAGGTCTTAAAAGTGTTTTCTTCACTTTATGATCAAAATAAATATATATATTTCTTCCATTATAGGATAATTATAACATCTGTAAATATTTTGAGTTATACTTAAATGTACTTTTACATTTCATTACACATTAAATCATCAAAATAAACATTAAGGATTATGAACAACTGGGTTTTAAATGACTGCTTCTGAATATATTGTTTCTTTACAAATTACTGATTTCATTTTAAAGGTAATGAATCATAGAATCAGACAGTAACAGAGCTAGGAGATAATGTGGAGAGGTTACAAATTTACTTACACTTTGCAACACAATGTATTAAAAAAAAAAATAGCTTTTCTTTCTATAACTGGTCTGATCTTCCTCAGGAATCCTCACTAGTCAGCTTATCATGAGCTGCCAGGAACTCTTTTATGTGTCTTAGCCCTAAGAACACCATGCTGCCATCTCTACTGTCCTTGACTTCTACATGTTGCCACTGGGCAACCTAGTCTAGTGGGCCGTCTCTTTTTGCCCCACCCCCACCCCTAACCCAACCAGGTTTCAAAGGGGATCAAGGGATAATTGCCCCATGTTTTTTGGCTTTCCCATTAACCTATTTGACATTACCAGGAATCAACCAAGATGTGATTGGGGGGGGGGGGCAAAGGGGGAGCATTATATGCATGGACTCCTCATCTCCTCTAACTTTGCCTCTCTCTTCCATCCCTCACTGAACCCAGATTTTCACCTCCTAATCTGCTTCCATAAAGATTACAGCCTTGGAAACCCTATGAGGCAGTTCTGTGTCCTATAGGGTCACTATGAGTTGAGAATCAACTCAACAGCAGTGGGTGTTTTTTTTTTTTTTTTAATTTCATTATACATAATATCACATCCTCCCTTTCTCGAGGTGATACTTCACCTTTTCCCCAGAGGCCATAATGGAAGATGAAGTACAAAGAAGTACTACCTTACTGAGATCTGAGCTTCAAGAAGAAAGAGTGAGCAAAGCCACCGGTAAGTATGTGGGTTGCCATGCCCACTCTGCAAGACCAGTATTGGTCTTGAATTGGACTGACTTTCACACGTATAGGACACAATATGTTTTAATTACAATAGGTTTACTTAGAAGGACACAAAACAGGCAACACAGCATGTCAGCATGATGGCATCGAATACATTTTCAAAAGATATTCTTACAGATATATATATCTATGTATATATACACAGATATATATATCTCATAAAGTGAAGAAAATAAGACCTATTATTTAAAACAAGTGGAGCTAAAATTCTCATTATTTTAGAGTTAACATGCTTGTGGATAAGGAAAATTTTAGATCGGTGTTTCCTGAATTAACTAACAATACTGTTTGTGTTGGTATAAAGATCATTCTTTAGAAATATTTACAATTTAGATCATATTCTACATAAAATATTGCTAGGATAATGAAGTCTAGACATTGTTTCCCAGATCCCACTCAGCTCAGTTGCAAGAAATGAGATCTCACAAATGAATGTAGGCTACTTTGACATAAGGAAGACTCATATACATGATGGGAACCACATCTTGTGAGTATATTTTCCAAGTCTCTACAAGGTATACACTCAATTACAAGAGGTGCTATCCCAGGAAGGGGAGGCTATGTTTTCTGCAAAATATTTTCATATACTTGTTGTCTTAGTCATCTAGTGCTGCTATAACAGAAATACCACAAGTGGATGGCTTTAACAAAGTGAAATGTATTCTCTCACAGTCTAGTAGGCTACAAGTCCAAATTCAGGGTGTCAGCTCCAGGGGAAGGCTTTCTCTGTTGGCTCTGGAGGAAGGTGCTTGTCACCAGTCTTCCCTTAGTCTGAGAGCATCTCAGCGCAGGAACCTCAGGTGCAAAGGACATGCTCTGCTCCTGGGGCTGCTTTCTTGGTTGTATGAGGTTCCCCTGTCTCTCTGCTTGCTTCTCTCTTTTGTATCTCAAAAGAGATTGGCTTAAGACACTATCTAATCTTGTAGATCTCATCAATACAACTGCTACTAATCCATCTTATTACATCATAGTGATAGAATTTACAACACATAGGGAAATCACATCAGATTATAAAATGGTAGGCAATCATACAATACTGGGAATCATGACCTAGCCAAGTTGACAGATATTTTGGGGGGACAGAAATCAATCTGTGACATTCACCCTTTGGCCCCCCAAAATTCATATCTTTGCCACATGTAAAACATATTCACCCCATTATATCATAGCAAAAGTCTTAAATCAACTCCATGTCCAAAATCCAAAAATTCCTCTTCATCTGTGAAATCTAGAATACAAGCTATCTGCTTCCAAAGTACAATGGTGCAACAGCCACAAGGTAAATATTTCCATTACAAATGGGAGAAACTGGAAGGAAAGAAGGCATAACAGGCACCAAGCAAGTCAGCAAAACACATTACATCAGCCCTCAAGGCTTTGCAAATAATCCTCTGTTCTCTGAGAGAATTTACACAACGGCCCTGCCCTCCAGACTCTAGGTACTGGCCACACTCTCCGGATTCTGAGAGGAGGCCCCTCACCGCTGGGCTTCAGCTCTGCCTTCCAGGCCCACTGGGACGGCAACTCTGCTCCCTTGGCTTCAGGCACACCATTCTCCTAGTCCATCTGAGTGGCAACTCCACCCTTTGAAACACCAGAGGCCATGGCTCCACCCTTTGAAACCTCAGAGGTCCTGGCTGTATGTTCTGAGACTAAGGCAGCTTGGCTTCCTGAGTTCCTTGACTCTCAGCACTCGGGCCTCACGCCCGCTTCTGACCTGCTGGGGCAAGGGTTTCAAAGCTCAGTAGCTCCACCAATAAGTGCTTGGAGGCAACCTCTTCTGCTGGGAAGCCTCTGGTCCACAGGAACTCAGCTCTCTTGCTCTGTGTGTTGGCTCCAGTGCCCTCTCGCACTGGTCTCCTGGTTCTGCTGCTGTTGGTTCTCTGCTGCTGCTGGTTCTCTGCTGCTTCAGGTTCTCTGCTGCTGCTGGTCCTCTGCTTCTGCTACTGGTCCTCTGCTGCTGCCGCTCCTCTATCCATTCACAGTTTCTAAACTGCTTCCATATTTTAGGTATCTGTTAGAGTAGCTCTTGGTACCAAATTCTGTCTTAATCATCTAGCGCTGCTATAACATAAATACCACAAGTGGATGGCTTTAACAAAGTGAAATGTACTCTCTCACAGTCTAGTAGGATACAAGCCCAAATTCAGTGCATCAGCTCCAGGGAAGGCTTTCTCTGTCGGCTCCAGAGGAAGGTGCTGTCATCGGTCTTCCCTCAGTCTGGGAGCATCTCAGCACAGGAACCTCAGGTGCAAACAACACGCTCTGCTCCTGGGGCTGCCTTCTTGGTAGTATGACGTCCCTGTGTCTCTCTGCTTGCTTCTCTCTTTTGTATCTCAAAAGAGATTGGCTTAAGACACTATCTAATCTTGTAGACCTCATCAATATAACTGCCACTAATCTATCTTATTACATCATAGTGATAGAATTTATAACACATAGGGAAATCACATCAGATTACAAAATGGTAGACAATCATACAATACTGGGAATCATGACCTAGCCAAGTTGACAGATATCTGGGGGGGGACACAACTCAATCCATGACACTTGTAATCACCTGGGCCCTTGGGTTGGTGTGTCAGCTTATAGTCTCCTTAGTTCAGATCAAGAGTTGTTTTCACAATAAACAACATTGAACATAGCTGGCATTCCACATTTACCTTAACCAAGTATGTTTCCAAGCAAACAATGTTGAGAGAGGGTAAACCCAAGGTTATTATCACATGCAAAACAGGTTTAGGCTTGATAACTCCTCTCTCAAAGGATGTACCATATTTTTATGCAAATAACACACTCCTTCTACATCTGTTTGCCAGCCCTGCCCTCTCTCTCCCCTGCAAGGTATTTTCATAAGCAAGCTATGCCACTTTTTTTTACAGCAAAATGTAAAAAAAATTGGCATAGCAGGCTTATGAAAATACTTCACAGGGGGAGGTTGAGGTTGGTAAACAAATGTAAAAGGTGTGTGTTATCTGCGTAAAATACAGCGTTTAAAAATATTGACAGCTTAGAATAATACTGTTTAATTTGTTGGAAGAAAGTCGTCTGAAATGAAAATGTTTTTCAATAATAGCACATAAATTTCAGAGTGACTATATCTTCGGAATAATGGTATAGATAATGCTTACCTTCAGGCATTAAGTATCATGCTAAAAACATCTGGAGTGCCTGCTAAAAGAATAAATACAGAATATAAAGCTTCTAAGAATGCAGAAAGCTGAAATGAGGTTTTAAAGAAAGATAAAGCTCATTCCGTTCAAAAGCATGAAAAAAATGGAGAGAAGGTAAAAAAATAAAACAAAACAACAAAAAAAGAAAATAGAAAGCACATTATAACATAGTAGCCTAGAATTCCAAGTTTATCAGTTATCACTATAAGTATAAATGGACGAAACTCTTCAGATTAGATTCAAAGATTAGATTAAAAAGAAAACATAAAGATATAAACATTAAGCTGTATGACTGCTATAAGATACATGAAAAAAAATATTACACTAAAGAATCCCCAAGTAATTATATTAGTATCAGACAAAATAAAATTTAAGGCAAAAAGAATTACTAGAGATGAAAGGACATAATACTATAGTTTCAATACATGGAAGGAATATACACATGAACAATGTTAGGAATGAACACAGCAACATAAACAGAGATGTTGCAAAGATATAAGCAAATTATTAAGTGCCGTTTACCACAATTTTGAAAACATACATGAAATGGAAACATTCTTAAAAAAATACAGCTTAATCAAAATTGACTGAAAAAGAAATGAAGAAATAGAAAACTGAAATATTGAGTGTAAGATTAGTTTGACAGGTGAATTTTACCAATAACTTAAAGAACAGATACATTAAATCTCATAAATTCTTCCAAAGAACATACAAAAGAATACGTCTCAACTCATTTTATGAGACCAGCATATCCTGTAACAAATCTAAATGAGGAGGATAATAAGAAAAAAAAAATTAGTCCATTCTCTCATGAAGACAGAGTAAACAATCCTAGAAAAATGAGTATACTGAATTAAAAAATGGATTAAAAATTATACATTACAATCTAGGTAGATTTACCCAGAAATCACAATTGGTTTAATTATAGATCAATTAATGTAATTCATTACATTTATATCTATTTTAAAAAGTAAAACCATATGGTCATTTCAATAACAGAAAAAATATTTAATAAAATACAATATCATTTATAATAAAAATTCTCAGCACACTAGTGATAATAAGCAAAATTTCTTAATATTTTATAGGATATACAAAAAATAAAAAAAAAAAACCCTAATATTTATTCATGAAATTTTAAAGAATTTTCTTTAAGATAAGGAATAAAGGCAATGATTCATACTTTGACAACTTCTATGTAACATTACTGGAAGTTCTAGCCAGTGCAATAAGACAAGAAAAAGAGGTATAGAGTATCAGGAATAGAAAAGATGAAACAAAATGAAAATTATTTGTAGATGACATGATTATTTATATATAAAATATGAAATAACCTAAAGATAAATTATTAAAACTAATAGTTTAGTAATATGGATGGATTAAAAAAACCAATATTTAAAGTCAATTAATTTTCTATAAACTAGCAATGATTGGTTAGTAAACCTAATTTATAAAAAGATATCATTTAAAATTAGCAATAGAGCATGTAAAATACCTAGGAGTGTATCCAACAAGCAATGTGTCAGCCCTTTTTGAAGATAATTATAAAACTTTATATAAAGATTTTAAAGAAGACAAATTCATGGAGAGATAGATCATACTCATAGATATGAAGACACAATATTTTATAAATGTCAACTGTCTCCAAATTGACCTATAGATTCTATATAATTCCAATGGAAATTCTAACAGGTTATTTTATGGAATTCCAGAAACTAATCCTAAAATTTGCACAGAAGAGCAAAAGCAAAGATAGATATCATTCTTGAAGAAGAAAAACAAGGTGGGGTGCTTGACCCAATCAGCTATCAAGACCTTACTCAAGTCAACAGTATGGTATTGGTGTAGAGACAGACAGTGGAAAAGAATGGAGAGCCCAGAAACAAACCCACACATACACAGAAATTTGATTTTTAACAGAATGAACATTGAAAGTCAGGGGAGAGAAAAAGAAATTATTCACTAAATGAGTCTGGAATACTTGGTTATCCATATAAAAGAAAAATATTACATAAAATGTATTGCATAAAAACAATTTCAGGTAGATTGAAGATTTAAAGTCAAACTATAGTAATTTTAGAAGATAAATATATTTGGGATCTTTATTACCTTGGCAGGGAAAGACTTCTTAAACAGAGTACAAAAAGCACAAATTATAAAAGCAATAGAAACATTTGATTACATTAAAATGAAGGATTAAATTTTATCAAAGCACACCAAAAAAGGGTAAAAACTCAAGCTATAAACTGTGAGAAGGTACCTACAACATAAAAAACCGAAAATGAATTTTTATCTATACTATATAAACAGCCACTACAAATGAATTATTTAAAAAAGACTCAATTAAAAATGGTCAATGGAGATAAACAGGAATTTCACAGAAGAGGGAACACAAATGGCCAGTAAACATGAAAAGATGCTCAACCTCATTAGTTACCAGGGATATGCAAATTAAATCCCCAATGAGATAGCATTTCACAACCACCAGATTGTCAACAATTTTAAAAAGTCAGACAGTTTCAAGTGTTGCCAAGGATGTGACACAATTGGAACTCTCATCTGCTGCTAGTCTAGGTGTAAACTGATACCACTACTTAGGGAAATAATTTGGCATTCATTCATTCATTCAACGTATATTATTGACTAATTACTATGCACCTGGTACTATTCTGGGGACTCAGCATGAACAAAATATAAAAATCACTGATTCAAGTTAAACATGAACGTATCTTATAGCCCAAAGTCTACTTCCTGGAGAGGATATGCCCTACAAAATGCAGGTATATAACCTAGAGAAATCTGTACATGTGTACGTACGTGAATGTTCAAAATGTTAATGCTTTCAGTCAAATTAAGAAAGGTAATAACCAATAATATGTATCATCAGTAGAATGAATCAACAAATTATAGTATAAGATACAAAAGAATCTAAAACTGCATTGAAAATGAATGAACTACAGCTATACATTAATGAATATGAATCTCAAAAACTATTAGTGGAAGAAGTAGGTGAGAATATTCAAAATTAAACATACATAGAGACACATAAACACACTTAGTGGTAAGCTATAAACAACAGCGAGGGAATGGTAACACACAATTCCAGAAAAGAATTACTTCTGGGCAGTAAGGAAGAAAAAGGAGGGGGGCATCTAAGGTGAGGCTCTTTTTTCCAACCAAGTGGTAGGTACATGGAAACCCTGGTGGTGTACTGGTTAAGTGCTAGGGCTTGCACTCCTTGCAAACTCTGTGGGGCAGTTCTCCTCCGTCTTATAGGGTCGCTATGAGTCGGAACTGACTTGACGGCAATGGGTTTTTCGGGTTCGGGTAGGTACATGGGGGTTTAATTTCATCATAACCGCAAAATGTTTACATATTTTTTGAAAACATGATATATTTTACAATAAACAAATACTCTACATCCTTAAAACATTAATTAGGCTTAGTTTCTTTGCCTGGAGCCCTGGTGATGCAGTGGTTAAGAGTTCAGTTGTTAGCAAAAAAGGCCGGCAGTTCAAATCCACCAGGCGATCCTTGGAAACCCTATGGGGCAGTTCTACTCTGTCCTATGAGTTGGAAATCAACTCCATGGCAATGGGTTTTGTTTTGTTATCTTTGCCTGGTTTTCAATTGGTGACCAAAACAATAAAGTAGTAAAATCAAGGACTCACTGTTCGTATATTGTATAAAAAAATAGTATATCATTGTATTAACAATTAGTATACTTTTTCTAAGTAAAAATAAAAAGCAATTTAAAGTCATCAAAAAACTGAAAGAAAGATCTGTGATGACATGTGATTATCAAGAACAAAATCTACAGTATTGTAAAAAACTGATTCCATTGAATTGGTTCTCAGAAAATTTATTTAGGTAACTTCTTCCAGAAATATGCCTACCATGGTACGATCTATCTATAATTTGCCCCATTAAGAAATGAGCATGTTAGAAATAGCTAATAAACGTGTTAGAAAAAGATTTATAAAAGTTTATATAATAGAAAGTCATTCATAGAAACTGATTCAGCATCATGTTTATAATGCTAGAAATCATATTTAGTGAACATTATTCAAACATAATTTCAGTTTCAGACTAGGAGATGATGCTAAGGCAATACTTTGCAGAATAGAAATATTGAAGTGGAAACTCTCTTTTAAAGGTCAGTAATTACTTTGACCCTTTAAGCCAAATTCTAATAAATAACTCCTCTCTAGACTGTAAGCTGGCAGGCTAGGGAGGTGGGAAATGTAACTGTTGTCCTCAATGGAAAGAACAGTGCCTGTACACATAAATGAATTATTTTTACACAAAAACCTTAATATAAGATTTTTTGTATTTCAGACCATTAGTAATTTTGCTATAAAATAAGCTTACTTAATGGTCAACACATATTTTGAAATGATTTCTAAATCTATGTCACTATTGGTAGGCATTTACACATATATAATTTGGGAGAATTTTGACAATACATATGAACAAATGAGCATTATTATACGTTAATGTCACTATTATGTACCTACTGCAAACTATGCAGCATTAATCAAATTCATAGAATACATAATTAATTTACCCATCAGATCAGGAGCCACGAAGACATATTTTTCAAAATTTCAATAAAGTAAAAAAAAAAAGGTTTCTGTGATTAAACGTTCAAAATCACCTAATTTCCAAACACCTAAGTATTTAGAAATGTCAAGTGAAATTACTCTAGCCTCAGAGAGCTGTAGATTTGCAGTGAAAAGGTTAGTCATAAATGAAATACTGCTGTAACCATATTTCCCTATAACATATTTTGAATAGCCAATAACAAAAGATTCAGTTACCTTAAAATTACCCACTACATACATGAATGCATGTGTTGTGTGTATGTGTGCGTGCATGTACATAAATCTACACTTTCCCTTTTCTTTTGAGATATACATACATAAGAAGGTCATTTTGGACTTCTTTTTCTGGATGCTATAAATTAAGGTGTTGGCTTTTACACAATTTATTTTTAGCATGTAGTCATACTGTTCTCTGTTTCTCTAGCTCTGACTGTTTCACACTGCTCTCTAGTGTGAAATTGACAAGAAATGGTGTAAAGCCGACAACTGGAAGCACAGAAATTTAACAAGAAATTACTATGGAAAATGTTTGAGAAAGGCTGAAAAAATAAATATTTGATAGCAGCGACTTTACCTTATTCCAATTTGATGAGATGTTCCAAAGAATCCTAAATTCTTCTAAATATGTGAACCTTATATATGTACAAACGTTTAAAAAATGAAAGTAGGATAATCTATACAGTAGCATACTACCTTACTACCTGACTGCCTAGCAGGCCAAGATGTGTAGTGGTCTTAGAATGAAATTTTAGAGCCATAGTTTCTGCTTGTCTCCCTAGAGTCAAGTGGTAGTTCCTACTTTTGCATTCTTGTGGATACAGTAATTGTCATTTCAAACCCTCTCTCCACAGTCACCTCCTCAACTCCCTTTACAACAGGTATGAAATACCAGTTTTAAAAGAAAGGAGGCTGTGGAATGGCCACCTTTGGGATTCTGTGTTTTTACCTTCATTAAAATTTCTTGTCTGTTCACTGCTCTAACACACCAGTTACCATTATGTAAGGTCTCAAAGCTAGAACTAAGCTTCATGCCCCCTTTCATCTTAATACATGTCTTGCACTTCTCCATATCCTTTCTGTGTTTCCTTCTATCATTCCCTGTCTTACTCTAGGCATTGTTTTAAAAATAAAGTTAGACAAGCCTGTAACCACATTTTACTAGCTATGCGACTTGGAGGCAGTTACTCTGTGAACCTCTGTTGCTCATTAGGATATGGAGATGACAGTATCTATATTGCAGCCATTTTTTCAACATTAAGTGCAATTATATAAAGTACTTAGCATACAGTCCTTGGCACATAGTAAGACTTCAATAAATGGCGCTGGTGGTTGTGGTTTACTATTTTTATTACAAGTCACTCTTCTTTTGTGCTCCTACTCCAAACTTTCTACCTTATTTCATAATGACAAAGTCCAATATCAATAACATGAAAGTAGCCAGAATATTATGGACTACTTCTGTTTGCTTAGGAATTGACCTGTGATGATGATGGTGAGGAAGAGGAAGAAGTGATTTTAGTAAGAATACTGCCTTTGTGTTTTACAAACATCTTTCATAGGCATCATCTCATGTCACATGCATAACATATGGATAAAGTTTGACAGGGCATAAATAATTTTCCTTATCTTAAGGATAAGGAAATCAACCCACAGAGAGGTTAAATAAGTAGCTTGACTGACTGGACATTGATCCAGTTAATGCAGAAGGGACACCACATCACTTTGACCCAAGTACTCCAAAGGTGTGATATAAATGAGCATGCCATGCCATCTTGAAACGTAACTCCTGTGGTTCAAGTAGAGTTTCAGGTGTGTGTTTTATGGAATACCTGGACTATGGTGATCAGGTTAAATAAGAAGAAAAAATACTCAACATTAAAAATAGACCACAGCTGCCTTGAAAGATGGTTTGAATGTAGCAGAAGAAAGATAACTTATCATACAATGCCTCTATTTCTATGATTTCATTTTTATAAATTCAAATTATATTAAAAAGACTCTCATTTGAAGTATCCTACTTACAGTAGCCATCAGGCTTAAATAAGTAGCTCTTTTCAAAAAGATACACATGAACTATATCCCCAAGCAATATAAAATATAACCAGTTTAATTTCTGGTCCACAGAACTTTCAACAGGAATTTTGCTATTTAGAAAATATTAGGCTTCTATGGCATGAACTGTCTTATAATGAAATACTCGAGAAAGAGTCTTTCAACTAGAGAAAGTAATATCTGAAAGAATATGACTGTTGCAGTTACAAGCAACTATTTCTAGCCTTTTAAGAATTAACTATCACCCCAAAATAGTTATAATCTACTTATGTAGTTATCCTTAAATTTTTGTGCTTAGACACACTTTCAATTTTTATAAACTCAGAATTATATATGAAGCAAAGATCAACTGGGAATTATATGCTTAAAAATGTAATATATACTTAAAAATGCAATAAAAACTGTTTTGAATAGCCACCGTGGAAAAACACCATGTCACACCTAAATTGTATGTATTTAACCCATACTGAGCACATCAAAGGTAGCATAAAGTGACTGAAAAGATTTGTTTTAACATTGGGGAAATCTTTCTGGTGAGCAGATGCCCAGACTAGCTTGGAGGCAGCAGGTTTTCACTGGGTGACTAATCATATCACTGGGGCAGTTTTGTGAAGTCTATAAAAAGATATTTAGTAGTAAAATGCATGAATATTGATGGTAATGAACAATATGGGCACTTCAAAATATTTCTGAAGAACATCAAAGCCACGATAAATGACCTGAATCTTAAAACGAATGCAGCTCATCCCCATTCTCAGAGAGCAACTGCCCTTTTGTCAGGTCTGATTCTTTCAGATAAAAATCAGTGAGAAATTTCCCTAAATAAAACGCACATGGTTAAAGTCTTGCAGCATAGTTATCTCAATAATAATCTCTCATTTAATCCTTCATGTTCTTAAAGCAACTAATTCTGGAGAAACTCAAAACACATTACAAATTTTCTTCAAAATACTAATACAATTAATCTTTAAGAATCTAACAGGTTAAAAAAGCTGCAATGAAAAGAAGTCACACGAAAAGTATCCTTATAATTTTCCTAGAATTTTCTAGCTTAAATAGTTCTTAAGGAGTACTCAAGAAAATTCTAGTCCAAATCCTTCATTATGGAGATAAGGATTTTGAAGCCCAGAGCGTTAAGTGACTTACTCAAGGTCTCAAAATCAATTAGTGGTAGCCTCAGGATGAGAATCCAGAAAACCTCTCTCTTACCCACCATATGGCCTCTCTTATACAGAAGAGAGCAATCAGTGTGAAGGAGACAGATTTGTGGATTTTGGGTCATAAAAATTATCTTTCTCATGGCTAATCTTTTTTTTTTTTTGGCTCAAAATACAACAGTATTATCATATCTGTAAATAGAAAATAAAAAATAACTTAAAAATAATCTACCATTATCTGGTCCCGATATGTTGTACTTTTTTTTGTAGAAGAACTGATATCATCAGAAATCCTTAATACTGGTTGGCAAACTACAATCTTTAATTGTTAAAGACGACATCTGTAAACTCTCAGTTGGGAAGACTTTGGGACAGGAAAAAATAACACTAATTTAAACCATCAGTGATAGAAATCAATCTGAAAATACTTTTCCAAAACAGTCATGTCATTTTATGTATTTCTAATTTTAAAGCCCATTTTTGAATTCTTCATAAAAGATCAAGCCAGGAAACTATTAAAAACAGAAATTAATGTGTAAAACATAGTACCTCAAGTACTTTTTAAATTTTTCTTAAATATACCCCCCCATGTAAATCTTCTAAAAAGATTCAAGTAGTTTATGCTTTAAATTATAGTATCAGACAATAACATCGTGGAGTTAACACAGTAGAGCTAAAAAATGACTTCAAAGAGGATATAGTTCACATAAAATATTTATACTACAGTCTAAACTGAGTTAAAGAAAACTAATGAAAATATTCTTCTATTTAAAAAAAAAGGGAGAAAAATGAACTTTATTTTTTAGCTCAGTTTCCTGAAAATTCCAAAAGGAAACACTTTATTTTCTAGGACATGCTGAAAGACATAGGTAAAAAGGCAACACAGCTAGAGCTGAATTAATCAAGCAAACATCATTGACAATCAACAAAACTCTCCTGGTGATTAAACACAATTTGAGACAGCTGGAGGTGGACCCAATCCAGTCGGAGATTCCACAGGAACAGAATCTTATGAGTGCAAAATGGTCTCGGAAAATGGAATTTGTGAACAGTCATAAACCTCTCAGCATTTTCAAGACTGCAGGGACCATATCAGTAAAAACCAAGACAGTAAGGCTTGCGTTTTCAAGCTCAGAGATATATTATTAACTAATACAGACTCTTTCTTAGTCTCATTATTATTTTTCAGGTTGCATATGATTATATAAAATACTTGTCTTCTCTAATTTCCTAAATATTCCAAGGGTCACGTAAGTATTAGCTATTAGGAAGGCAAGGTAGTGAATACCAGCGTTCCAAGGCTGGGAGTGCTTTAATGGTTAGTTCTAAATTGTTAAGTCTAAATATATCTGGATTCTTGTTCAGTCAATTTAACACTTGTTTTGGGATAATTATAGATTGACCACAGTCCTAATTAGATAGCCTAAATTTACAACTGTGTCCTAGACTAACCTAGAAATAACTCTTAAAAGTGTCCCATTTTGATGATAAATCATATGACCACCAACTATTAAGAACTTTAAGTGGTCTCTTCCATCGTGTCCACGTCCTCAAGAAGACTTTCTTCCACAGAATATAATGCTAGAATAGGATTTAAATGTGGACCTCACCATGATAGGAAACTTTAGTAAATACCTCGACTTCTTAAGTCCTACTTCCTACCCCCTGTTCTTTACCACTTTCTATTACTCGTATACATTTCTGTCTCCCTATGGAAATTGTGCACTATTCTTCTCTGAAATTTCCCTCCCAGTGCTTCACTGGCTTGGAAGCATAGTCCTAATTTAAAATATTAAATCTCCACAAAAATGTCTTCAAAACCACTAATTAACTTTTAAATCAATTATTGCAACACAGTTCATTTGTAAATTGGGCATGACTTCTATATTGATAAAAGACTCATTTAAGACAAAATTTATGCTTAACAAATGCTGCTGAATAAACACGTGAATGAATGGTTAGGAAAGAAATTTACAGACAAGGGGTTTAAGTGTAAAGTAATAGAAAAACTCTTCTCCTACAAAGAAAAAGAGATAACATGGTAACAAGATAGAGGAGAAGAAGACTAAAATCAAAAGTGCAATTAAGTTTGGAAGAATCCCTGCCATACACAGAACTACTGATTTTCCACAACGACCAGCATATCTTAGGGCACCAAAATTAATAACTCAGTCTACTGGGATATTTTTTCTTTTTTACTATAAAAATGTAACTCAGATATTATTACAGAAGTCACTAGTTAAGATGGATTAAATTTCCAGAAATATGCATTTAGTCAACCAAAATGCTTCTATGTCTTCAAGCAAAATATGCATGTGTTGACCTTCAATCTGTAATGTTCACATCTGGCCAGTGTTCCCACTTTGCATAAGACTGTAAACTTAGAAATGTGTACCTCTGTGTTTATTTTTCACAGTTACCATGTTTTAAGCATTCTACAAAGCTCTGTAGCATATGTAACCTCATTTGTTCATGACTCCTACCCTATGGGGTACATTTTCAGATGAGAAAACTAAGTTTAAAGAGATTATTTTCCCATGGAGCTCATACGCGGTAGGCGCAGGTACTGAACCTGTGGCCACCTGATGCCAAATCACAAACTCTTTGCCACCGTGCTCTATTATCTGGCTCATTAGTGCCTTCACAATCAATTCATTTGTGGTGCTTCTTTCAAAGACTGTCCACTACCTGCACCAAAACAAAACCAAACCTGTTGCCGTCGAGTTGATTTCGACTCATAGCGGCCCTACCTGCACAGTACAGTGCAAACCCCTTTAACCAGTAACTTTCAAAGGTGCTTAGAACCAACTGGAGAACTTTAAAAAATACCCATGCCAGTGATTCTTATTTAATTGAATAAATAAGGTGGAGCCTGGGCAGTGGTACTATTTTAAAATTCCCCAACTGATTCTGATGGAAACATTACCTGAGACTTGCATTCCAGGCTCTTCATGACTAGCTTATCTCCTCTGCCAACTTTGCTTCCGAAGTTCCTCACAGCCACCCTATCCTCCAGACATAGTACACAGATCACCATTTGACACTGATCTTTATACAAAGAAATAATGCCTATCAAAGGAAAGAAACGTTCTTACTCAGATTGGGATCTCTCTCATGCAAATGTGCTCAGCCTTTGTAGTTTGGTTATTATATTCCTTGTGGTGATTCTTGGAGATTTCTTTGAACCTATTGAAACTGTCTAACATGGAGAATTTAGTGAGGTATCTTTCCCTGCTGTTTCTGCTGCCATTTTTATGAGACCAAGAAAAATGGAAATATATAAAATATTAGTATTAGGACACCAGCGTCTATGTCCAGTTAGCTCAGACAAGAGCACGGTGCTGATGAGAATAATGTCATGGTTTTCTCACCATCTAGTTCGTTCTGTGTGGACTAAAAAACACAAAACTTTACATTTAATCTTGGGGAGACAACTCACTCATTAATGCCAGCATTTTTTCAGCTGATTATAACAGAGAAAGTATCATCTTCAAATGCAAAGATGAGCGTATTTTAAAGAGCAGCAGTCCATCCAATTTAGACCAATTAGAAGACAGAAGGAAAATAACCACTTAATCAATAGTCAGCTGATCATTATATTAATCAAGCCCTTCACATTACAGTTGTGCAAGCTGACTGAATATAAGGTAAAATCACTCTCATTCCAGTTCAGCTGGGATTTTGAGCTTATTAAGCGAAAGAGTTAAATTAGCATTCAAACTCATCATTAAACCCTTAGAAGCAAGAGAATTCATGAGAAAACGCCTATCATTTCATCAAAACTTTGTATTACAACCCCAAAGGTAAAATCACCCAACGCTGAGTTTCTCAAACAGAGAACTAAATGTATAAGATTAAGAAACAAACCCACTGCACAACAGAACCACCTCAATGCAGCACTGAATGCTGTCCCATTTGTGGATTTAAGACATGCTTTATTATTGTTAATGTGACCCTCAGTCTGTCTGCCTTCCTTTTAACATGGTAGTGTGACTTGTACTGTGGTACTTCTATTATGGTACTACAGATGTTTTCATTTCCATCACAAAGCTGAGTCCCCTAAAGTCCCTGTATTTTACATGGACATTTGAAAGTAATATAAATGGAAGTATTATATGGAAGGGATATTCAAGTGACTATACAACAGCACATATGTGAGGAATGTTATTCCAGAAAGTACTGCAAGGTAAACATGTACCATCAGGCAGGCTAAGGCTGGACACTGGAAATGGTCATAACAGGGTCAATGCAACACCTGCTCAAACTTCACCATACACCAGTTTTCACCTTGAACTTGTAGGGAGCAGACACTTGGGAGGACAAAGGGCAACAGGCTGGATAATCAACCAATTAGTTACAGCCACCTGTTGGCTGGCTTCTGCCCTGTCTTTTCCCACCCATTAACTGTCGCTGGAAACCATAAAATCATCAACTGGCAACTCTACAGCTTCTACTGTAATAAATTTTGATCACATCACATTCTCTCCATTTTCCTTCCACTTCTTTCCTCTTTCATTTCCTTTTTAATATGAAAATATTTGTTATTTTCAAAGGTAAATCGTGTATATATTAAAAAATTCAAAAGTACAAAGTATGTCTATTTCAAACAGTGTAAAAGGATATAATAATTAAAAGTATTTGTACTTCCTACTCAGTCCCCAGTCCCCTTATGAAATAAATTCATTCATTCTTTCTTTCTCTTTCTCCTCTCCCACCTTTCCCCTCTCTCTCTCTGTATGTATATGTATGTATATAACATACAAACCTGGTGATCTGCTTCTGTAAAGATTACAGCCAAGAAAACCTTATGGGGCAATTCTGCTTGGTCACATAGAGTCTCTATGAGTCAAATATCAACTCAATGGCACCTGACAACAACAACACATACAAACACACACACACATATACCTTTTACACAAAATACAGAGACTTGCATATTGCTTGTTTTGCTTATATCTTGTACATTGTTCCATATTAGTTTCTTCCGATGTACCTTATTTTAAATTACTGTATAATATCATACTGTATGGATGAACCATAATTTTTACCATCACAATAAAATTCTTTATGTATATGTATATACACACATGCAAGAAAATTTACTGACATATGTATCTTTGTGAAAATACGCGAGCATATATATTGACTAAATCTGGAGTAGTGGAATTGCTGGGTCAGAAACGCACACTTTAAGTTTAGATAGTTATTGCCAAACCACCCTGCAAAGGCGTGAAACAATTTACACTCCATCCCACAGTAAACGAGCGTCCCTGTGCCCACACACTTGCTAACTCATTGTATAATCATACAGCTGATCTTTGCCCATTTGATAGTTAAGAAAAATAGTTTCTGACTGTAGTTTTTATTAAAGAATGAATCTTTTTATGAGCAGCAATATCAACAAATTTATTGAGTTCTGCACAATTATTCACAAATCCTGTAGGCCGGTATCCTACACTTTAGTCAGTGCTTTAGGTGCATCATCTATGACGTGCCAGGCATTGTATGAAGAGGTACATATTTAAAAGGAATCAGGACACAGACTCTATTCTCAAGGTACTCAAGGTCTAGGAAGAGAGAAAGATAATATTAAAAAATAATTACTATGCAGTGTGATAAGTGTCATAATAGAATATTTGTACTATCTGGATATAGAAGTAGTTAAATCTGAATAAAGAGCTTGTTCCATAAATATACCTTACTTACTCTATTAATTTAGTTTTTTAATTTTACAAACATATTCAATGTGATAAGGAAAATAAACATAATACCTTGGTCAGCAAGAAGCATGACTGTGGTACTTACAGCTAGTAATTGAAAGATCTGATTAGGTGAAGAATTATTTTTATCAACTCATCTACATTTATAATCTATATTTATTGGAATAAGTGTAGAATAATTTTTAAAAATATCCTCTCTTGTTTGATACATGTTTTGGGGACTTACAACTTTGTCTAAAAACATTGAATAACAAAGTATTTTTTCTCCATATTTCCAGATATTTTTAGCTCTTTTTTGTATTAACAAATTCCAAGTCCAAACTTTATCATCCTGCCCTTATTTCCTCCCCAACTTATAGAACCATTAAACTTTTAGTATATGGCGGCTCTTATTAACTATTGTTCTACACAAAGCTTGCCTTTTAGCATGAGGTGTATCACGGATAGCTAATTACATTATACAGAAAGCACTTTCAGTATTCAGATACTAATAAAATGTGATAATAATGTTAATATCATTGACCGATGAGGCTACTATTGGAGCTTTTAATCTCCAATCTAACCTTCCTTAAACACTGTCTTTGTCTCAACTGGAAAGCTTTAAAGCTTTATCCTGAGACCAAATTCTACTCACTGATCACATTCCCTTTTTACATGTTGCCTTCATTTCCAAACTTCATCACATTGTTTGTAGTGTCTACTTATGTCCTCACCCAAATGTAGGCACTGAAACTGGGCTGCACATAGAACTAGAGCAGAAGAAGCTGGTGTGATGTCATCGCAGCTGTTGAGTAGAAAGCTCAAAAGGTCTAGGTTCCACTTCCAGTTCTACTCTTTGGCAAATCACTCACCTTTTTGTTGATTCTGATTTATCATCAGTAAAATGAGCAAATACTACTTGCTCTATCTACTTCCCAGAATAATGGCAAGGACAAAGTGAAACAATAGATAGAAGAAATGGATCAAGAGTTAAAAGCAATAAGAATCCCCACACCCCCTTTCAGAAACTCCCTTCCTTTTGTACCCAGGCCAAATTCTTTATGTGGCCTCTTTCTACTCACAATCTCCCTGACTGTGCCACCCCCACTTGCATTTCCTATGCTCCAGCACCATATCGCCTGTCAATATTTACCTATATTATGTTTTATCTCTCAGACCTTATCTATTATATTTTATACCTATCTTCTAGAAGACAGATATAATAAAAGAAAGAATAATTTGAAAATAATAATGGGCTACATTTATCGAGTATTTACTACATGCTAAATCATAAAATCATCATTTGGCAACCCTATGGTTTTAACTGTGATAATTTCTCATTGCATCACGTTCCTCCCATTTTCTCTGAGCTTGCCATGAAAAGAGCTTTATATACAGTATTTTCACTTAACCTTTACAACAAATCCATGCAGTGGAGTCTATTATTATTATTCTTGTTTTAGTGATGAGGAAACTAAGAACATGGAAAATGAAGTAATTAGCTCAGGATCTTGCAGCTAAATTGTGTTGGAGCTGGTATTTGAACCCCACAGAAACTGCTCCCATAACCACTCTGCTCTGCTGCTTCTAGATGCAGAAGTAATATAATGAACAAATGTCACTGATGTATAACCTTTTCATTTAACATGCTCATAAAATCATACTCCAAAGTTGGAAGATCATCTAGTTTAACCATCCATCCAACACTGAACCTACTTTATCACACACCTAAATAACAATCTGCCTTTTGCTTCAGTACTACCAATGAGAAATGCATATCCCACCCCAAAGGGAGTCCCTTCATCTTCAGACAGCCCTGTTGGGAAGTTCTTTATTAAGTGGAAGTCTTTCACTCAAAAGTCTACTCATTGATCTTAATTTTACCTGAGAGTTTTTTTTGAAAAAGTGTAATTCAGCTATTATATTAATAAATCCCTTAATAATCCCTTCTCCTGGACAAATGTACTCTATGTACCTTGGTCATGATTGTCTCTCTCAAACGAAAACACCTAAGGTCCTCTGCATTTCTCTCAAACTCCAAGTATGCTCTGACTGGTCAATCAAAGAACAGGACTACTATCTTTGTTGTTACATATACTCTATTTCTATTAATACTATCTAAGATACCGGAGACAACTCCATGGCAACTAACAAAAACAACAACAACAACAAATACCATTAAGATTGTAGGGGAGGGGCAAGTATATCATGCTTTTGACTCATATATGAGTTTATCTGCAACTAATATTCCTGTATTTTTTTTCCTTCTCTCCCATTTACAGCAGTTGACATTGACCATGTTGGAGTCAGTCTGCCTTTCTAGAACAATGATTCTAACCTGGGCTGCATGTTAGAATCACCTTGGGAGCTTTAAAAATATTGATAGTTGGGTCACCCCCAGATATTCTGATTTATTTGATACGTGACATGTTCCAGGATTTATATTAATTGTATTTTCCTATGTATTTATTACCCAGATTAATATCATCTGTGACTCTAATGACCAAGTCATCAATGTTCTCACTAAGTCATTGCAGAGTCCTGGAGTCTCACCTTAGGTTATTTGTTGGTCAGGTACACTTTGGGTATAGAACACAACCAATTAAGAATCCATGAAATTACATTATCATTTGACAGTTTTCTACTTTGTTCACAAATCATATCAACAAACACTTTGTTAAAGGTCTTACAGAGAACTAATATGGATTCTGGAACTTGACTGCCTAGGTTCAAATCCCAGTTCAGCTAGCTGGATGAGTTTGGGCAAGTCACCTAACCTCGCAGTATACCTGTTTCCCTACCTGCAAAATGGGGATAATAACAGTACTTATTTATAGGGATGTTATGAGGATTAACTGAGTGTATACATTTTCTACATTATTACTGCCTACAGGGGAATCCACTGGTTACATCCCTTAATTTACAAAAAAGTAGTTATGTACCCAAATTACACAAAACTCAAAAGCTCCAGTTAGGCAAGAGTTAACTAATCTATGATGAATACAGCATTATCCATTGTGCACTAATAAAAATACATACTTTAGAGAAGAATGTCAGAAAAATAAGTTCCTATGGAGTCATTTCTGAATCTGCTTACCACTGGATATTTTTAAATGTCTTCAAAGTTCAGATCCAAAACCTTTTCCAGCACCCAGAAGATTCTTAAATAAAGAAATCCCTCCTTAACTTACTGGATGAAGCAGAAGGGTTCGAGATGTAAAGCTATTCCCTCCATCATTTTCTAAAAAAACCCAACACTGCCAGAGAGTGAATCAGAGAAAGAAACAGAACTAACGTTACCACAGATCTTCAAGTGAAATTCACACACCAATGTTGAAATGTCCACACAAGATGTTCGGCTAAATGTCCGAGTAGCGTCAGGGATTGCCTGTACTAATCAGGAGATGAACACTTCTCACCTCTGACTGCACAGGTGTTTCTTATGAAAGGTGTTTGTTTATTACTCGGTTGCTATTTGTCAAAATACAGATAGTGAGAAACTTCACCTTCTAGGAAATTAAAAGAAGAGAGCCCTTCAAACTACTTGTAACTTTAACTTACTACCAGTAACCTATCAGTGCCTTTTCCAAAAAATTGAGAACAATTCAAAGGCAAATACTATTTTTGGAAGATATTGAGTGATTGAAATTTAGATTGTGGATTCTCACTGGTATTTTGAAAGAAACACACCAACACAACCAAACAGGATTGAATTAAGCAGGAAAATGCTGGTGCTGACATGGAGACTACAGAAAAGTGATATTCGAGGTACAAAGAAACCAGAATCTCCTCCCAAAGAACACAGTCGGGATACCAAAAAAAGCCATCAATATCATATTAGAAAATTAGAAGAAGTAATGTATAATATAAACATTTATGACTAGGCAAAAGTGGAAAAAGGTGAATGAGGGGAGGCAGAAAAAAAATAGTATCATTTAAATCCAAAATAATCAGATTGAAACAATGGTATACTGTTATTAGACATAAAAAAAAATGGAAGTAAATTATAATTTGGCCCTAAAAGACAACAGAAATGGAGAAATTAACTAGATCATCGGAAGTCTCATTTAATTTTAAAAAGACATGGTTTATTGAATGGTACTTTATTGGGATGGAAGAGTTAATTCATTTCCAAAACTTGAGTGAATTGATCTGACATTCAACTGACCAACTGAGGCTCCAAATAGGTTCTGCATGGTACATGACTGACTGAGAGGGAGAATTGAGGTAACATTTTATACCGGGTACAAAAAGGTTAGTTTAAATGAATTACTACAAACATCTCCTCGATATTATTCACTGGTCAACAGCAAGGTCGGCTAACACAAAACTCTAGTAGAGTATATGTGGTTCTTTTCTATATTTTTTCTCATATTGAGGAATAAATTATACACAGATGTCTAGCCACTCCTGTTCCCCAACCAAAACCAGGGGAAAGCGAACAGAATTGGGATGTGGGAACAGAGAAGAAACATCATGCAGAAGGCTGAGTGAACAAAGACAATTTTGCAATACAGCCTTAGGTTAGACGAAGGAAGATGAGCCTCAGAACAGCCTTATTCTCCTGTGGGGAGGTAGCCCAGATCAGTAACAGCTGCATTCAGAGCCAGGATGGAATACTCTGCTTCTGTTCTGGTGAGATCAGAATTGGGGTAGCTCTGGGTTGGAACAGGGTTTTTGGTAACTAGTTTGACATATATGCAATGAGGATTACAGTAATATAGATTTTCAATAAAACCCTGCCCATAAATATTTTGATATAGTATTGAGGTACATAGTGGTTACCCAATAAACAGTATCTCTAGCCTATCTGGCTCTTACGGTGAGTTGAATAATTAAAAGATTCCAGAGATTTTCTTACAATTCAAGTTTGCAAGTTACTCAGCCTCTCTGGGAAACCCAGGAGGTGGCAGTCAAAAAAGTTGAGTCCTAAAACAAAAAACACGATGAACATTTCAATACAGATGGGATGGGGGGGGGGGACTAAAGGAAGGACCCCCCATTATGCATCTTAACCACAACAAAACAAAATAAATATATAAACATCTCAAACATGTTGGGGAAGGAAAATCCTGAAAATATTCTAGTTGGTAAGGAATAACAATTGGAAATTAGTTGTACAATACTCATTATTTATTTAAAATGTTTCTGTTGTTAACCCAAGGTTGAGAAAGGACAGTGTTGATATGTTGGGGGGTTGTTAACCATTGTCATAGGGCAATATGTGTACTAACTGTTTAATGAGAAACTATTTGTTCTGTAAACCTTCATCTAAAGTACAATTTAAAAAACAATTTTTTTTTAATGTTTCTGTTGTTGTTAGGTGCCGTTGAGTCACTTGACTCATAGTGACCCCATGTGATAAAGTAGAACTGCCCCCATGGGGTTTTCCAGGCTATAATCTTTATGGGAACAGATTGCCACATCTTTTTCCGCAGAGTCGCTGGGTAGGTTTGAACCACCAACCTTTTGGATAACAGCCGAGCGCTTAACCATTGTGCCACCAGGGTGCCTTTAAAATTTTTCTGACAGTTATTATTTAACGTGCTGCCTTTATTGTTTTATCTTAGTAATTACAGAGGGATTTCGTCTGTCTTGGAAGAAGTACAGCCAGAACGCTCTTTGGAAACAAGGATGGTAAAACTTTGTCTTATGTATTTTGGACATGTTATCAGGAGGGGCCAGTCCATGGAGAAGGACAGCATGCTTGGTAAAGTAGAGGGTCAGCAAAAACGAGGAAGACCCTCAATGAGATGGACTGACACAGTGGTTGCAACAATAGGCTCAAGCATAACAGTGATGGTGAGGACAGTGCAGGATCGGGCAGTGTTTTGTTCTGTTGTACATAGGGTCACTGTGAGTCGGAATCAACTCGACGGCACCTAACAACAACAGCTCACAATTTCTACTGCACCAATCCTGTTTTTTTCATACCATTTTAAGTTTCGCAGATGATAACTTTCTTACCATAAATGTTTTCAGGCATAAACCCTAACAGTAGAAACTGACTGTTTTTACAGAAATACAAAGCCTCCGTTATGGCTTTGGTAGAATCAACTTTCTAGACCATTACCAGAGACTCACCTTATTTAGAAATTATGTATGGTTGCCAGATAAAATACAGGATGCCCAGTTAAATGTGAATTTCAGATAAACAATGAATAATTTTTAGTGTAAGTATCTCCCAAATATTGCATGGTACATACTTATACCAAAAACTACTCATTGTTTAGTGAAAATTCAAATTTAATTGGGAATCCTGTCTTTTTATTTGTTACATCAGGCAACCCTAGAACTAGGTCTTCCTACTTCATAAATGGGAAGTAGGACCAGAAAGTCAGGGACAAGGCTGAAAGAAAAACAAAGCTTCAAGGCAAGAATTCACTTTCTTGCCAAAAAACAACCACCTCAGCAACATACCTTAAAACAAATTACAAACTCTCTATAAATAGCCCAAACTAATTATTGAATGTATACAATAGGAAAGCCCAGTGGAACTCAGACAGTACTTTTACATTGCAATCAGGTTTCTCGACTCCAATAAATTTACTACATCTCCTGTATTTCATAAATAATTGCTTTTAAAATTTGCTGAACAACAATTCAGAACTGCTGTCCCTTGATACAAAAATAAAAAGATGCAGGTAAATCACTGAGATTCATGAGATTCACATCCTCATAATGACTTTTTAGATCCTATTTCTTATGAAGGAGAAATTGCTGCTAAGACTTCAGACAGATATGCCAAATTATCCCTCACTTTCTCCAAGTGAATTTTCTACATCTATAGAATATGACAACTTTCACCATTCTGGGAGAATACTGACATTCTGAACTTCTTGAAAGGCTTTCATTTACTAAACACATTACATCATCAGGAATTTCGAAGAGAAAATCTCCATGCCCTTCTAACCTTCTAATTTGCAACCAACAAACACAATTTGTGTCATGTGCTTTGGGGAGGTGAAAAATAGGAGACACTTAGTTGTAAGTCAAAATCTAAATCACAGTCCCCCTGACAATCTGGTGATGACCTGTGGTATGACTTTCCCAAAGAACAGAAGAAAAATAAGTTATTTAGTATGATGCTTCATTTAAAGCCAGAAAACCTTCTAATTATAAGGGCACATATTATATCCTTGCATTTCAATAATAACATTTTATCTTGAATCCTTAATCATGTGCAGTCATTTAGCCTAGGCAAAGATCCAAGGATTAACAAGAGTAAAAAACATGAAATTCAAGATTGCAGGGGTGTTTTTAGTTCCACTAGCAAGACCACATAAGAGAAAACATGTATTAGCACCATCCGTAATCCACCTGGCATATCCATTACCACCATGCAGAGACTAAGCACAAGACTAAATACACCACCAAATGTCCTGGTAGTTAATTCTGAACGCCTCTATTTCAAAATGCAGTATGACCAGCACAACTTTTCAACAAGGGTTATTTGCTGATGAAAAGAAAAGGCTAAAGAAAACATTCTTACAACATTTACAAGTGCATTTGATCTATTATCACTCTGTGGAAACAAACTATATTTAATATTTCTATAAATTTGGCAGTTGAGAGTTTTACTTTTTAAAACGAGGCAGTTTCATGAAAAAAAACAGATATTTTTAATCTCTCTTCAGATGGTTAATTTTACTGCTTAACTGACCCTACTCATAGTACATACATGTATACTAAAATATGTGTAGTTTATATAAAAATAAATAAAAGCCTTGCACTTCCTCCACCAGTGCTCAAGGATACATTACCAAGCAATCAGATAAGGGTAATGATGAACTACACAATACAGTTAGCACCTATAGAGTGGTTTTCTACAAATACATTGCAAAATGACGAACAAATGTGTTACATTTCAGAACAGAGCTTTTTAAAAAATTGTTGTGAAAATACAGACAGGTATTTTGATGTTACATGTTAAGAAAGGTCCAAAGAGGCAAATGTTAGCAACTTTAAATCTATAGGATTCCAGAGGAACTCTGGAGACAATGACTATGCATTCAGAGAGTAGAGTATGTTTAAGGTAAGTGTCTCTTCTTGAGGGTCTAATTAGGTTTCATCCCCTCCCTCCTTTTTTTTTTTTTAATCTCATAGAGACACTTTAGCAGAAACTATCAGCTTTGTCAGAACACCCAAATCCTGGCAGTGAACCATAAATTGACCATTACCATAAAAAGAGCTGCTAAATGAGAAACCATGTGCTCAGTATAAAACTAATTTCATGCTTTCAAAAGCACACAGTGGCTTCTAGCAAGATAGTGACCCTGGGACTTGCCAAGACAAATTGGTGAACACAAATGGTTTGCTCCTGATCCATCTGCTTAGCCAAGCTTTACATGTACTGGCAGTAAATGGGGTTCTCGAATCTTCAGTCAAACAAATACACACTTATCTCAAACTTTAGAGCTGAAAGCCATAAAACACCTGCCTCAAATAAATTTAGCAAGAAAAGCACAAACACATATATACACACACCCCATGTGCCATGTTAGTTTCCAATTAAATGAAAATAGATATCTCTGCACACCTAACATACTAGCAGACACTTAATAAGCATAATTTGAATACATCGTAACTCTCACACTCAATTCTTGTTTAGAAACAGCTTCTCATCATGTAGGACTAAGAGTTTAGCAGAGGCTCAGAAAAAGGACTCTATCTACTTGCAGGCTAACTTTGAGCCTGCCCTTATCTAGTTGGCTTTCAAATACTTTATACTTATAATGCTATATCAGACCTTTCTGAGTATGATCATTCAGTAATTTAACTTCCCAGTGAGCAGCAGTACTTTATTTACATTTAAATAATAAAATCTGCTACATTTTAAAATGTCACATCTAATTAGAACAAGCTTACGAAGAAATGCTGGTAATCTTTCCCTTCTCTCATATAACACATCATCACTAAGAAATCAATTACTGTCCAGTGCATGACAGGTCATAACTTTTAATTATTAATAATGTCAGCTTTAACAAGGTGTCAACTCCAGTATGTAATCTATGTCACTTACTTTCTTAGCTACCTTGTAAACATGACTTGTTTCCTCCCATATATTTTTCATGTCAAAGATTCTATAAAGTACATTTAGTTCATAGCCTTTTTTTATATACCCGAAGCATATAATAATGCTGTTAATTACCTACTTTCAGTATTGATAGCAAATCACATAATGTCACTGACTTATTCTGAATAATGTTTAAAATGCAAAGGAAGTCACCTACTGGTAAGATGTCCTCGGCAAACTGCTAGCACAGAAAGAAAAGAACGCTTATCACACCCATTTAAGGAGTAACTTTGCAATAAAATGAAAGAATCATGTATTTTTCTCTTTCATTTTATCCCTTCTGATTTGTCAGCACAACGTGATAAACACAATTGATGACTCCACAGAATCAAACGCAACGTACAGAAGAATCTGTTACTGACACCCCAGATCCCAGCATCCAAGTTTTAGAATAAAAATGCTCACCTCTACTAGGAAGTCCACTCCACATCCTGGCAGGGCTTTCACCAGCCTAGACAGCAACCAACTTGAATAAATAAAACTTCCAGTATGTGACAGTATAATGCACAGTGTTACCGAGACTTGACTCCAGCCCTGATTATCTGTGTGACAGTACCACGTTATATCAGTGCAGCTCCAAACCTTCCCAGATGCTGGCTTATTGCACTGCTCATTGAAAATCCTTTACACGCTGGCAACATTTTAGGGAAGGACAAGCACATTCTGAGTCATTTGTAAAGAAAGCAAAGCAATTTCAATTCTATATCTCCATGCGTGCTGAAATCAGAAGCACTGTCAACCTACAAGTCTGAGGTGGATTTATGCCGAGAAACAGGCAACCTAAGCCTTCATTATCAATGCATGAAATCAGCCACTGTGATCAAATTCACACAAACCACAAAAAGGATATGATTATGAACGTCTCCACAGATTTAGCACCAAACCTTGTGGAAGGGAGAATCGTCTATCGAAATTGTGTAAATGTTAAAAATAGCTCTGGCTTTTCAACAATGAGCAGGATACAGAGAAGAAATCAGTAGTCTATATTATAAGGACTTATCATAAAGGCTGCAAAAAAACAAAATAGCTGTAGATTCCTGGGACTTCTCTGTAGACAGATGAAGGCACAAGAAGCTATTACAATTACAACAACAAGAAAATTCCATACATTTAACACAGAAGCCCATTAAAGAGCAAGTTAAATATATTTACTCCTAAGCACCTGTCTTTAAGATTAAAATAATGACTATAGTAAAAATTTGCAGAGCTATGAGCACCAGGGCAAAATACTATTAATTTCATTCAAAGACAAGTTCTTAAGCAATAAAGATTTAAATATATGTTGTGTAACAAGAAAGTAAACATGTAAGATACAGAATATTTTTATCTTCATATGATTACTTATTATTTAAAAAAAAATCTATAGCTAATTAAATCAACACATCTCTATCCCACCCACCCCCAAATTTACCCTTTAACCTTTTATCATCATTCCGCTTTTGTCACTAAAATATAAGATGCAAGAGACAACTGGCACATTCTTACAAAGGCACAAGGTAGCTACACCCCAGAAAGTAGCAGCAACAATGATTTGAGATCACAAAATACAGAGCTTTGATGTGTATGTGCAAAGTATAAAGGAAAAAGGACAAAACTTGTATCAAAAAAATCATAAAAATAACTAGAATAAATTCCTAGTAGGCAGCATTACCAAAGAACACATGTAAAATTATATTCAGATTTTTTAAAATGGCTATTGATTTCTCATTGAGACTATAAAGGCAGAACAAATCAGGAGCCAATAAAGGCAATCCGTGATTTGAGGATCTCCTTCAAATGACTGTGTTCAGTTCTAGTAATACTACCAGCTCTTGGGTGCTACATTTAGTAGTGTCTTACAACCTAAAGCTTCTGTATAAAAATAAGCAATTTGTCACAATATGCATTTATATAACAGAGCATTCTGGAGCAACGTTAAACATGGCACTCCCATGTGTAAGGAAACACCTAGGTATTCCCACTATGCCCCTTTATGTAGAGTTAACTCCTTAGAAGCTACTAGTTGGATACCCTTCCTTGGAGACAGATACAGACATACATGATTGGACATGCACACAAGCAAACACAAACACACACCTGTCATAGGAGAACCTACTTACCCTTTGCAGTTACTTTTGCCCCATGAATTCCATTCATTTAGTGGCTCATGAAGCCCCTAGGGTAGCATTTGAATGCGTTATGAGTAATGTCATGGGACATCTCAGATTCAACAATTGCTCAGTGTTCTCTCTCTTTTACTTTTCTCTCATTACTTTTCCTATCTTAGATAATAGTTCATGACAAATAATGTGCCTAAAATTATTTTATTACCATACGTGAAGCTCCCTAGTAATAAAAGTTTAAAAACAAACCACAATATTTGATTACATGTCCTTGATCCCTTATCTAAAAGACTTAGTGCCAAACACATTTTGAATTCAAATACTTTTAGATTTTGGATAGGTAATACACTGCACAAATTGTGTAACACCTCCAGTGGGGTCTGGAGCAACTCTCTGTAATCAGACACATTAACATTTATGTAGCAAAACCTGTGCATATTCATACTAGATGGGATAAATAAAGACTATAATTAACTTCACATAAGTTCAGGTCAGGTTTTGCCATCAAATGAACTACAAAATCTTGTGGTTTTCAGAGGTTACTAGATTTGGGGAATTACAGGTAAAGGACTGGGGATCTGTTGAAATGATTGCCTAAAGTTTTATAAGATTAGGGGTTAGGTAACAAACACCTAAGCAGGTGTCTTCTTGTT
>NW_004443973.1:4519621-4543952 GCF_000243295.1 Trichechus manatus latirostris | reverse complement strand
CCACTAAGTCTGGTCTTTGTGAATTTGAATTTTGATCTATATTTTTCTTCTGCCTCTGTCTGGGACTCTCAGTTGTGATCCCTGTCAGAGCGGTTGGTGATAGTAGCTGGGCACCACCTAGTTCTGCTGGGCCATAGGAAATTTTAAAAGAATGTATTTTCAGAATGAGGCATAAAACACTGGGTTCCCACTCCTTCTCATCATATCTTAAAGGAAAACATCCAAAATGTTAAACATCATATATGAGAATGTCAGAAACAAAAAATAAGCTTTAACTTACTAGGTAAAGTTACCTGTTTTATTTGTATATGTTATTTGGTGTAGGCGTTCCTCAAAATCACTTGTAGAAAAGACGTAGCAAATTTTTTACCATCAATATTCAAATTGTGTAGTTTTAAAACTCATTTTTTTAAATAATTTTCCCAAGAAATGTGAATGCTGGGTTGCATTTACTTGAGGCCTTTGCTGTGAGCGTATTTCCCAAATAAACACTTTTTTAAAGTAAGTACATTAAGGAACTTTAATACAGAAAAGCATTGATACAGGCCTTAAGACCTTGGGCCAATAGAACATCCACCATCTTCTAGGGGCATTTTCTTTTAGGTCCCAGCCTTGCAGTGAAGAGGGGTCCTGGAGATGAGTATGTGAACGCTGGATTTCCTATTCATTGTACAAAGTACAGCGGAATGTGTGGCTCTAATATTAGTATACAGAATATGACAACAAAGCCATTTTTCTACGCAAAGAAGGAAACTGCATTTCTTCTTTTTTGAGAAAACAAAATTTGATGACTTCCTTCCTGGTGCCCTGTTGGCTTGATGGAGTTACTGCAGCTTCTAAAAATAACTGAATATTCCATAAGGTGACTAACACCTCTGGGTCAGGATCAGTATCTCCTTATACCTTGTACATGATGTCCACATAAGAATGGATTTGCTTCTATGTCTACAGGCCAAGAGTCTCTAGACTGTAATGCAGGCCCACCAGAGGGCAGCCTCCTGAAATGAAGTACCATAGGTCAACATGAAGTGAATGCTATCACATTCCGTCTGTAAAAATTCACAATATTCAGCCCACTCAGTTCCTCCAAACTTTTTCTGTAACCAGAAGAAGAGGAAATGTGTTTCACAGCTGGCCCAAGAACCAGGTCCCGAAAAATCGTAAGTGTCAAGGATGAATACCAACTCCATGGCTGAGTTGTGACATTCCACAGGAGTGCCTAATTTGGAACAATGTCCAACAGACTCTTTGGCTGTGATGTTGTCAAGATATGAAAGTAGAACATTTGTGTGAAGAAAGATGGTCACTCAGGGTGACAACCCATTCATTCCACAGTGAGAAACTGAACTCATCAATTATAAACTTTCATTGAGTGAGCTACTCAGAGTCTGTTCTCCCTAGAATTAACTCGTTTAACATGGGCAACACTTCTAATCCAAAAAGATACTAAAATTTTTAAGTATGCCTTTGGTAATTCAAAACACTTAGCCACCCAAATGCTTGCTATAATTGTCAACAACTCAGTTTCCACACCAAAAGATGGCTGCCGAGTTGGCCCCTGATTCATGGCGATCCCATGTACAATGCAACGAAATGCTGCCCAGTCCTGTACCATCCCCATGACTGGTTGCAAATCAAA
Organism: Trichechus manatus latirostris; assembly: GCF_000243295.1. Classification (NCBI taxonomy): domain Eukaryota; kingdom Metazoa; phylum Chordata; class Mammalia; order Sirenia; family Trichechidae; genus Trichechus; species Trichechus manatus. The sequence continues at coordinate 4,542,313 of NW_004443973.1, read as the reverse complement.
TTGCTGTGATCCATAGGGTTTTTACTGGCGAATTTCAGAAGTAGATTGCCAGGCCTTTCATCCTAAAGCAAGCTTTATCTCTTAATAAATACGACCTATTTAAAAATTCATAGTTTGAACCATTCTTAAAAGAAAAGACTATCTGTTCTGCAATTAAAAAACAAGCCAACCAGTCCCTCTGTTTTGTTTTAAAATTCCTTTTAAACTTTTTAATATATTGATTCCTTTTAGTTCTGTACTTACAACTGACACCTTCATTTAACATTTTGTACCATATGTACAGTATATGAAGTTGTTATATATTCACTTTTCAGGTTTACCTCAGGTGTAGTTCTAGATTTCTGACAGCCCCCAGGAAGTCTGGGACTCTGTCTCAAAGTTAAAGCAGTTTTGAGGGGTTAGAGTTATGACTCCAGCCTTCGTCCGATTTTCAAATTGTTCTACTCTCATTCATATGGTACCTCAATCTCAGTAAGCCCTGCAATACAAATTTTAATTAAATCTACCTTGAGAGTACAGGTATAAGCACCAAATTCATCCTTGCTTGGGAGAATAGAATCAGAATTTTGTAAAATACTTGGAAACTTACCATGATCAATTGCGGATAAGACAAAAGGTCAATAAAGTATGCCAATATTCCTTCTACTGTTCCATCACTGGTCTGAATTCTCCCAAATAAGAGATAATTCCTGGGATCCTATAAGGATCTGGGATTTATACTAAGGAAAACAGATGCCCCCGTCTCAAGGGTCCAATTTGGTATATTTTGACCAAGGCCCCCTCCTAAGTCTGTCCCTTAATGGGAAACCATAGGAAGTCATATGGGCTCTATACAATAAATGGACTGTATAGTAATCATTCCATGAAACTAGTTTTTATGGACTTATAATTAAGAGGTCTAGGGAAACTGTTGTTGTTGGGTGTCATTAAGCCAATTCCAACTCACAGTGACCCTACAGGACAGAGCAGAACTGCCCCATAGGGTTTCCTAGGCTGTAATCTTCACAGAAGCAGATAACTATGTCTTTTCTCCTGCAAAGCAGCTGGATGAGTTCCAACCGTTGACCTTTCGGTTAGCAGCCGAGCACTTAACCATTGCTTAACCATTTTAAATAATGAACCAGCCTGCCTCCACCCTGAAATAGAATGAAACTTACCGATACTTCACGAGTGATCTGTTAATACTTTCACGGTGGTACTTATATTTCACAAAGGTCAGAATTCTTGGTTAAATAAGGTGGCAAATTGACTCAAAAAATTGAGGAAAAAAGAAAGCATTTAAAACCATATGTTTATACTGAAAAAGTAAAAGACATTATGGTGATGGATTCTAGCCCTGTCTCTGCATCTATAACACAAAACTCTGTGTCATTTAACATATATGTTCAGATTTAACATCTCTTAAAATAGGCTGCAGTTTTTCCCAGATATGGGGCAGTATTAAGATATTTAAGTAGTAATTACTCTTCCTGAAAACTGGAAAGTTCATTCTCTCTCTCCCTCTGTCTCTTACACACACACACACACACACACACACACACACACGCACACACACACAAATATTTCCCCTACAGATCCTGCCTAATACATAGAAGATACTAAACAAAGTGTGTCAAATTAGCATGCTTCTGCACACACGTGCATGTCCACACCCATCTCATCCCTTCAGTATTTCTTGGCTTTCCATACTCATTTATAAATTCAATCAAAATTCTGACAAAGGAATGAGGACAGTATCTGTACTTTCAATGTACTTGTGGCACCATCTTGTGGTGGTTTTGTTGTGTTGCATTTTCAAGTTCAATTTCTCAAGTTCTTCCAACATGTCTAGGAAAATGCATTAGAGGATAAATTTGACATTTTAAATATACATGGTATGCAGTATAAGAAATTTGGCCCATGTATTTAAAAACTCACATGCATCTTTCTGTAGTCATGATACACATATCATAGTGTCCTGACCCTAGAAGCTGCTTCATACCAGTAACTGTTTTTTGAATATAGAATAGGAATGAAAATATGAGATTACTAGAAGGAGGGAAAAAACAAACAAAGAGACAAAAATGAGGACCCCGGGGTATCAAGGAGGAGCATAGACTATAGCAGCAAAAAAAGAAAAAAAAGACAGTACACAATGCTCCAACTGACAACCCCTTTTCCAATCTTGCTCTCCATTCCTACTTTCAAACCATTACCTCCACTTCCTGCTGCAAAATCCCCTGGTTTCATCACCCTTATACTTCTCTCCCCTTGCAAACGTGTCCTCATCTTAAAATCTGTTTAAGTTCAACTTAAAATTTTAAAGACAAATAGAAGATGCCACTGCTCACATTAAGAGTCACAGTCTGTCTTAGGCTGGGTTCTCTAGAGAAGCAAAAGCAGTAAAGCATATAAATACATAGAGAGAGAGAGATTTATATCAAGGAAATGGCTCGTGCAGTTGTAGAGGCTGGAACGTCCAAGTTTGTGGGCCAAGATAGAGGCTTCTCCTGGTTCACGTACCCACAGGGTCTGGCAAACCCAAGATCGGCTCTTGCTCACAGGCTTCGAAGATCAACAAATCCCAAGATTGGCAGGCCAAGACCACAGGTAAGCTGCTAGCTCAAGTCCCAAGAACTGGAGGTCAGACAAACAGGAGCCGGCTGCAGAATCCAGCATGAGCAAAAAGCCCTTGAGCCTTGCCAGAATGTCCGCTTATGTTCGATGTAGGCCACAGGCCCAGGGAAACTTCTTTTCAACTGATTGGCTACTCACAGAAGATCCCATCATGGGGGTGATCACATATCCAATCTCAACAGAAAAGTGATCACAACATTATACTACTGCCAAAACACTGAGAACCATGGCCTAGCCAAATTGACACATCACAGAGTCTCTTGAATTTGGGCTGGCCTTGTGACTACCTCTGACCTAAAGAATGCAGTGGTTACAGCTTCGACTCTTGTTGTTTTGCAATATTGATCTGACCACTGTGTCATGAAGCCTATTCTACCTCCTTGAAGAGGAGAGATCCCTGGCGAGAAAAATACAGTCTACAACCAGCACCAGCTGCGAGACACATGTGTGAGGCCAATGTAGACTATCCAACCCAGTTGTTCTGCCACCTGCCTTCAGCTGCATGAGTGACTACTGGTGAGTTCAGGAGAACCACCCAGCTGAGTCCAGCCCAAATTGCTCGACAAGAATCATGATTAAAATGAAGAATTGTTATTAAAATTTTTCTAAGGTTTCTGCCTACCTTCCCAAACTTACCTTGTGTTTCTCTGTAATTCCCTCAATGAGTTCTAGCCACATCTCAGTTTTTTAGATATGCCAAGCTTTTTCGCAGCTTAAGATTTTGAACATTCTCTTCATTTTCTCTGGATCACTTTTCCCCACTCTTTGCATGACTAACTCCTTTTTAGTCTTAAAAATCCAACTTAAATGAGAATTAGAAATTCCTTTGGAATTAAATGAAGGCAAGGCATGTCAGTGATAGTGTAATAACCATATGCCTACAAGGAAGACCAGTTAATACGACTATTATTCAAAGTTATGCACCAAATCACTAATGCTAACAATGAGGAAATTCAACATTTTTACCAAATTCTGCAGCCTGAAATTGATCAAACATACAATCAAGATGCATTGATAATTACTGGTGATTAGAATGTGAAAGTTGGAAACAAAGAAGGATTGGTAGTTGGAAAATATGGCCTTGGTGATAGAAATGACACCAGAGATGGCATGATAGAATTTTGCAAGACCAATAACTTCTTTGTTGCAAATACCTTTTTCAACAACATAAATGGCGACTATACATGTGGACCTCACTGTATGGAAAACACAGGAATCAAATTGACTACATCTGTGGAAAGAGACAATGGAAAAGCTTACTATCATCAGTCAGAACAAGACCAGGAGCCAATTGCAAAACAGATGATCAATTGCTAATATGCAAGTTCAAGTTGAAGTTGAAGAAAATTTGAAAAACAGTCCATGAAAACCAAAGTACGACCTTGAATACATCCCACCTGAATTTAGAGACCATTTCAAGAATAGATTTGATGCATTGAACACTAACGACTGAATACCAGATGAGTTGTGGGATGACATCAAGGACATGACACATGAAGAATGCAAAAGATCATCAAAAATACAGGAAAGAAAAAGACCAAAATGAATGTCAGAAGAGATTCTGAAACTTGCTCTTAAATATAGAGTAGCTAAAGCAAATGAAGAAATGAAGTAAAAGAGCTGAACGGAAGATTTCAAAGGATGACTTGAGTGAACAAAGTAAGGTATTATAATGAAATGTGCAAAGACCTGGAGCTAGAAAACCAAAAGGGAAGAACACGCTCAGCATTTCTCAGGCTGAAAGAACTGAAGAAAAAATTCAAGCCTGGAGTTGCAATATTGAAGGATTTATGGGCAAAATATTGAAAGATGCAGGAAGCATCAAAAGACGATGGAAGGAATACAGAGACACTGTACCAAAAAGAATTAGCTGACATTCAATCATTTCAGGAGGTAGCATACGATCAAGTACCAATGGTATCGAAGGAAGAAGTCCAAGCTGCGCTGAAGGCATTGGCGAAAAACAAGCATCCAGAAATTGATGGAATATCAGTTGAGATGTTTCAACAAGTGGATGCAACACTGGACGAGCCCACTTGTCTATGCCAAGAAATTTGGAAGACAGCCACCTAGCCAACCAACTGGAAGAGATCCATACTAGTGCCCATTCCAAGAAAGGTGATCCAACCGAATGCAGAAATTATCAAACAATAACATTAATATCACATGCAAGTAAAATTTTACTGAAGGTCATTCAAAAATGGTTGCAACATACAGGGAACTTCCAGAAATTCAAGCCAGATTTAGAAGAGGACGTGGAACCAGGGACATCATTGCTGATGTCAGATGGATCTTGGCTGAAAACAGAGAATACCAGAAAGATGTTTACCTGTGTTTTATTGACTATGCAAAGGCATTCTATTGTGTGGATCATAACAAATTATGGATAACATTGCAAAGAATGAGAATTTCAGAACACTTAATCATGCTTACTCAGAACCTGTAGATAGACCAAGAGGCAGTCATTCAAATAGAACAAGGGAATACTGCATGGCTTAAAATCAGGAAAGGTGTGCATCAGAGTTGTATCCTTCACCATATTTATTCAATCTGTAAGCTGAGCAAGTAATCCAAGAAACTGAACTATATGAAGAAGAATGCAGCATCAGGATTGGAGGAAGACTCATTAACAACTTGCGATATGCAGATGGCACAATCTTGCTTGTTGAAAGTAAAGAGGACTTGAAGCACTTACCGATGAAGATCAAAGACTACAGCCTTCAGTATGGATTACACCTCAACATAAAGAAAACAAAAAGCCTCACAACTGGACCAATAAGCAACATCATGATAAATGGAGAAAATACTGAAGTTGTCAAGAATTTCTTTTTACTTGGGTCCACAATCAATGCCCACAGATGCAGCAGTGTAGAAATCAAACAACACACTGCATTGGGCAGATCTGCGGCAAAAGGCCTCTTTAAAGTGTTAAAAAGCAAAGATAATTTGAGGATCAAAGCGCACCTGACCCAAGCCATGATATTTTCAATTGCCTCATATGCATGCAAAAGCTGGACAATGAATAAGGAATATCGAAGATTTGATGCCTTTGAATGGTGTTGACAAAGAATATTGACTATACCACGGACTGCCAAAAGAATGAACAAGTCTGTCTTGGAAGTATAGTCAGAGTTCTCCTTGGAAGCGAGGATGGTGAGACTTGGTCTCACGTACTTTGGACATGTTATCAGGAGAGACCTGTCCCTGGTGAAGGAAATTATGCTTGGTAAAGTATAGGGTCAATAAAAAAGAGGGAGACCCTCAATGAGACAGATTGAGACAGTGGCTGCAACAATAAACTCAAACACAGCAAGGATTGTGAGAATGGCACAGGACCAGGCAGTGTTTCGTTCTGTTGTACACAGGGCCGCTATGAGTCAGAACCAACTCAACAGCACCTAACAACAACAACAACAAGGCATGTTAAGTTAGCATGCAAATGGAAAAAATAACATTAAATAATAAGGAAAGAGCTCTGAATTTTTTTCATTTTTACTTAGAAAACAATTTGCTGTAAAAAGTTATGAAAGATAATATAGAATGGGGGATAGGGCCTCACTTTGAATCTTTCTGTGGCTTTAGGGAAGTCCTCTCAATCTCTCTCTCAGTTTCCTTATCTATAAAGGGATGATAATCATACATACCTTAACTGGGTTATGAGGCCAAGTCATTATTTCAGTCTTTTCATGATAACCTGTAACTCCCAGTGCACCTCAAATCACGTTCCGGTGTGTTTTACCACAATTCACCAGAACCTCCATGCTCTCAGCTTGACGTTTCAGAGCTGCAAATATTATTTGTACCAAACTGCTGCCAGAGGCAGCATCAAAGATCCCCCCTAAGAGAAAACCTCCCTCCAATACTGAAGTAATGTGGATTCCAAAAAGTTCCAGGATTAAATCAATCTCCACTGTAATTTCCTGGGTTGACTTGATTCTCCAAGAAAGACACAAACTTTCCTTGAGAACACAGGGTGAATAAAGTGTAAATTAACTTTTATTATTCCACTTGACAAATTACCTACTTCTGATTAAAAGGGGGAGAGCATCAGAGTATCACGTCTCACTGGATGGTATGTGGGGTAACCTCTGAACAGTAAAAGCTGGTCTTAATTCATCAACAGGATGCATCTGGAAAGAGAACTTAATGCCTATGTTTTCTAATTTAACTTCCACATCAGGTCCACTATCTGAACAGTAACCAGTAACAACAAATTTGGCAATTTTTGCCCAAACTGGCATATGTCCACAAATGGACCTTGGCCTATTTAGGTAGGCTATGGTTCCAGTGGAAGTTGAATTCACTGAGTCACTGAGGTGTTATTTTGGTCTGCTCGTTTTATTTAATGCTGCTGGGGCTCCCACTGGTCCCTGCTGGTGCTAGCAAAGGGGTTTCATCAGGCCAGGACATCAGGTGTCTCTTGGTGGGGGAGGAATGTGGTGGGATCCCCTCTTTAGTGGCTTCTACTCCCTACCCCTCCACTGCTCTGGCATCTCTGATTAGGGGAGGAGACTCTCAGAACTCCAAGGACAAAGAGTCTTAGGCCTGATGGGGAAGGAAAGTGCTTCCCCTAGCCACTTACTTTTGGTGGGACTCTCAATCAGTGGTGTCACCTAATGTTTCCCTGTTCGGCCTGGGGGAGGAATGAGCCTACCTAGCCTGTCTTCTTTTGCTATGTTGGAGGTCAAGAAATGCTTTGTCTAAGTGACCTGCTTCTGTTGGATTGGGGCAGCGGGGGTGGGGGCAATGCAAGACAGACTGATGCTGGGCTGTTCCTCTAGTCCTGGGATGCCAAACTAGATTACCTCCTTGCTATCATCTTTGTTTATCTCTTATGCTATGCCCAGGGTCTACAGTTGTACTTTGCGAGAGGAGCAGGGAAAAATGAGTCTGCCCTGTCTTGTCTGGAACAGAAGTCGATTATGATGTTTTGAAGAACACATTGGCAACTATATGAATCAGGGTCCAGAAAGGAAAACAGAAACCACTCTAGGCAATTTAAACAGGGGGAATTTAATACAGGGATTTGGTTATACAAGTGAAAGAAGATCTGAGAAACCAAACGGTACAGTGAATGAACATGGAGATTAGCAACAGGAAGAAGCCACTTCCTTGGCCAGAAGGGAAAAGAAGGAGGTAGTGTTACCAGAGCCCAGCAGGCTGGGTTACCCCACAGAAGCTGAAACTTTGGCAGCCTGTCCAGCTGAAATTAGAGTCACAGGCAAATGTATCCACGGAGAGACACCACCCTAGATACAAGGAGTAACAATAAATGCCCTTGATGCTCCCTTCCTTCTTTCCTTCCTCTAATCTCCTGACTGCCTTCCAGTGGCCAAAGGTATCAGGAAGCCAGCTGGCAAGGAAGCCTGGGAAATACATTGTTGTTGTTGTGTACTGACGAGTTGATTCCAACTGATAATAACCCTATAGGACAGAGGAGAACTGCCCCATAGGGTTTCCAATGCTGTAATCTTTACAGAAGCAGACTGCCACATCTTTCTCTTGCAGAGAGGCTGGTGGGTTCAAACTGTCAACCTTTCAGTTAGTAGCTGAGTGCTTAACCATTGCACCACCAGGGCTCCTTCTGGGAAACATAACCCTGTTGCCGTCGAGTTGATTCTGACTCGTAGCGACCATATAGAACACAGTATGATAGTTCATAAATGACAGAGAAAGAGACAGGAAAGGAATGTATAAAAAACAAAACATCTACCATTTGCTTTGCGGTTATTCCATGTCCTTAATTAAATGACTCTACTATTATTCAACAATAAACACAAATGACACACTGCACAGAAAGATCCTATTGCACAACATACTTTGATTTTCAACTCTCAACTTTCAATATTTAGATTATTTAATTCATGAATTATATATTTAGTTTCATTTTTAATAACATAAAAGGAATGTGGATCTCAATTACAAATTCAGATTTAGAAGAAATCCAAATGTTTTTATAGCTGAATTTAATTTCTAGTACAAACTCCATCCCATATGGTGATAGAAACTTCATTTCAGGCTGTTGAAAGTGTCTCTTTCCCCACAATTGCATCTAGATTTGGGGTGGGGTACAGAGGATGCTTATGGGCTTACATGGTACCAAGGCACAGACAGCTGTATGGCCTGGTTGTCATTTCTACACACAGACATCTGCTGAGACGTCCTTATTTCTGTCTTGCATTTGGTTATTAGCTCATGCAGGCACTGTGGGATGATCCCTTGTTCCCAACTATGAGGGATGTTTAGGTCAGTCTGTACATCACTCATGGCACACAGGAAACATTCTCTTGCCACTGCCCCCATTCAACTGCAGGAAATGCTGTTTCCTGGCTCCGAGGTGTGCCTCGGTGGCTCCCAGGCTCACCCAGCAGACCCTATGCTCACTAAACCCACGAGAAATCATGGAGACTGCCTTGGACCCATCTGCCTATCCTTTCTGGGGTCAGGAACACCAGGGTCTTACTATCTTTGTAGATCCTACGAGGGATGGACTCACACAACTACTATGTCCAGACCCCAGACAGGTCTGTGGATTGTTTTTTCCACTAATCCCTTGGGACTGGATGGGGGAAGGAGCAGAAGAAGTTATCAAAGTTCTCTTTGCTCCCCCTCTTATTCTCTCTTCTGCAGTCCAGAGAATTTTTACATTGTTTTGCCAGGTGATAGGGCTGGGAAAGGAATTTTGCTGCTACTCATCAGGAATCCCTCTCTCAGGGGGAAAAAAAAAATTACATTTATAAATTTACACACATACATAGCAGAGCAATTTTAGGTGCAGGGTAAAAATCCTCCTATTGCTCCAGCAGCTGAGATCTAAATGTTCTGTAAACACCCTGAATTCTAAGATCAGAGGAAGAACTGACAGCGTTTAGGCATTAGTCACTTCTCCATAGGGCTTTTTCGAGTAGGTTTTACTAAGAAAAATAGACCAAGTCTCAACCACCACCATATAAACCCCACTCCACCCCCATCAGTCTCATTACTATAAGAAAAAAACTAACAGGGGAAAGGGAAAGTTAGCTTCTTAAGTTAGCATTTCATGGGAAGGATATCTCTACTAATTCATTTTTCCCCTTTGGAGAGGGGACGGGCTACTAGTTTCCTCCTTAAAGCCAAGCAATGAGCAGGAAGAGGAGATTGGCATTTTGTTCCCTGATTGGGTGTCTGTCTGTCCCAGACTTGCCCCTGTGCTACCTGAACAGGAAGATATATGTGGAGGGAAGCTACTCACACCCTATTCCATCTTTACCTTCCTGAGACCCAGCAGTTCCTGGTGTTCAAGAGGAATGTTAGATGTCAGATAGCTGCTACATGTGCCCACAAGCCCCAAGAGTTGGTACATAGATGGGAATAGAGGATGCAATCTTTCTAGGGCTGCCACAGTGTGGGAGAAAGAGGCACACAGGGCCAAGGAATGGAGGCTTTTGCTACAAGCTGCGAGTAAGCTGGAAGATGCAGTTAAATTTTGCAAAGGGCCCCCAATGCCTAAGGGACCACTTAGAGGGAGCCCTTCATCCACAGGGTCTGTTAGACCACCTGTGACCCACAAATACAGCCAGAATAACAATCAGCAACCAAGAAGAGCATTGCAACCTTGCCAAGGCTGTCAGGCAAGAAAAGCTCCACCCCTCATCCCTCCATGGTTCACCACCACCTGTGCTGAAGGGTGGTGCCAAGGAGGGGCAGACTGAGAGTAGACTGTGCCCCTGCCCTCCACTCTCAGCTCCAGATTCTGTGTAGCCAACTCTTAATTTGGCTATGAGACGGATGTTTATATAAATAGAACTGAACCTTCTAAACCAAAAAGACTCCTTCTGAATACACAAAAGTGAGAAGTTACGGGCTGAGAGGGTGTTAAGGGACCTGCTACACAGCAGGAAACAGAAGTTTGATAGATCAAAGCTGAGGAAAGTGATTGGAAAAATAAAACCATGTCAGGTCTGCTCCTCATTGAATTGAGGCTTTAGTAGATATACATGCACGTGGACATAGAAGCGCACTGAGGTAAAGTCTGCTTTATATCCTGCTGTTTTACTTAGCATTATATAATAGATGATTGTCCCATCATTAGGTATTCTTCAGAAATATCATTTTAAAGAATTATTGTTTCTATCATTCATCTATGGAGCCTGCTGGCACTTAGAGCTTGCCTGCTAAACAAGAGGTCAGCAATTGGAATCCACCAGCCGCTCGCTCCTTGCAAACCCTATGGGTCAGTTCTACTCTGTCCTATAGGGTCGCTATGAGTCGGAATCGACCCAGCCTCAATGGGTTTGGTTGTTGGTTTTTATCATTCATCTAGGGGAGCCTTAGTGGCACAGTGGCTGAGTACTCGGTTGCTAACCATAAGTTAGCATTTCAAACCCACAGTCGCTCTGTGGGAGAAAGATGTGGCAGTCTGTTTTCGTAAAGATTACAGCCTTGAAAATCCTATGGGGCAGTTTTACTTTGTCCTATAGGGTCGCTGAGTCAGTATTGGCTCCACCACAATGGGTTTGGTTTATCATTCATCTTTTAAGGGAACTATAATGTATTTAACCTTTCTACTATTGGATATCCAGGATACATCTAATATTTTGGAATTAAACATGTCATTATCATATCTGTAAATATATCTATGCTTAATTTCTATTTCCAAAGAGGAGACATTATTATACCTATTTTTTTCAGCTGAGGATTAATGCTAACCACCTTCAGAGGTTAAGTGACTTGTCTTCATCATATGTTAAATCCAAGTCTTCTGAGAGTGGATAACTGACTATATTATATGAAAATTGTCCTTATGCCTAATGTGGTGTTGTTGTTAGGTGCCATCGAGTTGCTTCCGACTCATAGTGGTCCTGTGCCATCTTCACAATCGTTGCTATGCCTAACGTACAACTTGAAAAGCTGTCTTATTTTCTTACCCATTTTACTATATGTAAATATACTGTGTTACACTACATGACGAGCTATGTTTTATTTATAGAACAGAACCATAATATTCTGTGTATGTTTTAGAGATCCCTGGGTGGCACAAGTGGTGTGCGATCAACTACTAACCTAAAGGATGACTTCTGAACCCACCCAGTGGAACCATGAAGAAAGGCCTGGTGATCTGCTTCCATACAGACTAAAGCCAAGAAAATCCTATGGAGCTCAGTTTTACTCTGTAACACATGGGGTCTCTGTAAGTCGGAATCAACTTGATGGTAACAGGTTTGGTTTTTGGTTTTCAAATCTCATCAAAGCAAGACAGTTTGCTCTAATAACAATTATTAATGGCCACAAGTATATTATAACATGTAGGTCTAAATTTTACCTGTGTTATACTGCATTGTAGGGAAATACTGATTAACGACTTCACTATCAATTGAACATAGTTGGAACCCTGGATCTGCCACTTCTATACTACATGAATCTGGGAAAATTATTTTATCTCTCAGATCCTGGTCTGTGAATTGGGGATAATTATAGCTGATGAGAGAATTAAGAGAAAATTCATACTGAGTGCATAGCACTAGGACATGGCACATAGAAAATGTTCAATTAATATTATCTACTTTTATTACTATTTATTAGAGGCTGCAGGTTAACCACAATTTAGGTATAGGTATACAGGAAGTCCCTGGGTTACGAAAGTTCAACTTACATAGAACCAACTACTGTAAAGCCTATTATATTAAAAATTCAAGGTACAGTACCATACAATCCAGCTATCCCGCTCCTTGGAATATATCCTAGAGAAACAAGAGCCATCACATGAATAGATATACGCACACCCATGTTCATTGCAGCACTGTTCACAATAGCAAAAAGATGGAAGCAACCCAGGTGCCCATCAAAGGACGAATGGATAAACAAATTATGGTATATCCACACAATGGAATATTATGCAACAATAAAGAACAATGATGAAGCTGTGAAACATCGTATAACATGGTGGAAGCTGGAACTTACTATGCTGAGTGAATTTAGTCAGTCATAGAAGGACAAATACTGTATAGACCACTATTATAAGAACTCAAGAAAAGGTTTAAACACAGAAGAAAACATTCTTTGATGGTTACGGGGGTGGGGAGGAAGGGTGAGGGTTATTCACTAAGTAGATAGTAGATAAGAATCATCTTAGGTAAAGGGAAGGACAGCACACACTACAGGGGAAGCCAACACGACTGGAATAAACCAAAGCTAAGAGGTTCCTCAATACAATCAAATACTTTGAGAGACAGAGTAGCAGGGATGGCAGGTCTGGGGACCATGCTTTCAGGGGACATCTAGGTCAACTGGCGTAACAAAGCTTATTAAGAAAATGTTCTGCATCCTACTTTGGTGAGTGGTGTCTGGGGTCTTAAAAGCTTGCAAGCGGCCATCTAAGATGCATCAATCGGTCCCAACCCACCTGGAGTAAAGGAGAACGAAGAACACCAAAGACACAAGGAAAGTATTAGCCCAAGAGACAGAATAAGCCACATAAACCAGAGACTTAATCAGCCTGAGACCAGTGTCCGGCTACCACCAATGAACGTCCTGACAGGGAACACAACAGAGAGTCCCTGATGGAGCAGTAGAACGATGGGATGCAGAACTCAAATTCTAGTAAGAAGACCAGACTTAGTGGTCTGAGACTGGAGGCACCCCGGGAAGCATGGCCCCTGGACTCTCTATCAGCCCAGAACTAAAACAATTTCCAAGGCCAACTCTTCAGACAGGGATTGGACTGGACTGTGGGACATAAAGTGATACTTGTGAAGAGTGTGCCTCTTAGCTCAAGTAGATACAAGAGACCAAAGGGGCGGCTTCTATCCAGAGGTGAGATGGACAGGCAGAGAGAGTTAAGAGCTGGTTGAATGTTCATGGGGAATCAGGGGTGGAGGGGAGGAGTGTGCTGTCGCAGAACGGGTAAGCGGTTGGGGTCTCATAACAATGTATGTAAAAAAAAAAAAACTGTATGGGAGACTAACTTGAAATGTAAACTTCATTTAATTACAACATTTAAAACAAAAAAAGGAAAAATTCGAGGTACATACAATGTTCATAATAACAAATGGGCGCTATTTGTGACATGCATCAAAACATCATTATTACCGTATTATTATGTTAAAGATGTTTTAGTGTGTCTGGAAGTGTTTCTTTAATGATTTTTATGCATAGAAAGGTATACTATAGCCTATATATTAAGACAAACATTTGACTAACTGATGTTAGATATGGACTGTACCTAACTGTTCCGACTTACTTACAAATTTGACTTAAAGACAGACTTAGGAATGGAGCTCATTCATAATTCGGAGGTTGCCTATAATACATAATAATTACATAGGTGTGATTCAAACCTTTACTCAGGCCACTGTTCAGTCCCTGATTTCAATTAGTTAGTTTTTAACTTAACACTAACTATATTTTAATATGTAAATATAGATACATTCATGCATCTGTGAATATTTGTAATAATCATAATAATAAATACATGGAAAATGGAAAAAATAATTTTTCACTGTTATCAGTGTGTATCCTATACCCTGTTCTTTCATAGCACATTAAGTACTAACTGGAAAAAACAGTTAAAAAAATTAAAACATATACTGAGTAAAAAGTATTTATATTTAACAGAGCCCTCTTGCACGCGCACGCACACACACACACAATTTTCACTGAAGCTTAACATGGATCATGACATAACTTTGCAAAATGCCAACAAGCGGCTTCTCTGTCATCTAACTTCAAGTCGAGTTCTCATTACCAGAGCAAAAACTTGCTAGAGTGGAATTTGGAGCTCTTCCACCACATTTAGAAGGAGACTTATCTTTGGCCTCCTACGTAAACCGGGGTAGGATGACCACATTTTTATAGAAATATTCACTGTGAATAACAGTAAATTTCACATTTTGCTTTAGTTCTGCCACAGTGAAGGCATCCAATGAACAGGAACGTAGGGGAGGAAGGGCTGCCCAAGGATAAGATAAAGAATTTGAAAGACTGTTTAGAAGTCAGGGCCGATGCTGGAATGCCAAAATTCCTAAGCTTCTGCCTCTATCCAGCCCACAGGAAAAAGTGAGAGGCAAGTGAAAGTAATTACTGGTGCCTGAGCTCAGAGGTGAGCATTGCTGGTTTTGGCAATGCCTGTTCCTATTGTTAGAACACCACCAGCACACTGCTGGCACCTCCATAAAAGAATATGACAACTCCAACATGCAAGATTAATGCTCCTTTCCTGCATGATGAGATGTTATAAATAAAGCTGAAGCTTTTTATATAATACCAAGTAGTATGTTATCCAATAGAAAGCAGATGAAGGAAACCAAAGAAAACCTAGTTTTCCAAAGGAGGAAAATTTGATCTCACTGATCTATCTTAAACATATTTCAAAATACATAGGGAAATGTTCACACACTATGAGGGTATGGGAAGTCCATACTCTAATATATAAATTTTGTATGTATAGAGATAGATATATAGATATATACAGAGAGATATGTATATAATAATAATAAATATACTGAGAAGTGACAAACAGCTCCTGGGTTTTACCTGTAGGGAAAAGAGTACATATTACTGTAATGGTAGTTTAAGGCTAAAGACAAGTTTTACTCTAAATCCTTCACTGCTAGAACAGAGCCATTATCTCCCAGAAGTCAATGGAACCCCCAGGCCCTCCTTCCTACCTGTGCTGGTGTTGGTGCTGGGGCTGTCCAGCGGTGGCCCCAAGCCCTGAGCTGGAGGTGGGGGCTGCCCATCGCTCAGCTGTTTTACTCGCTTGCGGTGGGATTTGCCGTTGTAGTGGACTTGGGCCTGGGCTGCAGAGTTCAGCTGGATGTTGCAGACTTCACAGAAGGAGAACAAAATTTTCTTTTTCTCTTTACTCAGCTGGTCCTCAGAACTGTCGTTCTTTATCCCTTTTTCTTCAAAGCCCCGTAGAAAAGTTGCCATATTCACAATTCCATCTTTAAGGTGGTTGTCAGGGCTAAAGGGATACTTCATACCTGAAAAACAAAAATAGTAAAACTGCTTATGAAATTATATGTGCCTTGTTGCTTTCTAATATGATTACAATTAACTTTCATGGTGTGGTTTAAGCTAAAATTCTCCCAGCTACCCAGTGGCCACTCCTGAAAAAAGTCATCAAAAAGTACCTTACTGAGTAAATATGGTCTTTGCACATGCTGTTCCCTCTGTCTGGAGTACTTTCTACCCTCCCCTCCTCCTTCCTCCCATCACCTCTTACCCCCTTAGCCCTTTTTAACTTCTGCCCCATCATATATTTTGGTTGGAGAATTACTCCCTCCAAGGAACCTGTTATGACCTGGAGGTCCCAGTTATATGCTCGAACAGTACTCTGTGACCTCCCTTCACTTATCAGGGTATGCATTTCACATGTATTTGAGCAATTGTTTAATTTATGTCTGTCTCCCTGCTAGAGTACAAGCTCTGTGAGGCCAGTGACCTTGTCCCTGGAAACTCCTTAGGCTGATAACTGCACGTTTTGCATAGCAGTCATTCAAATATCTGTGGAAGAAATTGAGGGAGGGAGGAAAACGGAAGGAAGGAAAGAATAAATGATGTTATGAATGCAGAACTGTAAAAACTATGTATGTGTAGGCACATATGTATATACAATATACACACACCAGCACACATGTAAACAGATATGTGCCCTAACCTGGAAAGGAAGTGAATAACAAAGGCCAAAACATAGTATGTCTGTAACTTACATTGAGTTCTCTTCCAAAAGCCCCGTTATAAGTCTGCCAATGGAAATTTGAACATATATTCTTACGGAAGTAGTGAGGCAAATGGTTTTTAGACTTCCAGATTAGCCCATAAACATCAATTTAATCTCTGATGAAGTTGAAACACAGAACATCTGCAATACAAAATAACAGAAATATAATACTATGGTAAATTAGTAATTGAAAGAAAAAGAGTAAAATAGAATACGATATAATCTCAAGTGCTGATTTCTTTTTAACTTATTTAAAGGACATAGTGATGAATTAAAACCTAAGTGAAAATTTCAAAGGGGACTTTCCAGTCCTCAAGAACCTTGGATGATGAAGATTGTCTTGGGTTTTTATTTTATTCAGTTCCACTTTAAAATATATATTTTTCTTTGTGTTTAATATCATTATTACCAGCATGTTCATACTTACCAGTGTGATTATGACAATGATTTTGGTTCTTAACTAGAATAAAGATACTCACATAGGGGAAAGGGGAGAGCAATATTCAGGAAATGACTGGGCAAAAATTAAGGGAAAAGGAATATGTATGAGAAAGAATCGGCTGAAGTGGAATAGTTCTATGCCATAAGGGATGAAAAATTCAGATAAAGGAAGGATCATAGCTTGTGAGGGATTTATGCCTATGGGGAAAAACTTAGAGGGGTTAAAAGATATGTGTACCTCAGCCTTTGAGTAGTTCTATTGATTCAAGCTATCTTGGAATTGTATGGGAAGGAAGGAGCAACCAGAGACTAGTCCATATTTGATGTGTTCACAAACCAAATGCTTATAACTCAGAAAGTGAGTTATAGCACAGGGTATAGCCATAAAGAAAGACATTATTCCACTGTATAATATGCCAAGAAGATCTCCTTTTTTGAGGCCATACACTCTTTTGCAAAGTTTCATATTTTCCATACACCACAAACTAAATATAAGTTTCAGAGTGTGATTAGGATATTTCTAAATTGATATGCAAAACCTATCTGTCCCATGTTGTACTTTATCCTGATGCCACCATTTTAAGGGACTCTATTGCATGAAATTTTCTAAATAAATCCCTTCCTTTCAGCTTTCCACAAAAGCAGTTTTCTTAAAATATATCATAGTAGTTAACTGAACAAATTGATAAAGAGACAAATAAATTTTATAATGAGTTCATCACGATATTGTGCCCTGCTTAGGCAACTAACCCATTATAAAACGTAAGGAAAATCAAAAACCTGTAACCTTGCAAAGCCAGATTAGGCATCATCTCACTGAATCATTGAAACCTAAGTGTCATATTTCAACTCAAGCCACCAAGATCCTTGACTCAGCTGAGGACTGATGACACTTTCATTTGAAAATGTAATCTCTTTGTAGGTTGCTGGCCTTGTCCGTGCTGTCAATTAACACATGGAATTTCACAGAAGAGGAGCCCTGTTGGTGCAGTCGTCAAGGGCTGGGCTGCTAACCCAAAGGTCAGTGGCTCAAACTCACCAGCTGCTCCAAGGGAAAAGATGTGGCAGTCTGCTTCCATAAAGATTACGGCCTTGGAAACCCTATGGGGCAGTTCCACTCTGTCCTATAGGGTCGCTAAGAGTCAGAATTGACTCAGCGGCAGCAAGTTTGGTTTTCGGTTTTGGATGTGCATTTCAGATAAACTAGGATTAAAAATCCTATATGCTTAATATATGCTCCCTGTTCTACATCACTGCCAGGAAGCTAGAGCCCATATTCAATTCTCAGGAGGTGAGTCCAGCTCTCATTTCCTGCTTTGTAGAATTTCCCTGAATGACCTCACTTTGCCTCTGCTTCCTCCTGGTTCTCCTGGGCTTCTTTGGTTCAGTCTTCCATAGGTTCCCAATGTCTACCTAGAACTGAATTGGATGTGCCATGACCTTGTTTGGACCTCATTCCTGATTGCAGGTAACTCCCTTTCCTCCCAGTCAGAAAGTTTTTATTGCAAGTGTCACAATAGTATATTCCACTTAACCCTTCCTGGGAGCCTTGTTGAAAATACATATTTGGAAAATTAAGTACAGGTATGCGTCACTTAAGGTTCACGATACGTTCTGTGAAATAGAACGTTATGTTATTTGGACTTGTGTGAACACCATATTGAAACCTTACGGGAGCCCGCTTCTGGTTGTCCTTGTCATTGCCGCCGCCGCTGCTGCTGCTGCTGCTGGAGCTGCTGGCGAAGGTTGGAGGAACAGGCGCCTGCGGGTGTAGTCGCTGAGAGGGCGGCAGTGGGAGCCGAGCAAGAGGAAGTGAGTGAGGAAGGAGCGGAGCGTGCCCAGTCCTGCCCGCCTGCCTGAACAGCAGGAGCAGCCCGGGCCCCACAGCCTTTGCCACCACATGCCTGCCTGCCTGCCTGCCTGCCAGACAAAGCCCAGATACCCCGTGCCCAGAGCCATTTCCTCTGCCTTACCTGCCTGTATCCCACCTGTGGTCCAGCGCTGCAAGAGTCTGAGTTTGGGGTCTTTAAAATCATTAGGGGGAAAAAAATACACAAAAGGAGAGCTGCTTTCCCTTACAAAAGAAAAGAAATATGGGACCACGGACATATATGCAGCTGAAAAAGACATTAAGAGACTCATACCTGTATATGTAAGAATAATTTTTCTAAAGCTGACATTTAGAAATATCTGAGAAATTTTAATTTAGAAAAACCTATTCACAAAGAAAACCGTTTCATTGGACAGTATATTGTCGTGGCATTTGTAGTAAAAATAATGATCAAATTTATATAACATGACCATATCATTAATCAGCCATATCAGAACACTTTTGCCCAGGAAAAATCCTAAACTGAGCAGGATACCTGGTCAATAGGTGCTAGCTGGGGAAGATACATTCCAGGCAAAATGGAGCTCGTGGTCCTCCTCTGCTTATGCTTACAACACACTGCTTTATGACATGAGGCCTTTAAACATAAATCAAACCTTTGAAAGCAAAAACTCATCCTAGGCTGTTCACATGCACTTTCTCCATATTTTTTAATATTAAGAAATAAACCTTGAAATCTTATGATTTCTCTAAAGAGCCAACAACTAGATTTTACTGCTATTTTATATCTAGTAGAATATACCTAAAATATACTTGCCTTGAATGCATCTATAATTGAAAATTTAAAAGAAACTCCTTTTTGGAAAATAAAACTGATAAAAAAAAACTTGAACTAGTAGTGTTTTATTATTTTTTGAATTAATTTGCATTTTTATTACAAAACTAATGTGTTTATTCTCTCGAATTTGTCTATAGATTCAATCCAATCTTAAATACAGGCAGGTTTGTTTTGGAAACTGACAACATGATTCTAAAATTTATATGGAAGTTCAAAGAGCCAAGAATGGCCAAGCCTATTCTGAAGAATAAACTTGGAGGACTTACACTACCATATATCATGGGCTATTCTGAGGCTATCGTAATTAAGACAGTCTGGTTCTGACCCAATGATAAGCAACCTGACCAATGGAACAGAAGAGAGAGTTCAGACACATAGCAACATATACACATACTATCATCTGATTTTGACAAAGGTTTGACAGTGTTGTGGTGAAAGAGCAGTCATTTCAATAAATGGAGTTGGGGTGGTTGGCTATCTACCATATTTTTACACAAATAACGTGAACCTTCTACATTTGTCAACCATGCCCTTCCCCCTAAGGTATTTTTATAAGCGTTGCTATGCCAATTTTTTATATGTTGCTGTAAAAAAAAAAAAAAAACTAGCATAGTGTCTTACAAAAAATACCTTGGGGGGAAGGGCATGGTTGGCAAACAAATGTAGAAGATGTGCATTATTTGTGTGAAAATAGGATATATAAGAAAAAAATTATCTTGACGTTCTCTCACACTATGTATCAATTACAGAAGGACTGCAAATCTAAATATTAATAGTAAAATAATAAAGCTTTTAAAGAAACTGTTATGACTTTGGAGTAGGTAAAGATACAAAAATTATTAACCAATACAAAGAAAATTATAAATTTAAAATGTTTCTTCATCAAAAGAGACCATTAGAGATGTAAAAGGTAACTCACAGAGTAGACAAGTATATCTGCAATACATATACCTAAAAAGTGACTTGTATCCAGAATATATAAAAAGTCCTTCAAATCAATAAGACAGACAACTCAATGGAAAAATGAGCAAAAGCAGGAATTCACAAAAGAGACTATCCAAATAGCCAATAATCATACGGAAAGGCACTCAACCTCATTAGTGATTAGGAGTATACAAATTAAAACCATAAAGTAATAGTACTACAATACCCACTAAAATGGCTAAAATGGAAAAGGCAGAAAATACAAAGTGTTCAGTGAGTATGTGGGACAACCAAAACTCATGCACAGCTGGTGGAAGGACACACCCACTCCTCACTTATCAACATGGTTAGGTTCCAAAGACCAGGTCATCATTCGAAAATCAGCATTATGCGAAAAGGGAGGATGACCACATCAGATCACGAAATGAAGGATGACTGCATCACTATATAACTGCCAAATTACATCATTATATTGCTGCCAAATCACATCATTACATAATTGCCAAAGCACTGAGAATCACGGCTCAGCCAAGTTGGCACATAACCTTAACCACCACAGCCAGCATTACTCTCACCTCATACTTCAGTGTTCATTACTGCCAGACATACGTCTTTAGTGTGCAGAATAGTAGGATAGTAGATGTTTTACTATTGTTGTAAGTACAAAATGTTGATAAACAGATCATTGATAAGTAAGGAGTAGGTATAAATTGGCTCAACTACTTTGGAAAACTGTTTTGCAACATCTGCTAAAGCTGAATATATGCATACTCTATGACCCAGCAATTCAACACTTAGGTACATACCTAAAGAAATGTGTAGATATTTTCACCAAATGTACTTATATTCTTTAGAATGTTCGTAGGAACACTGTTCATAATAGCTCCATATTTAAAAGTACTCACATGATCATCAACAGTAGAATGAGTGAATACACTGTAATATATTCATTAGTGTTATTGATTGAATTATGCCCCCCCAAAATATGTGCTGTAAATTCTAAACTCTATGCTGGTGATTATGATTTCATTAGGGAATAGACTGTCTTTCTTATGTTAATGAGGCAGGACTGGTGTAGGTTGTATCTTGAGTCAATCTCTTTTGAGATATACAAGAGATTAAACAAACAAGTAATACAGAGATGAGGAAAACAAGTAATGCAGAGATGGGGAAAGATAGATGTCAAGATATATGGAGATCTCCAAGGAACCAGGAAGCAGAAGCTGAAGAGATAAGAACCTTCGTCCAGAGCCAACAGAGAAAGAAGGCCTTCCCCTAGAGCCAGTGCTCTGAATACAGACTTCTAGCCTCCTAAACTGTGAGAAAGTAAATTTCAGTTTGTTAAAGCCATCTACTGTGATATTGCTGTTATAGCAGCACTAGATAATTAAGACAGAATTTGCTTTAGAGAAGTGGGAGTGCTGCTCTAACAGATACCTAAAATGTGGAAGTGTTTTGAAATTGGGTAGAGACTGGATGAGCGGGAATCGACTTGACTTTACTAATATTCAAAAGCAAAGATGTCACTTTGAGGACTAACGTGCACCTGACCCAAGCCATGGTATTTTCAATCACCTCATATACATGCAAAAGTTGGACAATGAATAAGGAAGACAGAAGAAGGATTGATGCCTCTAAATTATGGTGTTGGTGAAGAATATTGAATATACCGTGGACTGCCAGAAGAATGAACAGATCTGTCTTGGAAGAAGTACAGCCAGAATGTTCCTTAGAAGCAAGGATGGCAAGACTTTGTTTCATGTACTTTGGACATGCTATCAGGAGGGACCAGTCTCTGGAGAAGGACATCATGCTTGGTAAAGTAGAGGGTTAGCAAAAAAGAGCAGGACCCTCAACAAGATGGTTTGACACAGTGGCTGCAACAATGGGCTCGAACATAACAGTGATTGTGAGGATGGTGCAGGCCCAGATAGTGTTTTGTTCTGCTGTACATAGGGTCACTATGAGCCAAAACTGACTCGACAATACCTAACAACAAAAATAGTAAAAGCCTAGATTGCCTTGAAGAGACTGTTGGTAGAATTATAAGTGTCAAAGGCAATTCCTGTGAGGAGAGCTATGGAGAAAGTCTCTACTGTCTTAGAGAATACATATGGAACCAGCAACAAGATATTGCTAGAAATGTGAACATTAAATATGCTTCTGGTGAGGCTTTCAAAGAAAATTACGAACACATGATTGGACAATGGAGGAAAGGCGATGCTTTTTAAGCAGTGGCAAAGAACTTGCCTGAATTATGTTCAAATATTTGGTAGAAGGTAGAAATTGTAAGTGATGAGCTGGGATATGTGGCTGATGAGATTTCTAAGCAAGATCTTA
>NW_004443973.1:4517972-4519276 GCF_000243295.1 Trichechus manatus latirostris | reverse complement strand
AAAAGTAAAGGATCATCTCTGGAACAGTTTGGAGATCATCAAAACTGTTAGAAGGAGCATGGGAAGCAGGGCCTTCTTGGTTTCAAATGGTGGGGCCACAGTCTCCTGGATCTCAAAGGGTGGGGCCACAGACTCCTAGGTTTCAAAGAGTTGGGTCTTTGCCAACTCAGTTCCGGAGTGCAGGGCTGCCATAAAGGTGTGCCAGGGGATGGGGCCACCATCTAAAGCTAAGCAGGTGGGGCTGCCTTGCCCCAGAGGAAGAAGAACAGGGCCTGCTGGGGCTGAAGGGGTAGGATAGCCACTCAGATGAACTAGTAGGATCGGGCTGTCTAACGCCAGGGGCAGGGTTGCCATTCCAGAAGTCCTGGAAGGTGGAACTGAAGTCCAGAGCCAAGGGGCCTCTACCAGAATGCAGAGGGTATGGCCAACAACCAGAGTCTGGAGGACAGAGCCATTGCCTAGAGAAGAGAGGATTATTTTCAAGCCTTGAGAGTTAATGTAAATTGTTCTGCTGGGTTTTGGACTTGCTTGGTACCTGTTATTGCTTCTTTCCCTCCAGTTTCTCTATGCTGGTGATTATGATTGTACTTTGGAAACAGATAACTTGCAGTCTAGATTTCACAGGTTCACAGATGGAGAGGAATTTTGCCCCAGAATAGAATATGCCTAAAGTCTCACCCATATTTGATTTAGATGATTCTGAAGATGAAATGTTAGAGTTGATTTAAGACTTTGGAGATGATGTGATGGAGTGAATGTGTTTTGTATGTGGCAAGGACAAGGAATTTTGGGGGATCAAAGGGTAGAATGTTATGGACTGAAATACATCCCCAAAAAATATGTGTTATAAATCCTAACCTCTATGCTTACAGTTATACTTTCATTTGGGAATGGGTTGTCTTTGTTGTGTTAATAAGGTAGGATTAGTATCGGGTAGATCTTGAGTCCATCTCTTTCGAGATATAAAAGAGATTAAACAAGTGAGCAAAGCAGAGATGAGGAAAGATAGATGCCAAGACACATGGAGATCTCCAAGGAACCAGGAAGCAGGAACCAAAGAGACAAGGACCTTCCTCTAGAGCTGAGAGAGACAGAAAGCCTTACCCTAGAAGCAGGTTTCTGAATTTAGACTTCTAGCCTCCGAAACTATGAGAAAATAAATTTCTATTTGTTAAAGCCATCCACTGTGGCATTTCTGTTGTATAGCACTAAATTAACTAAGACAATTAGTACAAGGAAACAACATATGAAAATGGGTAATTTACACCTATATGCAACAATATGGATAAATATCAATAATAATA
>NW_004443973.1:4515979-4517872 GCF_000243295.1 Trichechus manatus latirostris | reverse complement strand
ATGCAACAATATGGATAAATATCAATAATAATAATGAGCAAAAGAAGCCAGCCAAATAACGTATGATTTCATCTGTTTACAGAAGTACAAAAACATATAAAACTAATCAATACTGTTAGAAGTTAAGGTAGTGATCACCTTGATGATAAGGAGGATGTGGGTAATGACTTTAAATGAGAATAAAATAAACTGGTCATGTTTGGCATCTTGAGCTGGGTGCTGGTTACACAGGTGTGCTCAGCTTGTAGAAATTTATCAAGCTGTTCACTTATAACGTGTATACTCTTCTGGATATATATTATACTTCAATACTTTTTTAAAAGTAAGGTGGGACTTAGAAAAAAAGCAAGGGCAATGCTGTCAGGCCTAGTTTTCAACAATGGATTAATATAATAAAAGCACAAACAGCAAAAGACAAAATAAGTAAATGGGACCTCATAAAAATTAAAATTTCTGTTCCTCAAAGGACTTTATCAAAAAAAAGTGAAAAAACAAGCTACTGACTGGAAGATATCTTTGGAAACCATATTTCCAATAAGAATCTAAAAATCAAAATATATGTAAAATTTTGACAACAACAAAAAGATAAATAACCCAAACATAAAATGGGCAAAGCACTTGAACGGACATTTCACCAAAGACATTCAAATGGCCACCAAACACAAGAAAAGATGCTCAGTGTCATCAGCCATCAGAGAGATGTAAGTCAAAACATTAATGAGATGCCATTTCACTCCCACTAAGACGCTTAAGATTAAAAAAAAAGACAGAAAATAGCAAATGTTGGCAAGGATGTGAGGAAACTGGAACTCTTACCCATTGCTGGTGGGAATGCAAAGTGATACAGCCATTATTGAAAATAGTGTGGTGGTTCCTCAAAAAACTAAAACTAGAACTACCATATGACCCAGCAATTCCACTCCTAGATACATACCCAAAAGACTTGAAAGCAGAGAATCAAACAGAGACTTGTACACCAGTGTTCACTGCAGCACTATTCACAATAGACAAAAGGTGGAAACATCCTAAATGCCCATCAACAAATGAATGGATAAACAAAATATGGTACACACATACAATGAAATACTACTCAGCCAGCAGGAGAAATGAAGTTTTGATACATACTATAATATGGATGGAGCTGAAAGACATTATGCTGAATGAAACAGTCAATCACAAAAGGACAAATATTGTATGACCTCAATTATATTTAAAAAAAACAAACAAACAAGAAAAGGCAAATGTATAGAGAGCAAAGTTTATTAGTCGTCACCAGGGGCGGGACGGCGGGGAAGAGGGGGTTAACAGTGATAGAAATATCATGTTGTTTAGGGGTAGAGTTGCTCAGCCAATTATTGTAATTGCTGTCAATAAGTTGTACGCCTGTAAAAAGTTGAATTGGCAAGAGTTATGTGATAGATATATCAACAGTGACCAAAAAAAAAAGAGTAGCTGCTGAGGCTGTTTATGTACAACCAAAAACCTCATAGGATTTAGTTTCTTGGTTTAGAGGTTTAGTGTCATGGTTTCATTGGACATCCCAGTTACTTGTTCTAATATCATGTTTAGTGCTTCTGTTCTATCTCCTAGTTCGATGTGTAGTGCCTGGGTTTTAAAAGCTTGATGTGGTCGTTCAAGGCACAACAATTGGTCTCTATTCACCTGGAACTACAGAGGAAGGAGGAGAGTCAGGAATAGGAGGATAATGGAATGTATGGTTAATTGCCTCCATGAACAACTGCCTCCTTTGCCACGAGACCAAAAGAACTAGATGGTGCCAGCTACCATTACTGAACATTTTGGTCTAAGATTCCATAGAAGAATCTTGCACACAAGGGGGAAAATGCAGACTGGAATTTCAAATTCTCATAGACTCCGGACTTCCTGGAGCCA